>NC_090250.1:34149376-34229376 GCF_037325665.1 Littorina saxatilis | reverse complement strand
AGAAACCGTGCGGTGACGATTTTGAAATCTGAAGGGATATGGACAGTCGGTAACGTTCTGGAAAATAGTTAGTACGCGTGTAGTTTCATATGGGTGTTAGTAAGATGTATATTTCGTAACAAGAACGTTCTGCAATGTTCGGGACCAAACACGATTTTTTTTTCTGTCCCAGGTCCAGGCGTCCAACTATATCCAACTAGAAAAAAAAGTAGACAGAAAAGGGCAGAAAAGAAAACATCAAGCAAACGCTAATGTCATAACGTTTTTCAAACGTGAGGGAGTCCTGAACTTCCAGTGATTATGAAATAGCTCACGTTGTTCGTAGTAACAACAGAACTGTTTTTCACAATTTGCCTTTTTTTCTCTCTTAAATCTTGGATTTGTAAAACATGCCTTATCGTGAATGTGTATACATTTATTTTATTGTTTGATGAAAAAAATGTAAGTCGTGAGTTATCTAACTGCTTAGCTTCAAGCCTGTTTGTTTGATCGCGACAAAATGACAAAAACTCATGTTGAAAACCAGAGTGATACTACAATCGGGGATGAAAAGAACTACGTTGATCTATCTTTCTATTACTAATGTCCTGGTAGGCTTTGTTGCGCAGAATGTTCATGTTTGCTTGTCTCGTGTTTTGAACTCTTTCGTTCTGCCATTTTGTGTGTGTGGCTTTTTTAAGCTGAGTGAGTTCGTTTCATTGCGTTGTTTTCAGTTACAAGTTTAAAATGGGAGCTCCAAACTGACTCCCACTAAAATATATTTTCCCCCTTTTTTTCTGTGAATTTCGATTACACCGGTCCCTCATATAGCTGAAACAGCCAAGAGGGACATTCACTTTTCAAAGTTCACCCATCATGTCGGATGTCGAATTCACTTACATGGACGCATGTGATCAGTCTAATAATAGAAAAGAGATAGAGTTACCTCCGAAAACCCACTTAAGGGCGAAAGCTAAAGGAGTCAAGAAAATTGGAAGGTTAAAGAAAAAGAGAAGGCAAACATCGAATCGGCAGATGCATTGCTGTTCCTGTGTCTTATGTGTTCCATTTCTGATGCCTTTTTAAATTCACCGTGGAATTTGTTCATGAGCTTTTTTCAGACAAAAAGAGCAGAATGAAATATTAAGAAAAGAAAAACCGGAGAAAAAGTTTTGCGAAAAAAGACACAAAAGAAGAATTTTTTCATTGTCACGCAGATAAGGTTCGGAGAGAATTGGCAATACGATCATTGAATAGATAACTTCGTCTTTCTAATTTAAAAAAATAAAAAAATTTAAGTTGTGAGATACCAGAATACAGAGATTTCTTCCATTTTTTCAAATACTTTTCATTTAAAAAACCGAGAATCTTCGGCAAAGCTATTTTTACACCTACTCACATTGAATCGTGTGCTTCTAAAAATGTACTTTTTGTTCGTTTTCCTGCTCTGACGAACGTTGATAAGTTTTCGACAAGGTAAAATCAGAAAAGGGTTGGTCATTAGATAGGCTGACAAGAGGAACTGTCGCAGGCTCTCAAAATCCTACCATGGACCAGAGTTATCCTAACAGCACCAGACTGTTCACTTTGTGCTATTTGTTCACGGTTGAACGACTGGAACGTGGCGCTGATGGATACAGTACGAAAGGGCAGAAAGTAGAAAGATTTCCCTATGAGCGAAAATCTATGATGTGTTCGAAGTGACACTTTGGTCTTGGCCACATGTCACAAAATGTCTCACTGTTCGGCTGAGACATGATTAAGGGCAGAATATACCTGCGCAGTTTCAGCGGCACAGACGACGCACTGCATATTATTGATGCTGCGATAGGGATTATGACGAGTACTTGGCCTGTTTTCCTTTCACGTAACGTGTAGCGGGCAGGGATAATCTGCAGTGCGTCGTCTGTCCTGCTGAAGTTATATAGGTGATCAGCGCCAGGCCTCAGCTCCACTGAGCTGCGCATGAGCTACACAAAAATTAAAAGTCGTATGTTTTGGTTCAAGGTTCTACCCGTGGACTAAACAGTGATAAAGCACAAAGGCGGAAGAGCTTTCATAAAGACAATGACCAGTTCAAGCGGACTTAATGGCCTGCATGATTATCCGCTACACGTTGAATGCTTGTGACTGTCATCTTTCCCTACAAACAAAAAGCTGTTTCTGCTCCTGGTGACTACCGGCGATTTGTCCAGTGTTTCGTCCTTGTACCAGAAGGTCACTCCACAAAACATCATACACTTACATTGAAGACAGAAGTGGCCTGGATTTCTTGCGAGAACTAGTAACAGAAATGCCATTTATTCTGTGGACTGCGCTTTCTTGTCCAACTGTGATATCACTGGACTCTATTTCTGTGCGCTGTTTACAAAGCACGGTATAATTCGCGCAACTTAAGTTGGCTTTAGTTCATCTTTCAAATGGGGTGCTTAAGTGATGGATCTACTGGTTTGCTTAAGCTTGCGTATCTGTCGCCTAAGTGATCAACTGATGTGGGGGGCTTATTTTCAACCCACGAAGAATTACACTTGTCACGTTTTTGGACACGGCGTGAGTGTTTCACTCGATATCAAGCCCGCAGTCCGTTGCTGTGGTTGCATGTATTGTTAGCGTAATAACAAAACCATGCCCCTAAGGGGCTTCGCTCACCTATGTAACTTCAGCAGGACCGACGACGCACTGCAGATTATCCCAGCCCGCTACGTACACGTTGCATGAAAGGAAGACAGGCCAAGTACTCGTCATAATCCCTATCGCGGCATAAATAATAGGCCGTGCGTCGTCTGTGCCGCTGAAACTGCGCAGGTATATCCTGCCCCTAACCATAGACCATTTATCCTGGACCGCCAACTGGCTCTCTCTCCGCTCTTTCTCTCTATTACGAGGTAGCGGCCTCTCGCATTTAGGAACCTACGCTTACAAGCCTTTCAGAAATCAGGGGGACGTGATATCCGGTGTCGATTGTAAACATGGAAGAAGTTGCCGTGGTAAGTTCTGAAAATGCTAAAATAAACTCAGCAAAAGTGCATATGGAACATGTTTTTCGATGAGTTTTGTTAAGTATAGTTTGGAGTTTTGGAAAATCCAGTTCATTGTCACTTCCCATTGTCACAAATATCTGGAGCGTGCTTTCTTTTCACTGTCTTCGAATCGCTGGCCTTTCAAACCGGACGCTAAGCGCCCCTGAAAGGCGGCGTCGTAACCTCGAAGGGTCACGTGACGAGTTGGCGGTCCAGGCTATTTGGTCTATGCCCCTAACCATAGACCATTTATCTCTATGCCCTAACTGAACCCTGCTGCACGTAGGGAGGTGGAATCTGCATGTCATCACCTGTGAATGTCGATCTTCACTACACAATACTTGCTTTGCTTTTAACTCATTCGCTGCGCAGCTAAATTTCCCCTGTGTTCCCTGCCAACGCGCGATTTAGAGCCATTTTGAAAAAAATATTAAAAATCAACAACACAAGATAACCTTACATACCTTATGTTTTTGCAAAGTTTGAAACTTACTCTTTTAGAAAATATATGAAACATTTGAAAGTACATACCTTTTGTTGTCTTCATATCCACGCAAAATATCCAATTTGAAGCAAAACAAAAAAACTTTCTACGTCATGGGTTCATCATACACAATGTCATGATCGACACTTGCATTGCCCGAATCATCACCCAAATGATCGTCCATTGGCACAAAATCGTCACCAGAATCTAAAATATCATCTCCACTATCATCATCACTGAGGTCAAGATCAGAACCGTACTGAATAACACGTTCTAGCACTCTTTTCAAGTTACTACGTCTCAGCAGAACGATCCGCCATCTTGGAAAAGTCAAAACACGTGGGTCGCACACCGTCAACAAAATTTTTATTAATCCCAACAATTTAAGGGAAGGAACTGTTTACAGTGAATGGTACCACTGTAGACAGATAGAAGTTCATTGCAGGGGTTGTTTCCCTTGGTCAGCAGGACCGTTTACACCGTTAAAAATTCGTGATATCCGTCGGAACTCAAGTGCCGGCACGCAGCCAACGCTAAACACAGGTGTCGGAATTCCAGTTCCGACGCGCAGCGAATGAGTTAAACACCCTGGCAATGATGTTGTGATGGAAAGAGTGGAGAGGTTTGCTTGTACAAATCACCGGTTTCAAGGCGTTCTCATGAGAACGAACGATTAGGGAAAGGTTTTTCGGAACAGAAGTGTCGTAATACAGACAAACATATTTTTGCTGCGCGTGTCTCTTATCTGTCTGTCATGTTGAGTATCCGGGAGAGGTTGTCTGGTCGAAGCGATGATAATACTGCCTGATTTCAGATGACTCTTCGTAAAGGGAATGTTGCCACCTTCCTTGTTTGTTGTCTGCCTGAACAATGGCAGTCATTGTTAGGCTGCAACGACCTGAAGAATTATAACACTTGAGAGAAGAAGAAAAAAGACAGAGGCATTTATCATCGACTTGGCTCATTAGTTGTCACCATATATTCCAATCGACAGATGGAATGGCTGTGCGTTTATCCGACGATGGCTGACCTCAAAAAGTACCGCCTACTTGCAGTCATTTTAGAAGTCAGTGTAATTGGGACTTTTCTGCTTCAGTACTATATAGCATAGTATTGAGATGAGAGGCGCTGCTTGTTTGTGCACACGTACACGTACGAGCTAATCTGAACAAAAACATGCATTGCGGATTTCGCGTGAAAACCCACGTTTGGTGACGGAGGTAAAGGACTGAAAAGAAATTGCCCTTGCTGTTGACTGTCTTCTGAAAGCGACTCGTTTTAATGTGAAATATAAACTCGAGATGGTAGAGTGCCCTGTGGTTCTCACCTCGAAGTCAACAACTAAATGAAAATGTCATCAGTCTTACGCGTGGACCCGAGAAAGAGAGCTGCCTTTGATCAAGATTTCAGTTCGACAACCAAAGGCTACATTGATGTAGTTATATACGACCTTAACCTGACACAGACGGTTCGCATACTCATCGTTAGCGCATGACTAGCAACACTTATTTACAGAGCTGACAATTGTTTCCACTTAAAAAAAATCAATTTCTTGAAGCAACTTGCTTCAGTCTTCATTCTGTCAGGGGAACCTGATATAAATGCACGCGGTACAACATTTTCAAGTCCAATAATTATCACCAAAGCTTCTTGTTCGAGTCTTACTCTTGGGCCCTGGACAAAGGACTACAGATTGTGCTCGCAACAACATACTGGAACCGACGTGCTTCTTGAGTCTTATACGTGGGACATGGATACATCACTATTGATTGTGCTCGCTTATAACTCAATGTCACAAGTGTGACTCAGTTACGCGATATATGCCAACTATTTTGGCATCAGACTCGTTTTGTTTTCACACATGAACCCGTGATAAAGTACTCTGGATTGTGCTGACCTCTCCCTCAGCATCCCAAATGTGAGTCGCTTCAGTTTTGTTTACGTGGAACCTGTAACAAGGATTTAATTCTGCGCTCGCTTCAGACTCAAAGACCTTCAAGGGACTAGGATGATTCTACATTAGAAGTCAGTATTCCAGAAGCAGTTCCATCCACAGTCCAACATGAAACCAATATAAAGGACCCAAGATCGTGCTCGCTACAAACCCAGCCTCTCCCAACGCAAATCGCTTGAGTTGTGAACCCCGTGTTGACCTAGTGAGCAGACGGCAACATCTGCGACCGCACCAACCGCCACCATTTTCGCCAGTGCGGGTCGCATGTCGTCGCTCGCCCGGTCTGGAACGGTGGCCAAGAAAACGCGAAAGCGTTCCGCCGGGGCCAGCCGCTATGGCACCCGATACACCCGGGACCATCGCCGGCGCCGGGCCTCAGCCCCCATCCTGTCCCAACCCACCCCGAACTTTATCCGGGTACCGAGCCCCATGAGCAGGAGCGCAGAGATGGTGGCGCGCTTCGGTTCCCAGAGCCCTTCGCCCCAACCCTCCCCCAGCAAGAGCGTGTCGTTCAGCACTGAGGTGGAACAGGTGTTCATTGCCCGCCCCGAGAGCTTGTCCGTGCCGTGTCCGTCCAACGTGAGTCGATTGGCATCCTTGGTATGGTTGTGCCTCATGTCTTTGGTGAACGGTGTGTGTAAAGTTGCTGGTCCTTTCGCTTGTTGTTGTTCACTACACTCTCCCCGTCCAGCGTGAGTTAATTGGCATCAGTGGTAGTTGTGTTTCATTTCATTGGTAATAAAGTGTGAGTGTAAAGTTGCTGGTCCTTTCGCTTGTTGTTGTTCAGTACACTCTCCCCGTCCAACGTGAGTTAATTGGCATCAGTGGTAGTTGTGTTTCATTTCATTGGTAATAAAGTGTGAGTGTAAAGTTGCTGGTCCTTTCGCTTGTTGTTGTTCAGTACACTCTCCCCGTCCAACGTGAGTTAATTGGCATCAGTGGTAGTTGTGTTTCATTTCATTGGTAATAAAGTGTGAGTGTAAAGTTGCTGGTCCTTTCGCTTGTTGTTGTTCAGTACACTCTCCCCGTCCAACGTGAGTCAATTGGCATCAGTGGTAGTTGTGTTTCATTTCATTGGTAATAAAGTGTGAGTGTAAAGTTGCAGGTCCTTTCGTTTGTTGTTGTTGTTCAGTACACAGGAAGATGTTCATTGCTTCCCTCCACCCCCCCCCCCCCTCCCCTCCGTCTACTCTCCCCGTCCAACGTGAGTTAATTGGCACCAGTGGTAGTTGTGTTTCAATTCATTGGTAATAAAGGGTGTGTGTAAAGTTTCTGGTACTTTCTCTTATTGTTGTTAGGTGGGTGTTGTGTTCTTCTCCCTTCCCCGCTCCTCGACACTGGAGAGCTACTTGTTTCTGCTCCGTCCGTCCAAAGTGAGTAGCGCCCGTGGTAGTTGTGCTTCATATCTTTTGTGAAAGGTGTGTTTTAAGTTGCAGGTCCTTTCTTTTGTTGTTGTTGTTCAGCACACAAGTAGATGTATGGTGTAACACCCCCCCCCCTCCACACTCCCAAACAACGGAGAGCTACTTGTCTTTGCCCCGTCAATTGGCACCCGTAGTAATTGTGTTTAATATCTTTGTTGAACGGTGTGTAGAAAACTGCTGGTCCTTTCGCTGCTTGTTTGTGCCCCGTGCGGCCAGAGTGAGGCAATTGGTGCTGGTGGTGATTGCGCTTATTTCTATGTGGAAGGGTGTGTATAACATGGATATTTTTTTGCTGGTCCGTTTGCTTGTAGTTGTTCAACACCACGGTGGATGAAGTGTTCTACCCCCTTGCCCCACTTCTCAACGCGGCGAGCTTGTCAGTCTGCTTGTAGTTGTTCACCACCACGGTGGATGAAGTGTTCTATCCCCTTGCCCCACTTCTCAACGCGGCGAGCTTGTCAATCTGCTCATTAATGTTGTTACACCATTGTAAATAAGTTGGCTGCTTTTGGCATTGTGGCTGCATTTGTCGTTGAATAATATGCATAGTGTGAGTGAATTATTGTTAGTCCTGTTATTGTTACGTATCGTTTAGAACGGAATTGGGCGAATCGTCCTGAGAGCTTGCCTGTGACTCGTCCGACCAACTTGAGTTGGGTGTTGCCGCGGTGGCATTAGCTTGCTGTTGCCATCACTGTTGAGGAACAGCTGTGACTTTAGTACATTGTTGGTGTTGGTACTGCTTGTTATGGTCCAGGAATGTCTTATGTTAATTTCTGTTCATCTTTTTTTGCTAGACGCCAAGGCTTGCAACAGTAGGAGAACCCAGAGCTATATAGAGCAGTGTCAGTAATACACGACAGAACAGTTATACATCTGTCGAGCCCGCAATCCAGCGGATGTTGGCCTTTACTTTAACCTTTTAGTGTTCATATTGATCCGAGACATTGACTTCAATTCACCTCGTCCTTTCTACAAAAGGGCATTTATGGCAATGTGATAAAGTCTCCTGTACCTTTAATCTGTAATGGTACTTGTGATTTATCCTTGATATTTTGTCCCACTTTCCTCTCTCGGTCGTTTGCCCTGCCCTATTCTTCTTCCACTTGGTGAACCCTGGCAACGGCCTTCCTCTTCTTCTTCTTCTTCTTCTTCTTCTTCTTCTTCTTCTTCTTCTTCTTCTTCTTCTTCTTCTTCTTCTTCTTCTTCTTCTTCTTCTTCTTCTTCTTCTTCTTCTTCTTCTTCTTATTCTTCTTCTTGCGGCAGCCTCTTCTTCTTCTTCTTCTCTTCTTCTTTTTCACGGTGTCTTCTTCTTCTTCTTCTTCTTCTTCTTCTTCTTCTTCTGGCCACGGTGTTCTGGCAGCAGCCTCTTCTTCTTCTTCTTCTTCTTCTTCTTCTTCTTCTTCTTCTTCTTCTTCTTCTTCTTCTTCTTCTTCTTCTTCTTCTTCTTCTTCTTCTTTCTGCTGAAGGGACATTAAAACCCAAAAACCAACCAACCAATCTTCTTCTTCTTCTTCTTCTTCTTCTTCTTCTTCTTCTTCTTCTTCTTCTTCTTCTTCTTCTTCTTCTTCTTCTTCTTCTTCTTCTTCTTCTTCTTCTTCTTCTTCTTCTTCTTCTTCTTCTTCTTCTTCTTCTTCTTCTTCTTTGTTTTCGCTCTTCCTTAACTTCTATTGCCTAGCTCATAACGTGAAAGATGATTTTCCTCCCTTCCCTGTGCCTATGTGTCTCGATACAAGGTCCTTAATTCCTTGTCCACCTTCAGTCAGTTCTCCGTCTTCTGAGGTCCGCAGAAAAGCTAGGTAAGACAATTGTGACGGTCGATAAAACATCTGTTATCGTTATTTTGCCATGGTCTCAAGTAAGTTAATAAGCGTACGCAGCTGTAGAAGGTAATAGTCGCGGTGTGTGTGTGTGTGTGTGTGTGTGTGTGTGTGTGTGTGTTTATGTCTGTTTGTCGGTGTGTCTGTGTGTGTGTGCGTGTGTGTGTTTGTGTGTGTGTGTATGTGTGTGTGTGTGTTTGTTTATGTCTGTTTGTCTGTTTGTCTGTGTGTGTGGGTGTGTATGTGTGTGTGTGTGTGTGTGTGTGTGTGTGTGTGTGTGTGTGTGTGTGTGTGTGTGTGTGTGTGTTATTTACAAACGATATGAAGTCGACGACCTTGTCTGATCTTTTGTCGGGACAACACTCTTTAATTTGATATTTGAGATGCCTTGCGAAATACAAGATATTGTGCTGGGTTGCTAAGGCTTCAGTGTGTGTGGGTTGCTGAGTTTTCAGTGTGTGTGTGTGTGTGTGTGTGTGTGTAGAGAGAGAGAGAGAGAGAGAGAGAGAGAGAGAGAGAGAGAGAGAGAGAGAGAGAGAGAGAGAGAGAGAGAGATGGGAGAGCATTTAAACAAGTATAACATCTGGGGGTAAAATTGCGTGTGTGTGGTTGTGATTTCCAACAGTATTTTGCGTGTTTTATTTATTTGTTTTGCTTTGTTTGTGTTGTTGTTGCTGTTGTTGTTGTTGTCATGTCCTTTCTTTTTCTTTCCTTCTTTATTATTGTATTTGTTTGCTTTGTTATGTGTCTGTTGTATTTTTTCAGTTGTGCAGCTCTTTTGTTCTTTTACTTTCAATTTTATTGTCGCTTGTTCTGCAAGCAAGATTTGTCTTTCTCTCATCCTCCTTCAAGTTTGTTCTCACTATTTTTACAATTCTCTAGTTTTCTTAAAGAAAAGTTAGTGCGTATTATGTAACCGATCCCACTACACGTTTGATTTTTCTCCCTTGGTCTTGATTGTCCGCATTCACTCGAATTTATCGAAAATCTGCGGCCCTGTGGAATACAGTCTACACAATAGAAGTCACAGAACTCTCTCTTTTGTATTGCCGTAATCTGATTTTTGCAGTGGCTGTTCTTTTGCATACGCCTTTGTGTTCGTTCAAATACGGATGTTCAGAGATCCGAACCGGCTGACGTTTGTATACTTCTGCCGATTTCTCTTACGGTTTTTGTCTTGTTTTTTTAATTCTTGGCTTGCACACTTTTAACTACCGGGATGGGTTGATTTGTAACGTAGTGTGTTTGTGTGTTGGTGGGGGGTGTTTCAGGACGTGTTTGTGCGTGTGTGTCTGAATGACAGAATGGGGTGGCGAGTTAGAGAGGCAGGGAAAGAGAGAGCAAAAGATAGGAGGATAGAGAGAAAGAGGGTATGCCCACACCCCCACTTGCTACACACACAAACACACACACGCACACACACACACACACACACTTCATTTCAACACCACTCCCACCCTCAAAACCTTCCTATTGCTCACCCAAAGCAAACCCAGAAACATTTAAAGGAAAAACAGCACGATTCAATCAACGTTTTATTGTTCAACTCAAACCGAAACCCTCTCTACAGAGGCCACTTATCTTGCTGTTGACCGCTCTTGGCAAATACTCGACAGGGGAGTGAGCGGATGCAAGTGTTGTTAGATTTTTTTTTCTCCAAAACAACATAGCTTCCCTGTTTCAATTTTGAAATGGCTTTTTTTCATTGTCAACTCACAAAGTGTTATGACACCACGTTTTTATGAAACTAAGGGAAGGCGCAAAATTAAATGAACGTCTTTGCCATTGGAAGTTCCATTCCTCGCAGTAGGCCTATCCAGAAACTGCGTGATCTGTGAGATGCGCATTGAATTAATTGTTCCCTTTTTATACACATGACTGTTTATATCAGTTAATATTGCCATAACTAAAACAAACAAACAAGAAAAAAAAAGACAAACACACAAGCAAGCTGTCTCTCTGTCTCTCTGTCTGTCTCTCTCTCTCTCTCTCTCTCTCTCTCTCTCTCTCTTTCTTGCTCTCTCTCTCACTCTCTCTGTCTCTCTTTCTCTCTCACACACTTTCTCTCACTCTCTCTCTCTTTCTTGCTCTCTCTCACTCTCTCGCACTCTCTCTCTCACTCTCTCTTTCTCTCTCTCTCCCTCACTCTCTCTTTATCTCTCTCACTCTCTCTCTCTCTTTATCTCTCTCTCACTCTCTCTCTCACTCTCTCTCACTCTCTCTTTCTCTCTCTCTCACTCTCTCTCTCTCTCACTCACTTACTCTCTCACTGTCTCTCTCTCACTCTCTCTCTCTCTGTCTCTCTCTCTCACTCTCTCTCTCTCTCTCTGTCTCAGTCACTCTCACTCTCTCACTCTCTCTCTCACTCTCTCTCTCTCTCTCTCTCTCTCTCTCTCTCTCTCTCTCTCTCTCTCTCTCTCTCTCTCTCTCTCTCTCTCTCTCTCTGCACTCCGCATCTCTAGTATACCGGTATAATCCGGCTCTAACAGCGAATTGGTCCTACCCACATAACCAGCTGCGTCCCCCAACCCCCTCTCCCGCACGCACCCCCACCATCACCCCGGTTTTGCTTCTTCCAGGAAGATAGGGACACTACGTGTCAATTAGTAGAAAAGCCATGCGTCACTGATTAAGGAGCACTTCTTGGAAACGTTGTTGGGATTGCTGTGGCCCCGAAGACGTCCAATATTTGTAATTATGGTCGCCAATTTGGTCAAGGGAAGCTAGTGGCTTGTTGACCATTTTGCGAGTCGCACGTAAGTGGTCGGTTGAGCTGTTTTGACCATTCTTACCACTCTCTCTGTCTCTCTCGTCTCTCTCTCTGTCTCTCTCTCTCTCACGCTCTCTCTCTCTCTCTTCCTCCTCTCTCTATCTCTCTCCCTCTCTCTCTCTCTCTGTCTTTTTCTCTCCCCCTCTCTCTTTTTCTCTCTCTATGTCTCTCTCTTCCTCCTCTCTCTAGATCTATCTCTTTCCCTCTCTTTATCTCTCTCTCTCTCTCTGTGTCTCTCTCTCCTCTCTCTGTCTCTCTCTGTCTCTTTCTCTCTCTCTCTGTCTCTCTGTCTCTCTCTCTTTCTTTTTCTCTGTCTCTCTCTTTCGCTCTGTCTCTCTCTTTCTCTCTCTCTCTCTCTCTCTCTCTCTCTCTCTCTCTCTCTCTCTCTCGCTCTTTCTCTCTCTCTCTCTCTCTCGTAGTTTCTGCTTGTGTTTTTGTTTTATTATGATTGCACGACATTTGATAATCATTTCATACATGCACATGATCATGGCAATTCTTCCAAACCAAAAAAAAAAGAAAAGATTTTAATGAAATTTTTCTTTTCTTTTGTCTTCAGTTATTTTGTATCTTCATATACGACGCGTGTAATGCACCTGTGGTGCATTTCCTACACGTATATTGTGTATAATTGATTTTTTCCTTATATGAGAAAATACGATTTTTTATTTTGTTCCTTTTGAATGTAATGTGCGACGGTTTTAATTGTTTGTATAAGAGATAGGTTGTAAGATTAGGCTTTGCCTAAAACATCTATCCCTTTTTAATAAAGTTCAGTATCAGTTTCAGTTTCTTTCACACGATACATGGTATTAGCATACATTTTGTCTAGTGTTAGCTGACCTTAATTCCCAGCTTGTTATTGCCTACGCGGGGCTAGTGGTGTTTTCCAGCCATTTTTTGTGTGTGCTTAAACTTTCAATTCAGTTTATTTTGTTGTTATTTTTTGTCAGTGTGTGTCACTTTCTGTTCGCTTCCCGTGTTTGTGATTTCCTATGCCCCCCATCACATCCCCCTTCTCCCTGTCCTTCTCCCCCCCCCCCCCCCCCGTTCTTATTCTCTTCTCTTGAATCCCATCTGATTCATTTCCCGCTCTAGATTACTCTTTGTGATTAATTTCACTCCTCGTCAATCTGACAATTGCCTTTGGGCTTTCTGATCTCCGTTTTTGTTCATCTCACTTCTAATGGGTTTTTTCGTCATTGTCTTTCCGCATACTTTATGTGTGCGGGTGGTCATATGTGTGTGTGGTATGCGACCATATGTGTGTGTGTGCGCGTGTGTGTGTATGTGTGTGTGTGTTGTGTGTGTGTGTGTGTGTGTGTTTTTTGTGTGTATGTGTGTGAGTGTGTGTGTGAGTGTGTGTGTGTGTGTAGAAGGTCTACATAACGGACAGAAAAGAGTACGCGTAATTTGTAGTCAGCAGAAAAATTGACTGGGGAGTTGATGCAGTCCCAACCCTTCGCACCAACCGATCCCCCCCCCCCCCCCCTAGTCGAAGTCGAAGCCCCCCAAATTTTCAATTCACACTAATTCCTTGAGAATTTCTGTTTTCTGCCCTGTGCTCCTTGACATAAATACTACTTCCTCTGAAAAGCCCATGAAAATCGGTTCAGTCGGCGTATTCTTTTTTTCGCTTTTTTGTAAGACTCTACCACGGCGGAGGCTGGAATGCGTGATTCATTGTTTTACCGCAATCTGCAGAAGATAAACATCGCTTCCGCCGACTCCGCATTCTAATTCGCATGCTTAGTGTTGAAGAAAGATTATTATAGTGGAAGTACGTGAATTCGTGTACGTAAGGAGTGCCTTTACACTGAATGCACTGCTTTTGTCTACTGTCTGGTAATGAGATGGTTTTAGAACAAAATGGCGGATGCTTTTCGACCGGCGACTTCTGGAAACGAAACCAAGGTACGTACGGAATAGAGGCCGCACATCTGAGGCGAATAAAAGAGAAGATGGACAGTTTCAAGAGCAGGTGCACAAGCAGAACGACAAATCTGTGGTTCCAGTATATAGACATGAACGATCTGCTTCACGTGACCATTATGGCAGAGAGGACTGGGGACTTTCCACTGCACTTGCTTGCTGTTTCAAAAATGCTTCCCTTCTTTGCCGCAAGTGGACACAATCTGTATGCGAAGTCAGCCAGGCTGTACCTGCAGCAAATGATGTGTCTCGAGACCACACACCCTGATGTGTACAATGACTTTTGTACAGGTCACCATGTGATGAGGAGAACCGATCGTTTCTGGGGAGGCTTGTCTTGTGACCTCATCATTGAGCAGATCCTTATGAGGACTCTGAAGACCAATTGAGGGCTGACAAGAGGGCGAGGCATGGGCGAACAGCAGAGGTTGGTTTGGCTTCTGTCAATGCCTGCTTGTGCGTCTGTTAATCGATGGATGCAGGGCCTGACACAGACTGCTTTCACGACAAGTGAGCAACACAAGGAGTCAACTAAGGCGAGGCTGGTACAAGATCACAAGGACACGATTAGAGTCATCCAGTTTCTGTCAGACAAGAACCCATTCCATGCAGATGAACAGCTGAGGTCGATTGTGACTGGACAAGCAGCAGAGAAATATGTGAATGTTGACACTGCCAAAGACATTGGCCAGAACACCATGGAGGATATGACAGACAAACATGTGTCCGATGTGACATTCAAGAAGAATAACCAGGCTGTGACGATGGCCACTTCTTCTGCTGTGAAAATAGGACAAGAAGTGGTGCATGTAGACCCACAGCTCCTGTTCCAAAGACTTCTTACCGTGGTTCGAGATGACCCTAACGGATTGGAAGCTGTCTTCAAATTTGAACTAACCAGCATCCCAACATCTCTGTTTGACAGTAATGGATTCACCAGAAAAGCCAACAAACACACTCTGGCACAATTCCTTTGGTCAGAAGAGAAGGTGCCTACTCCCCCACCAGCACGTGTGAAGCACATCATTGATGGCGGATCATTGTTACATAGCTTGCCTTGGCCAAGGTGATCCTCCCACAGAGCGCTGATAGACATGTACGTTAACCTAGTGTCCATCAGATATGCGGAGCCACCGTCGTGTTCGATGGCTACTGTAGTGGACCCGGCACAAAGGACATGACGCATCTGCGTAGGAGCAAAGGGATGGTTGGGAGAAGTGTTGCCTTTACGGCTGACAAAATCTTGTGCGACAAGAAAGAAGTCTTCCTCTCCAACCCCCAAAACAAACAAGAGTTCCTGTACCTTCTCGGCAGTGCCTTTGAAACAAAAGGGATTAGAACATGCCATGCGAAGGGAGATGCAGACTGCCTCATCGTCCAGGAAGCGCTGAAGGCCTCACAACTTTCTCCGACTGTTGTGATTGGTGAAGATACAGATCTCCTCATTCTGCTGCTGTATCATGTGGAAACAACCTCACATGATGTCTTCTTCACTTCAGGGTCAGGAAAAAAAGCAAATAAAACTGTGGGACATCAAGGCTACTCAGGCACGACTGGGAAGAGATGTGTGCTCCAATATATTGTTTGCACACGCAATGTGTGGTTGTGATACTACATCCCGCCCCTTCAACATTGCCAAGTCACTGCCTTTGAAGAAGCTGAAATTTGAGGAGTTTGTTCGGTACGCCCAGGTCTTCCTCAAACCAAACTGTGACCACGACAGTATTGAACAAGCTGGAGAGCGGTTATTTGTGATGTTGTACAACGGCAGACTGACTGACAACCTTGACTCTTTGCGCCATATCCGATATCAACAGAAACTGATGATTGGCGGCAAAACTCAAGTTCAGGCCAAATGTCTGCCCCCAACCTCGTCTGCTGCCAGATACCATTCCTACAGAGTCTATTTCCAAGTTCAGGAATGGGCAACCCTTGGGAAAGAGCCATGCCTGGAGCCAGAGGACTGGGGTTGGGAGCTTCGAGACAACCAACTGCTGCCTGTGACTACAAACCAACCTCCTGCGCCTCCTGATCTCTTGAACATGATCCGGTGCAACTGTAAGAAGGACTGCGCCACAGGGAAGTGCAGCTGTAGAAAACATGGCTTGGCATGCACCACAGCTTGTGGAGAGTGTCGCGGAAACTCTTGCTCCAACTCCGTTCAGTTTGAAGATTCTGACTCCGATATGTGAGGTAGGGTGTGCTAATCAACTTTATCATCATCACCTTCTTCTTCTGGGTTCGTGCGTTTTATCACCAAATATGAGCTATTGACATTAGTTTTCACTTCCTGTATGCAACCTGTGAACAGTGTTCATCCCCGAGTAAGACAGTAAGGATAAACATCCTATTGTGGTCTGCCAGGTTGCTTGACAATCTGCTATTATTGACCGAAGAAGTGATACAAAACATGCCGATTATTAATATATTTCTTCCATAATAGCACTAAGTTTGTTTCTTCTATTATTCCATTTTACATAGAACTCAATCTTTCATTTGATATGCAACATGATAGGGTGTAAACAAACATCACTGTGCTCCGTCGGGTCGCTCGCCATTGTTGGCTAAAGAAGTGGTACTAAACACGTTAATTATCAATATTTCTTTCTGTATAGCAGGAATACGTTTTCTTTTGCCCTTTTCTCTTTACTTGCGTCAAAAGCTTTCATTTGATATGCAACATGATAGGGTTTTGATAAACCGTTAAAATGTTCAATATTGAATTTCGTCAAAAAATCACCTGTAAAAATATAACCAGGTAAAAACCATACCAAACCTTAACAGATTCATATGGGCTTTTGTTATGTTGTTTTCATATGTGTGTAGAGTTGTTTACAATACAAGAAAATTCTCAAGGAATGAGTGTGAACTTTAGGCCATATATCACGTAGAAGGCCTAGACTACCCCCCCTTCCTTCCATTCTCCCAAATAACCCTCTCGTTCCTCCTACGCTTCTATCATGTTGTCGATGTTAAAGATGTCTGCGGCATACGCGACTGTCTCGTTAACCCCGGTATTTAAGAAAGCTTCCTGATGGCCTCTTCTTTTGCCATGATTGATGAATGTTAGAGCCCGAGTCAGGGGAATCGTCGTTATAAAACTCATAGAGATATCAGGTTTGTGGCCTGACCAAGTACTGATGCTCGTTCTACAAAGCTTATTTTGAGCCAGCTGGTTTTAGTAGGCAATAAGCCCTTGAGTGCTGCAAAGCTTAATGAAGAGATAGACAGACAGACAGACAGGCCGACAGACAGACAGACAGACACATATACACGCACATGCTCACACGCTCAGACACACATGTGCGCGCTCTCACACACGCCAACACAAACGCGTGTGCACACACAAACACGCACGCACACACACACATAGACACAAATGCACTAGCTCACACAGAAAGACACGCAGGCACATACACACACGCGCGCACGTGCACAAGCACACACAGACACATGCGCGCGAACACAGACACAGACACGCACACACACACACACACACACACACACACACACGGACGCGAGGAGAATTCTTTGTCAAAGGTTATTGTGTAACCCTCGCACTTCGCATGCAACACGCACATAAAATCAATATCTTCTAATGATGAAAAATGCGTTTCTTTAGCATACCTCCAAGAAGAAATAATGAGTTTGTGTTTTCGTAATGCGTTCTGTCAAATTAGGAGAAGGAAGGCGGTAGATTGTTATCCACCAAATACATGTTGTGCACGTGATTTTTGTTGGAGTTGCTTTTTTTGATAGGATGAATCCTGTAAATCAATATAAGCATTTTGTGTGTGTGTGTGTGTGTGTGTGTGTGTGTGTGTGTGTGTGTGTGTGTGTGTGTGTTTGTGTGTGTGTGTGTGTGTGTGTGTGTGTGTGTTTGTGTGTGTTTGTGTGTGTTTATGTGTGTGTGTGTGTGTGTGTGTGTGTGTGTTTGTCTGTCTGTCTGCCTGTTTCTAGCTGGCTGGCTCGCTGGCTTGCTGTCCGTCTGCATTACAGCCTTTGCTTTGCTCTTCTTTCTGTTTGTTTTTATGTGTCTACCCTGCATGACATTATCTGTTTTCTCTGGCTGGCTGGCTGTTTCTCTCGCTGTCACTCTCTATTTCTCTCTGTGTGTTTGTGAGCATAGTTATAAAAATGCGTGCGTGTGTCTGGTTGTCTGTCTGAGTTTGTGTATTGTTTGCGCATGTTTAAGAGAGAAAGAGAGAGAGAGAGAGTGTGTGTGTGTGTGTATGTGTGTGTGTGTGTGTGTGTGTGTGTGTGAGAGTGTGTGTATGCGTGTGTGTGTGTGTGTGTGTGTGTGTGTGAGTGTGTGTGTGTGTGTGTGTGTGTGTGTGTGTGTGTGTGTGTGTGTGTGTGTTGCTCGTCACATTGACTATAGCACAACACTGAGAAATCACATTCTTCGTTAATCAGGGTTTTCAACATCTTATGTGCCTCTTGGCTTCTGTCAAATCCGAGCTTATTTCTGCGCGGTGGAAATGCAAAGTGTTTGTACGGTGCTAACACCAGACAAATGAAAGTCTGTATAGTGACTGATTGCAAAGCCACTGCCATTCTGAAGAGAGCATTTGTGTTTCGTGCGTACTTGACAGAGTTATGGCTTTCTTTATGTCACTGTTTCTGTGAGCGTGTTTATGGATGTTACCTTAACATTTGTACACGCAAGCACAAGACCAAGTGCGCACGAAAAAAAAGATCCTGTTGTCCATGTCAGAGTTCGGTGGGTTATAAAAACACGAAGGAGGAGAAGGCGCTTCACGAAAGCACGGTGGTGTGGGCGGAGGCAGACGGCAAAAGGCTCAAAAAGTCAAAAAACTACAAAAAGACTCAAGGAGTCAGAAACGCCACAGAAGGCTCTAGAAGTCAAGACACTAAACTGACCACCCCGCTGTGTGTATGTTTTCAGGCCACCCCTCCCCCCTCGGAAAAAGCGCTTCACGAGAGCACGGAGGCGTGGGAGGACGTGGGTGGCAAAAGGCTAAACAAGTCAAAAAACTACAAAAAGACTCAAGGAGTCAGACACACTACAAAAGGCTCTAGAAGTCTAAACACTTAACTGACCAGGCCACTTTGTATGTTTTCAGGCCACCCCTCCCCCCTCGGAGAAGGCGTTGTACGAGAGCACGGTGGTGTGGGCGGACGCGGACGACCCTGACCAGGCCTACTCCGTGCTGGGAAGTCTGTGTGAGGCGGGCGTGGAGAACAACAACCCGTGTGACTTCATCGCCAGGGCCTTCTTCATACTTAGTGGTACATGTGAGTAGCTCGTTTGAATTAGTTTCTTTTTTGACGTTGGTGTTGGCATGCATGGCAATAGCTGTTCCACATTTAAACAAACTTATTGTGATTGTAACGTATTGTTTTGTCAATAACAAACGTTCCAACAAAATTAGGCAAAAAAAAAAGATCTGTTTACGGTAACCCGACCGACCCTAGTTTTTAGGCCCGACCCTAATCTTTTTTTTGGATCGTCTGAAAAAAAAAACCCGCATCCAAAATAGAGCTGTTTGCGCTCAAACAGCAGACGACAGAAGGGAGGTAAGCTCAAAGTACTGTTTATAGTTATGTTGGGCAAAAACAGGGATTGATGAGAAGAAATGAACTGTGAAACATCATAGAGAAGGGAGAAAAAAAAAAGGAAAAAAAAATGGAAAAAAAAGCCGACCTACCGACCCTATTTTTTCACCCTATGTTACCGTAAACAGACCTATTTTTTTGTGTGGCCTTAATGACCTTTCTTGTTTTTTGATTCTGAATTTTGGAACGTTGGCAGCCTCTTTGTTTTTGGATTTGTTTTATTGTGACCAGTTTTGAACACAGTGTGAAATGCAATGAAGAACATTCTAAATGGAAGTGTTCTGCATTGGAACCGCCTTTTTTGTTTGTTTGTTTGCTTAACGCCCAGCCGACCACGAAGGGCCATATCAGGGCGGTGCTGCTTTGACATTTAACGTGCGCCACACACAAGACAGAAGTCGCAGCACAGGCTTCATGTCTCACCCAGTCACATTATTCTGACACCGGACCAACCAGTCCTAGCACTAACCCCATAATGCCAGACGCCAGGCGGAGCAGCCACTAGATTGCCAATTTTAAAGTCTTAGGTATGACCCGGCCGGGGTTCGAACCCACGACCTCCCGCTCACGGGGCGGACGCCTTACCACTAGGCCACCGTGTTGGGAACCGCCTTTGAACTCGCTTATTGTCAACATTGTGTGCATTGTAAAGAAGCGCGTTGCAATGTGAACACTAAGGGCTTAAACTAAGTGTTTGCTTTAAAACACTTCCACACATTGGGATCACATAAGTACGGATAATGTGTCTATGATATTTAGAGTGTAAAACATTCGAAGAAGCAGGACAAGTTCAATATAGCTGACATTAAGCAATACTGAACACATCCTTCGCTTTATATCACGGGGTATGAATAGAGAATGTTCGGAAATAACTCAGTCGGGTTTGTATTAGTTGTGAAAGAGTAAATATCTTGCTTTTACTGAAATACAGTTTCCCACGTGACATTATGGGTCAGTCACTAGCGAGGGGTGTGTGTCTCAAACACGTGCTTAGGCAGCACGTGTGAAAAGGTTGCCTTAATAAAAGCAAGAATATTCACTCTTTCAAAACTCATACAAAGCCGACAGAGTTATCTCCGGAGTTGGTTAATTAAGAGTGCGCACTGCAACGGCAGCAACATACATCAGTAATCGAAAACCAAACAACAAATCAAAGTTCGAAAAATCAAAGTTCGAGTATTAGACAATCTTTCTTTTCTTTATTTGGTGTTTAACGTCGTTTTCAACCACGAAGGTTATATCGCGACGGGGAAAGGGGGGAGATGGGATAGAGCCACTTGTCAATTGTTTCTTGTTCACAAAAGCACTAATCAAAAATTTGCTCCAGGGGCTTGCAACGTAGTACAATGTATTACCTTACTGGGAGAATGCAAGTTTCCAGTACAAAGGACTTAACATTTCTTACATACTGCTTGACTAAAATCTTTACAAAAATTGACTATATTCTATACAAGAAACACTTAACAAGGGTAAAAAGAGAAACAGAATCCGTTAGTCGCCTCTTACGGAGTATTAGTCTATTAGACAAGGCAAGTACGAATGCATATAACTATCAAGAGTAATCGCTCTTTTTCCTGTTTTGCCCGTGTCGTCAATCTGTTCTGTAACTCAACCCCTTACTCTTCATTTTGTTTCCTTCAGTTTCCGTCCCCCCTCCCCCTCCCCAAGCTATCAGAGCCGTAACGAGACCGAACTTAATTCATCTATAGCATAGCATGCAACACAGGAAACGAAGAAGATTTCATCTTCAGTCATTTCCCTTTTTTACACACGTTTATTTTCTCTGATAATAATAACAAAAAGAAATTCTAGTTTTACGATAATAAAAAGGAAAGATTTATCATCTAAAGAAAAAATAGCAGACAAAGGCTACAGTGTATGCCCAGAGATAGTAATTACTGTCCGATAAATGTGTTCCCAAATAGACATTGTCTTCGAGATAAATTGAAATGTCAGCCACCAAAGCCGCCTTTAGGCATTAAACTTGACAATGTCTCATATTTTCATTTCTCTGCGCATCTTGCGAGCATTCTCTTTTTCAATCAAATAGAAGTTAAAATAGAGAGAGCCGAACCATACTCATTTTTTTCAACACAGATATAATCATGACATTTTCAATTATTATGGTTGTTACTAGTTTGTTCCCCTCTATTTCTACACAAATATACTTCTTGTTTTCCAATGATTCATATTCTTTTTTTTCTTTTTCTTCTTCAATTTTTGTCTTGATTTATTTCAGTTCAATTTTGAAAAGCACAAGAGAAAAATAATAAGTTCACACTGATCTTTCCTTTGTTTGAGCTGGAAATCGGAATTGGAGGGTGAAATAGCTCACCTCTACTAAACCCGGTTCATTTCAGGTGAACATTCTTCTTTCTATGCGACAGCAACTCGAAGCTTCATACAAGGCAGTTTAAGCCACCAATGGTCAAAAGTCTGGTGGTGGATGTTGTAGCCTAGTTTTGCGAATGTGACGCAACCGGGTAAGAGTTTAGGATATGGCGTTAACGTTAACGGCTACCACTGGTGGGTAAATCTCTATATTATTTGTACCACACTCTGGCGCACATGAATCTATTCAGACGCCAAACTGCACACACACGTACGCACGCACGAACGCACGTATGAGCTGACTCATGTAGGCATGCACACACACACACACACACACACACACACACACACTCACACACACACACACACACACACACACACACACACACACACACCACACACACACACACCACACACTCACTCACACACACACACACATATTTTAAACCGAGTAACTGTTCGAATAGAAAGTATTTCACGCTGATTCAAAGGAAAACACCAAAGCAATATTCTATGCTTGGCAGCTACATTCAACACTGACTGGAAATATTGCTTTTCGTTTCAGAAAGCACCAGTTGGTGTTAAAAAAAAACACTATGTACGTAGGTGTTTTATGTGTGCTTTTTTACATAGGTA
This sequence comes from Littorina saxatilis, assembly GCF_037325665.1. Classification (NCBI taxonomy): domain Eukaryota; kingdom Metazoa; phylum Mollusca; class Gastropoda; order Littorinimorpha; family Littorinidae; genus Littorina; species Littorina saxatilis. The sequence continues at coordinate 34,207,446 of NC_090250.1, read as the reverse complement.
GACGTTTATATTTAGCATGTAAAAAAGATATATTATAAACAAAATGGTTTTCTGTCTGTGTTGCAGGGTTTGTCACTGTATTCCTGATGGGATTGCTAGCACTTCCACTAGTCATGACCGTAATAGGTAATCTTTTGACATGATAGTTGACAAGGTTTAAACGATGTTGTCAGTACAGGGTTACTTTATTCGGGGTTTCTTAGTTGCTCACCTGCGAAGGAAAAGGCACCTAATTCAAACATATGAAAAGCAGGAAATGGGTACTTGGAAAAGTACAGCATAATCATTAGACTAAGACTGCAATATATTCCTTTCGGGGGGGGGGGAGGGGGTAGAAGAACCACAAATGCAGGCGGACAATGTCCTTTTATTGTATGTGCCTATTTTATTGATGTCACCAGATTATTCAGAAGGCAGGTATTATCCCTCAAAGATGCAGCTAAATCTTACCTCTTAGTTCTTTCTGAATAAACAATACACTCACAGATATTTCGACCCATATCATAAATGTTTCATTCACTCGGCTTCCTGGCGATCGGTCGAAAACTAATTCTATCAAGATAAGTTTTGTGTGAATATTTGTTTGTCTGTTGCACTTAAAAGACCGTTGGGTCGAAATATCTGTGAAGGTATTGTTTTGTCAATAACAACCGTTCCAACAACCTACCTTTCTTGTTTCTTGATTCTGAATTTTGGAACGTTGGCAGTCTCTTTGTTTTTGGATTTATTTTGTTTTTCTGAATAATTTGAACGCACGTTAAAGGCCCAGTCCTTCGACTCAAAACAGTTCTGCACACTGTCTCACACCTACCCTGGCTTTCACGTGGAATAAGATCATCCCTCCACTTGGACGGCCATCATCACGCGTCATCCTCACTGTTTCCTGTGCGGAGTTGGACTTTTTTTGATGAATTACCTTCTCAACAGACGCCATTGGCAATCTGTGAAATTAATTCGTTACAAATTCTGACTCTACACAGGGTGTGGTGAGGGTTTTGATTCATTGTATGTGTACAGTTGGAGGGTGGGGCCTTATCCCACGTACAAGCCTGGCCAAATGTGAGATAGTGATCTGAATCGTTTCATGGGAAGGGCTGTAAAAAGGTAAAGGTCAAAGTAGTCCCATAACCAATATTTTGGTCGTAGGGGAGCTTGATATTAGAGATCTTAACTACACTGAATGTAGGTTAACTCTTCAGGTTGGTGTGTGCAGGTGTGAACTACCTCCACGAGTGTCCGGTGGAGCCCAAGCTGCCCATCTACCTGGTGGTAGGGGGCTGCTTCGGCATCGTAAAGCTGCTCTTCCTGCTGTGGAAGCAGATGAAGCGGCATCGCGAGGACCTGGGAGACCTCCACGACGACATCGACCTGCTGACCATGACGCGGATGTCCAACATCGCGCTCAACATCTTCCTCTGCGTCTGGTTCGCTTTCGGCCACTACTGGCTCTTCAACATCTGGAAGCCTCACTTCGATGTTCCGTTGCACGAGCCGCGCAACTGGTGTGACAAGACTGTCTTCATGTTCGCCTTCTGGCAGCTCATCATCTGCCACACCGTCATCGCTATCCTGCTCGCCACCTCCACCGTCATGTGCTGCTGCTTCGTCTGCGTCAAGTGTCTGATCGCCGACGTTAAGAGATGACGACGACCGGGAAGGGTGTGAGAGTGTGGAGTGGCTCACCAAAAAAACTAAACATCACAAAAGAGACAAGCTGGTTAATTATACTATTGTTTATCGTCTCTAGAGCAGTTGTTGCTATTCGAGACCGAAAGAGAAAAATAACTTTCCGAGGAAAAGAAAAAGCTGTTAAAGGAAAGAAAGGACAAAGATATTGGCGAAAAGAAGGCTTCAGAGGGAAAGATGAGACTTTGCCCAAAACTAAAACTAGAGTCGAAGACTATACAGAGAGGTGATACAAAAGATTCGCTGATTACAAAAAAAAACAAGTCGCGTAAGGCGAAAATACAACATTTAGTCAAGTAGCTGTCGAACTCACAGAATGAAACTGAACGCAATGCCATTTTTCAGCAAGACCGTATACTCGTAGCATCGTCAGTCCACCGCTCATGGCAAAGGCAGTGAAATTGACAAGAAGAGCGGGGTAGTAGTTGCGCTAAGAAGGATAGCACGCTTTTCTGTACCTCTCTTTGTTTTAACTTTCTGAGCGTGTTTTTAATCCAAACATATCATATCTATATGTTTTTGGAATCAGGAACCGACAAGGAATAAGATGAAAGTGTTTTTAAATTGATTTCGACAATTTAATTTTGATAATAATGTTTATATATTTAATTTTCAGAGCTTGTTTTTAATCCAAATATAACATATTTATATGTTTTTTGAATCAGAAAATGATGGAAAATAAGATGAACGTAAATTTGGATCGTTTTATAAATTTTTATTTTTTTTTACAATTTTCCGATTTTTAATGACCAAAGTCATTAATTAATTTTTAAGCCACCAAGCTGAAATGCAATACCGAACCCCGGGCTTCGTCGAAGAATACTTGACCAAAATTTCAACCAATTTGGTTGAAAAATGAGGGCGTGACAGTGCCGCCTCAACTTTCACGAAAAGCCGGATATGACGTCATCAAAGACATTTATCAAAAAAATGAAAAAAACGTTCGGGGATTTCATACCCAGGAACTCTCATGTCAAATTTCATAAAGATCGGTCCAGTAGTTTAGTCTGAATCGCTCTACACACACACACACACACACACACACACACGCACGCACACACACACGCACGCACATACACCACGACCCTCGTTTCGATTCCCCCTCGATGTTAAAATATTTAGTCAAAACTTGACTAAATATAAAAAGAGGAGACAAAGGTACGAATAAAATAAAAATCGCGAAAAGACACCAAAAACACAATAGAGCTTTAACAAAGACAAAACGACTAGAAAAAGACAAAAAGAGAAGACAAAGATCAAACTAACAAGAATACATTAGAGGGACGGAAGAGACGCAGTTTATGGCAAAATATGAAGACCATGAGAAGTTTGCTGACAGAGGAAAATAAAGGGCAGAAAAGACAAATATATCGTCTAAAGAGAATACGATGGAAGGAAAAAGAGGACAATAGAAGAAGAGAGCAAAAAATTTCCACAAAAAGGAGAAAACTATCGAAAGATAGAAGAAGGACCAAAATTTGGCTGATATGGAAGGAAGAGATTTGCGAAGATAGGACATTTTTAAGACAGAAGGAGATGGCACATACTTCGCCAAAACTTAAGAAGAACGTCACAAAATAATGATAATTATTATTGTTGTGTTAGACTTTGAAATAGAAGTCCACTGATGCCAAACAGACGACATACAACAGCCTGCTAGGATTCGACAACTGGAGAGATACGTAACATTAAATTTGATTTAAAAGGCTTGAAACAAACGAAAGAAACAAAGTTCTTTTGAACTAAAAAAAGGGGTGGGCGAGTGTTAATTTTCGTTTGTACGTTGTGAAACCCCTTTAAAAGGTAGACCACAAATGCCAAAGGGACAATAGCGACATGCCAGAGAATGATAATATGTGCATTTTTTGGGGGAAAACAAATGTTTGTCACGAACGTCAAACGAGCGGTCAACGGAAGGAAAACGAGTTTCCACGACAACGGACAAAACAAAACAAAAAACCAACTGATTTTTAATAATATTGCTGTGATTCCTATGTCCAAAATGAGGTTGCAGACGCCAAACAAGTAACCACGTGACTATTAGATGAGATGACAAAAGTTACATTACAAAGTGTTGAACACGAAAACGTCAAACATGATTTAGGACATAGGTTGTTTGATTTACGATGATAAGAAAGCGGAACAGGTTTGTATATCGTTTTTTATGAAAGCTTTTGTATTTTTGTTTTGTGATAGCCTTTGAAATTGTGAATGTTTTACAGTTCCTTTGATCAAAATTAACAAAGAATTATGCGCAATACCGACGCGAAAACGATTGGACAATGATCACACAATGTCTTCAATAGATCAAACAAAAATATTGCAAAGGCAAGCATGTTTTGCAGGCAAGAGATCCTGTTACGAGAGGGGAAATCAACGTATTTATACTTTTAAATTTCAACGGCCAAAGACGCTAAGACAACAACGATGGGCAAGATGTATTGTGACAAGAGAAAGAGGGAAATATATTTCGAAATACTCAATAGCCTATCAAGAAAACGAGTTATGCTTCAAAAGATACCCATGTTGCTGTTATAATTATATTTTTTTCGCAATTTACGACTTTTGTTTTACCGACGCTCACAAGCAGGCCACAGACTACGACTACACAAAATCGAAATGTGACTATAATTTGCGAGAATAATACACAAGGATACTTACTGAATAGAATGACAATATTGTTTTCTTACTGAATTATACTGTGAATTGCGAATAATGCAGACGAGATGACGACGACCGGCGTTTCATAATGATTAACGTAATCACAAAAGAAGAAACAAATGCTGTTCTATTTTGTCTTGGCGTGCTTTAGATAATGTTCGGGCCAAATACAAATAGCCGGTCATGTGTCTCTCTAAGTTATAAAATGAAACGAGTGTGCATAGATAGACGTAAGGTTGTCATCTAAAATCGCTCAAGTAGGTACACGTTGTGAACACCCAGACACACAAAACAGAAGTCGTTTGAAGATGGAGCCGTTTTTATGGTTTCTATTTTTCAAAAAAATTTACGAAAACCTGATTTTTTTTCAGGTAGAGAATTTACTTATCAGTGGCGAATATGTAGCCTTTCCACTATCTAACCGGAACAAATCGGGCGAAAATTCTGGGTATCAGTACACAAGCGCTTTGTTTTTGTTTTTATCGTTTATCTTGTTTTTCTCAAAATGTTTTCTCTTACACGGGGAACATTTTCAGGATAAAGCTGACGATGATGTATGTGATAGATGTCGAAGTCATAGATATTCGGAACTAATGCTTGAAGAAATCTTTCAGGAAGACGTTGTTCCTGAGGTGATGAAACAAAAACTGAAATTTAATCTGATGAAGGGAAGATGGAGGCTGACCCAATTTTTAGTTCCTGGCAATGACAAAACGGACTGATATGTGTTTTTAATGATCGAATCTAGAGTACCATGTTGTTAATTCGTTGAAACAGAACAAGTGGGCGTTAAATACTGCAAAGTGATATGGCTTTGTGATATATGTATGGCATTTTTTTCCTTTTTGAGGATGACGAATAGCCCGTACTGACGTAGATATGGTTTTGTAGCTGTATCAGAATGTGATATAATGTTGTTATTAACCGGTTGTTGATCAAAGGCACGTCACATCAGTGTGATCATGCAGAAAGACATGTCTTGTAAGCCTATGTGTGACATTATTCACTGAAATGTCAAAGATTCATTTGTATATCTGAGACAAACTCCAACCTCAGGTCGTGCTGTCAAAACCAGCCATTCGGTGAAAATACACGAGAGGCAAATTGACTTTACATTGTAATTATGATTTTGAAGGATCTCGATCTTCGCCGACTGATCAAGAATAAATCATTTTGTTTTCAAAATGGTGCTCAAAAAAGGCGTGTCCCCTCATTTGTTGCGACCAGTATAGACTGCTGTGGTTATTCACCATGAGCTTTGTGACGATCGAACAGAATGAACAGAGAGTCTTTGATATTCATCCCTGGTGCTCAATGTCTTGTGTTCTGTGTATACTGGATGTAATTCATTTATTTTCAGGATATATTAGCTGAATGTAAATGTAGAAACTGAATGTTTTCTGAGATTATCCCTCGACCAACTATGGCCTTTCCCTTGCCTGTGTGAAGTATAGTTTATCCGCCTATTCGTGTGTGCATGTGGTTGTGGGTTTGTGTGGGTGTTGTTGTAGATTTTTGGTTTTTTTACGAGGTTTTATTCTGAGTTTGTTGGCGTAATTATTTGCTGGTGTAATTATTTGTTGGTATGCCTGTTCAACGTCTTACATTTTTTCTCCGTCGTTCCGTTTTCATTTATTTGCAAATTTGCCTTTTGACAAAGTATGTGCAAGAGTAAATAAGTCTAATATATTCTGTTTGATCGATCGTTTGACCCTATTTCCGCGCGTCGGGCGGAAAGGGTCAAACGCAACAGGATCGATCCTTTTGATCGATCCTTTTGATCTATCATTTGACCCTTTTCGCCTTCCATAGAGTTCAGATGCATTTTGATTAAAGATGTGTCTGTAGAAAGTTATCCTTTTTATGTAAGTACACATACAAAAACCTGTTTAAGTATCTTAAGTGTTGTGTTTAGCTGTTTGACTTTAAATTAAGCATGGTGCCTGGAGTGCAATAACTAAACTTAATTTGTTAGCAAGAAATTGAAGCTATTGTATTTGTGAGCATTTGATATCTATTTATTTCTAATCAATTTCCTGACAGAACTGCCAATTTTAATTTGAAGTAAAATTTAAGATCCCTGGGTAATAACCTCAAGTAAACACACATTAAGTAACATAAACACCTGTATTCACGACTTGCAGTAGGGTTTGGGAATGAGCGCAAAGTGGCCACCATGATTAGTTTCGGCTTTCCCGTTTTTGGGGAACAGATACTTCCGCTTTACGCAATTCTTTATCTAAGTGTTACAGTCCCGAAACTCTGCGTCAGATATAGCATGGCTTCATTTATTTCTCATCTGCAAGTGATTGAGAATCTGTCGCTCTCTGAGACAAGACAAATTTGACAAGGTAAAACATATGTCCCACGCGGGGTGTGTATATTACCATTTTGCCTGGGAATGTTTCTCTGGGAGTTTGCTTTTGATAAGACTGTGAGTGAGTGCAATTGTGTTACTGAGTTCATGGCTTGGTGCGTGAGGATCAGTCTTTCAAAGAAATCCATGTTGTAGTAAAGTGTCTACGTGTTTTCTAATCGAAAGTTCTTGTTCCCCAACAAAGCGTATGGCCTTCACCTTGGGTCTGTAAATTATGCTGGGTCACGAGGTACTGCAAGTCGTAAATGACACAGATGTTAGCAAAGGTACACATTAACGGAACATTGCAGAAACGACTAGAAATAAAACCTTATCTTTATTTGAAACAAAATTTAACTTAAAATTAGACATAAGAAAATGATTCCTTATTTTAACACAGAAATCAGAACAGGAACATATAAACAATACATTTTATAAACGAATTGAAAAACATTGTTAAAACAGACGTTACCTTTAGATTAAACATAAAAAAGCGATTCTTGATTGTAACACAGAAAATAGCACAGGAACATTTTAACGGAACATTGTGGGAAAGACATGGAATGAATAAGAAACTCGTATTCATTTGAAACAGAAAACATTTTTGGAGTCTACATTATGATCCTTTTTTCTGATGGTTGTGATTTAAACTGGAAAGTGAAATGCTAAAATCATTTAATTCGTGCCTGGTAGAATAAACTAGAGGTTTCTCTTGCGCCTTTTTCTGACCTTTTTCCATTCAGTCAATATTTGACTGAATGATTTGTCAAGGACCGTAGAGAAGACGCCTGTTTAACTGGGGGTACCCGGGTATTTACGCGTGAGTGATTAATCTGTGTGTGTGTGTCTGTGTGTGTCTGTAAGTGTGTCTGTTTGCCTCAGTGTTTGTTTGTGCGGGTGTGCATGTATGTGTGTGTGTGTGTGTCTGTGTGTCTGTGTGTGTGTGTCTGGCTGGCTGGCTGGCTGGCTGGCTGGCTGGCTGGCTGACTGGCTGGCTGTAAACCAAAACACAAAAACAACTGGCAAAAAAAACCGAAAGAACATGATATCAGGCGATATACGTGAATACGCTCCAACTTCAAGTGCTTGACTAAATGTTTTATAAAGCTTTACTCGGCTTATTTTATGTATTGTAGATTATCGTATTTGGGATTTTATTCTCGTTCCTGTACCTTGGATTCTGTGTTTTGCAAATGGATAAATTTCCCACAGGCTAGACATCCCTACTGCAGCACTATATCTGACCCTCCACCACGGAATGAGTCGCATGTCACCTTTGCATGATTTTCATATTTTTACATTTTTCTAAAGAGATTTTATTGCTCTATCCAGTGGTGAAAAACCGTTTTAGAAAAGAGCAAAAACTGTTTGAGTTATAAGCCTGTGACTAAGGTGACCCTCACACTGTTACCAGACACTCCCCGGACTTTTATTCCGCCCAGCGCAGAACCGCGCGAGGTGACATGCGACTCATTTCGTGGTGGAGGGTCACATATGTTTGGTTTTTCTTGCCGGTATTAAGCCCAAGGTCTACCACAGTTAAGTGCGCTTTACCAGTATATCAAAAGCTATGCTTTTCTTATTGTTACCCTGCCAAAGTAGAAAAATAGGCTTCGCCGTTTTTAACGGGATATTTTTGTACTTGTACAGTATTGCTATCCAAAGTTATCCGTTACTTTCTCTGTACGAACTCTCATAACTTGTTCTGCCTTTAGTTTCGCATGTTGTGTGTATACATCATTTTATACCCAAGCCACCCCTTCTATGTTAATGTGTGTGTTTGCTTTGTTCATATTAACCTTTGCCAAAAGCATTGCTATATTTTTGTTTGTAATCCTACTAAATCATTAATTCACGTGTCACTTCATTTAAACTGTAAGGGTACCCCCAAAGTTGACCTGGCAGTAACGTATCAGGATAAGCACAACTCGGCAACTTTCATATATGAGGAAAACTTCAAATCAATCATCTTCCCAGAACTTATTGTTTTGTTTGGTTACCTTGCGTAGTTGTTGTGTTATGCCATTCCTACTGATTTGTTTGTTTGTTTGCTTAACGCCCAGCCGACCACGAAGGGCCATATCAGGGCGGTGCTGCTTTGACATATAACGTGCGCCACACACAATCTGACAGAAGTCGCAGCACAGGCTTCATATGTCTCACCCAGTCACATTATTCTGACACCGGACCAACCAGTCCTTGCACTAACCCCATAATGCCAGACGCCAGGCGGAGCAGCCACTAGATTGCCAATTTTAAAGTCTTAGGTATGACCCGGCCGGGGTTCGAACCCACGACCTCCCGATCACGGGGCGGACGCCTTACCACTAGGCCAACCGAATGACACGGGAATGAATGTTTTAGTTGGGGTATGAAAATGGTTGCAATGATATGTTTTGCTAAGTTTAGTTGATACGCGTTACCATAGTTGATAAGCTGTATTTATTGTTTACAATAATTACATATATGGTACCAGAATTGTGGACTATTTCAATGGTTGTGAATTGTCAGTGTAACATTCCGCCCATATAAATGTTTGTGCTAAACATTCTGCGTGGTGATTTTGTTTGTTTGTTAAATTTCAGTTTGTCAGAATAAACTTGAATGTCATCTTTTTTTTCTGCGATGCATGTGTGTTGTATAACTGTTCAAAAAAGTTGTTTGTTGCCTGTTTCTGAATCACTGAAATAAATGACAGGTGACTCTTGTTGAGAGTAGAAGGGTTTCGTGGTGTTCCGAAGGATATTGTTTTTATTTCACACCAATAGTGTTAAACCTTTTTTTTTTTTAGTTCATATGCGAATCTTGCCAAAAGTATTTTACGAGAGAAGACAGAATAAATGACAATTTTCTCATCTCCAGAATTCTCGAAAGCAAAATAGTGCGGATCTCTCCCACTTCAGACTCTCCAGAAAAGAATATTTTATTTCGAAGAGAATATGTTGAAAAAAGTTACTTCCGAATGCCGTGTTCTCCTTTACGCTTAGACCTATTTTTGATATGAACGTTTTCTACATTACTTTATTTTATTTGTATTGACTTTCGCGTGAGTTTCAATTTGGAATGAGTACTGCTTAGTAAAAATCTAGCCATTTGCTTCAGATGCCAAGTAACCATTGTAAAAATATTATATTGTGGAAAAGCACATTTTGACTTTTAAGAAATCTAGTCTAATAACCTGGCCATTTATTTACGCTTCTTGAACTTAGAATCCTTGTATAATCTTAAAAAGTTAAAAAAATGGTCAAGAAATTGTATACAATCTTTCAACATTTGCTAAATAGCAATAGTCCAATAATTCAATTGAAACTTTCTTGCAATTTTTAATATTCACAAAATGACTGTGAGTGTTGCTTTACAAACATTTTTAGCAGTAAGTGTTATTGCGCTACGCTAAAAAAATCTGGAAGGATTCTGCAATTTGGGGAAAAGGATATGGTTTTCAAACTCTTATGAAATCCGCTCAAAACATGCCTGAGCAAAACTTTGCGTTGCACGTGCTACAACAGGGTCTTGGTCATTAACGGTGCTCACTTGTTTGTGTTTAAAAGTTGAAACACTGACGAAAACATGCACTGTAGAAACATATGCCTCCATGACGAACACTGATACATTTTCTTATTCGCTTCTAAACCTTTTTTATGAAGAGTATAATAATGCTTTGGGCGGAGATTTTAATTCTCTTACCTGTAATGGCATAGGTATTATTTTGTGGGCCGCTGCAAAGGCATGAAAAGTCGATATTTTTCTGTGCGATACACCGGCACTTGTTACTATCCGATAACAGTTTTTATTTGTAACTCAAACGTCAGTGGATAATACAATTATACTCAGCGAAAATTACTTGCATGTAATATTGTTTGCATCGTTGTATCAATAATGTTTCTCATGCCAAACGTCTTCTTGAATAAATCAAGTGTCATTCCCTTCTGAACATGTTGTTGTGTGTTGGTTTGTGTGTGTGTGTGTGTACGTGCGCGCGCGCGCGTGTGTGTGTGTGTGTTGGTTTCTGTGTGTGTGTGTTGGTTTCTGTGTGTGTATGTATGGGTGTGTGTGTGTATACATGTGTGTGTGTGGTTGTGTGTGTGTATGTGCATGTGTTTAAGCGTGTGCATGTGTGTGTGTGCTCGTAGATAATATATTACTCACTATTGAAGTACAGGGGAGTTAAACCTAGGAATGTTACAGAATGAAGCGTGAAGTTCTCTCCCTTGCATCAAGCGTCGCTTGAAATGAATTTTCCACAATCATGAATGATAACATGTTTATCTTTTATCTGCAAATCATTGTACGTGTCCTTGTGTATCCGAGTGTGTCTTTGTCTAAATGGTTGTGTATGAGCACATATGCATGTGATGAATGTATGGCATAAACAAAACAGCTAAATATGTGTTTTTAGCTGACCGCTAGTATTTTGAGCAATCGAATTTCCACGACAACGGTAATCTACTTATTTTCGCAGAAGTAAAACCAGTTAGACTCGTATTGATACATACGCACATGGTTCAGTTGTAAACTTTCCAAACACTAACGAAGCATACGTCTTTTCTGAGAATATCGGACTTTTTTTTTAAACAGACGGATAAAAAAGACAAAAACAAATGTACACACACTGACTTACACAGGCACGCAAACGAACACAAACACAGACTGTACAATTGTTCCCACAATCTTGACAGTTGTGTTTAACAAATTCTGAAGTTTTTGTAGTTTTTATTTCAGGATAGGTATTCGTGTACGGTTAGTTTTAACTAAAAAACTGTTCAAAAAATGTTAAAGGCACAGTAAGCCTCCCGTAAACCATCACAGAGCTCCCCGAGCGTCTAAATACAGTACAAGCATACTTCCATTTGAACGCTCACCGAACGGGAACATCCTGGCTGCTTTCTGTCGAGCGTAAGACATTTTCAAAGAATTTATTTTCGTAGACTTGTTCCGTTAACAACAACGGCGCCTCGTTTTTGCGCTAGACCTAACTTTTAAAATCTAAATAATAAATTGACAGCTTGTTACACAAACATTCTTTAATCATAAAAGAATTCGTTTTTCATCAAGACAAGATCAGAACAATTCGAAGTTGTGAAAGTTTAAAAAAAGAAAAGCCCGGAAGCAGGGTCACGCAAGGGTCGTAGCAGACGACGGCCGGTTTATCAGTGCAAATCGCCGTTCCTCTCAACAGTCAAAAGCCATCGCTAGAGTTCTTGTGAACCACAGCCGTTGTTTCGTGCATAAAAAAAACGTGCTATTGTAGATAAGCTCACGTCGAGTCGCATTCAAATGACTAACTATGACGACTGCATTGTGAAAAGGGAAAACTGGATCACACGGGTTCACGATGGCTCAGGGGTAAGATAAACCAAGCAAAAATAAATTCTTTGAAAATTGTTCGCTCTTTACGGAGGGCACCTAGGATGTTCTCAATTGGTGAGTGTTTAAATGAAATGGTGTTTGTACTGTGTGTAAAAGCCTGACCGTATCTGTGATGGTTTACGGGAGGCTTACTCTGCCTTTAACGGACAAGCGTTTCTAATTCTAAAAACTTCAGATACACAGGTTGGGAAAGCGATAATGCTATGTGCATGAGTTTAGAAGCTCAAGCTAGATCATTTTTTTCGTTTGGACAAGCTCGAAGCGAATTATCAGGTTGATCCAAACCAAACCTCTTTCGCCAGGGTAAAGAGTGCAAGAATGTAGAAACAACAGGAATAGTTTCAGAAGAAAAAGAATATAAAAGCAAAATAAAAAGTAGCATATTTTGCAGACAACAGCAAGCGAGCAAGATAAGGACAATAGCAAACAAGCTAAAGCAAACACATGAACAAACAAAACGGTCAAATGTCAAAGATTTAAAGCCGGATAAACAGCAGGTTACCTGCGGAAAACACACACTTCTGTTTTTGCGGACTGAGTCCCACACAGAGACAGAGGGACGCTGACGAGTCACGCTTTTCAGGTACATGCCAACACTGAGGACGTGTCTCAACACACTGGTAGCCATTTTGGTTTCGTGACGAGAGCACCACCTATGAGCCGCCTGGCCATTTTTTCAAATGAACGTCGAAACATTCCGTACTGGCAGTGATGGCGTCCGCTATCACGTGACTTGCGTTAGCTTTTTTATAAAGTTTGGACGACGACAGAAAACCTTTTCATTTTCGTTAACTCTGTGTGTTAGGTGTGTCAGATTTCGTTTGATCTCTTTTGTGGAATACATTGAAAGTGTTTTTATTGGATTCAATCATGGATGTACGGTCTTGTTTAATCGGTAAGTACAAGTGTTCATTCAGTTAGAAACAGTGGTATTGTCAGAGACAATGAATACATCATGAATTAAAGAGAAGTGACTATTTTTGTCATCACCAATACGTTTTGTCTGCATTTGCTACAAACAATTCGTAACAACAAAAGCATAAATGTGAGATTGACTGCAACTTGTTTTGTTGACAAAAACCGATAATTTACAATCACAATTTTTGTGTCTGTAAATTGTGCCCGACCTCATCTTCTTATTCAGAGATTTCGGCTCCAGGCCATTTCAAAAAAAGAAAACAAGCCGTTCTACTGTAGGTGTTTGTAAAATAGCAAGTTAAAAGAAAAATGAGAGAAGAAAAAAACTGTGGTGACGAAGAGCAGTAATCGTCAGGATTTACATTATGATTCTAGGCCTTGGGACTCAAAGATAATAACTGTATTCAAACACACACAAAATAACAAAAACAGGAGCCAATCAAAACAATAGAATCGTCAATACAAAATAAGAAGAAACATTAAAATCACTAAACAATAGACACCGCCCACCTAAAAGTTTATAAAAGAAAAACTAAGTGTCATGAGTTGTGCAGAAAAAAAACTTGTGGATGAAATATTTTTAAATCAAGTCAGCAAAACCTTTACAGTTGTTCCTGTTTATAACTAGCACGTCGAAAATGATGTCGCTTACATACCTTTTCTCGGCGACTCTGTTTCTGTGGATACGCCTTCAGATGTTTTTACTTTAGAAACAAATACACATACATATACTCCAACACACATACACACACACTAACCTGGGATACTTTCCTGTTACATTCCTCAATAGATTAGCTTTCTTATTCCTGCCAGTAGTAGCATACTGCAGTACATAACCAACAGCGTGTGCGTGTGTGCGTGCGTGCCTGCCTGCCTGCATGCTTGCGTCCGTGCGTACGTTTTTGCTTGCGTGTGTGCGTGCCTGTCTGCCTGCTTGTATGCGTGTGTGTTTATTTGTTAGCGAGAGAAACTTCAGAAACTTCATAACAATGTTCATTTTCACCATTATGCAGTGTCATGTTTGGCACTCGTATCACATGTCCACACGGAGGAGACACCAAAGTTAGAGACGCTGAAGAAAGAGTTCAAGGGCCAGGGAGGGGAGTGGGAAGACGTCATTGACTGCTTCAAAATTCTAACCAATCAGACATCGCTTCCGACCTCTCCGTCACTTCCGCCTGCTGACATCACTCGCAATCTCTTCAAGGCCATTTGTGGGTAAGTCATATATCTTCTTGTCCTAATGATTTCTCCTGTCTGTTCATTCGAACGTTCGTTTTCCTCCTATTCCCCAGAAACGTTTACCTTTTGAATCAAACTAAAAAGAATATATAATGAACACAAGTGAACAAGACAAAAATGAGACTTTTTTTCTTAATTCTTAGATTGGGTGGGGGTTTTTTTCAGAGAATAATTTTGCTAACGTAGAATTAAAGAAAAACACGAAAAGAAAAGATATAGTGAAAAACGTCCAAATTGTGTCTACTCATTGGCTCTAGCTCTGTTTTAGCACACTCCTCGTGTAAACAGTTTGGCTCGCCGTCTCAGCCACGCTTTTTCATTGGATAGCTAGGACCATCCCTTCATTCAGTAACATACCAGAAATGAACTTCCTTCTGTGCACGGTGGGAATTTGTCAATGAACTAATTTTGTCAAAGCAGCGGCTTTTTAAGAAATTACTTCACCAGCAAATTCAAACTCTCCACAGCAAGCAGTCATGCAGGCTGTTCATTTCTGGTATGTTACCAAGGGGATAGATTATCTTTTTAAGAAATGAGTTCACCAACAAATCAAAATCACCACAGCAAGCAGTCATGCATTTCTGGTATGATACCAAGGGGATAGATTATCTTTTTAAGAAATGAGTTCACCAACAAATCAAAATCACCACAGCAAGAAGTCATGGTGTTTATATTTAGTATGTGACCAAGTGGAGGGATGGTCTTATCTGAGACGATGCACGTGCCAAACGGTTTATGCCAGAAGTGTGCCTTTGATGCATGTGTCTCATCGTTTTCGTCCTTGCATCTCGCTCTTAGCACCAAGGAACAGTTCCTGAACTGTGTGGACAGCAGCCTGCAAAACTCAGACGACAACTCTGTGATAAAACTCTTCAGACCGCTTTTCAACGTTTCCATGGTTACACAGGCGTACAACGACCTCTGCAGTAACCTCACAGGTAAACTAGCGGGTCAGTGTTTCCAACAGTAATGCACACATGGACACAGCGGCAGAGAAATGCATCCCCGCAGGCACACAGGCACGCAAGCACGCACGCACGCACGCACACACACACACAAACACACACGCACACGCACGCGCGCACGCACACGCACGTACACACACACACACATACACGCACGCATGCATGCACACACTCACACACACACACACACACGCGCGCGCGCGCGCGCGCGCGGCGCGCGTTTGTGTGTATGCGTGTTACCTAACTCAATGCACCTTAATCCAAGTATTTCCATAAAATGTATAGTATTTAATATCTATAATATTCTTTGTCCTATTTTTGTGGCGGAGTCGGGGGCTGGGGTTGCACTTCTTTTTGCAACTCCAGGTATTATCTGTCAAAGATAACAGAATTGTTGTCGGGGTGATAAAAACATGACGCCATTCGACGTAGCCCGTCCCTGCGAAAAAGGAAATGTTAGGATGCAACATCCGTTTTGCTTGTCCCGAAAACTAATACAAATGTGACTTTGTACGCAAATGGATCAAAAATTGGATTTATCAAAAAGCTTTGCACCGATACGTTTACCTTCAAGATGAGCTGCCGAACAACAGCATTTTACGTAAATGTAAGCCAAGACTTAAATAGGTGTTAATGATAAAAGTGATGTTATCAGTTACAGACAGCGACGAGGACTTGTCGTGTCTGCTCAACTCCACCGCCCTCTTACCGTGTTACAACGAGTACTACAACTATCTCTTCTACCTGTCCGTCGTCAAGCGATTCGGCTCGCCCAAGAGACAGCTGTCTGATGATGTCCTCAATACGCTGCTCTGCACGTGAGTCCTCAATATTTGTCTTGCTTAAGATTGTTAGGCTAGGATAACAAAGTTTTGTAATAATGTTCCTGTGAGGTTACTCATGTAGAAACTTGGGTTGCTTTCTCCCTGGGTAAAGCGAGTTGCAAATACACAACGGCACGACCCATTCTTTTTTTGTAGCCGCCGGGCTAGTTAGGCCACACACAAAAATAGTCTGTTTACGGTAACATAGGCAAAAACAATATGGTCGGTAGGTCGGGATTTTTCTTCTTTTTTTTTCTTCCCCAAAAACATATTTTTAAGTTATTTTGCCAAAAAACAAAGACCTTTTTTTTCACCAAATGCCAAAAAAAGTCTAGGGTCGCGCAAAAAAATAGGGTCGGTCGGGATACCGTAAACATACTATTTTTTTTTTTTTGGGGGGGGGGGCCTTAGGTTTCGCTCTTGTGGAAGTTTGGAAGTCACGTTGGTTGTCGACTGGGGACTGGGGACTGTATCTCTGGTACTCTGGGGTCAGTTGAGCTCAAATATGGCGAGTAGCTTGGAATTGTGGGGCCAAGGGTTTGTGCAAAAAAAATACGTTCCTAACGATAGGCAAACGAAAGATATTAGCTTTACACATTTTTCACTTTTTTGGCACCCGGCCAGGAAAACAAATCTCTGTAAAGCGGGTGGTAAGGATTTCGCATGAGGACGCGCGTTTCAACCTAACACTTGACGTCGAAGACATGTGCTAAGTGAGACCTAAAACCTGTATACACGAAGCATGGAAGCTTTTACAACGCATGGGCGTGTACACTAGTCAGATAACATGTTTTTTAATTCGTTTCAGCTGTTGTCAAAGACGTTTTCAACTTAAATTGAATATGGTACTGTCATTGCGTATGTCTGGGTTTGAAACATCGTCCCGCGGCGCTCTCGCTCGAAGAGGCTTGATTTCGGCGAGCGCACAATAGCTCAATCGTTCAGAGCGCTCATGTGGCAAGGCGCTCCTTATGGACGGAACATTTTTTTGTTTATTATCTTCATCCGAGCATGCATGCACTTCTTTCTCGCTCTCTCTTTCATTTTATTTTAGTTTTTGTAAAAAAAAAATTTAAAAAATTAATTTTAAAAAAAATGTTTTAATTCTTTTAATTTTTTTTTATCAGTGTCAAAAGTTAGACACGGTCAACTGGTTTTTCTTGCATGCGTGTATTCGTGTTTCAAAGCCCTGAGACTCTTCGGCCCGTTAGTTAGTTAGTTAGTCAGTCAGTCAGTCAGTCAGTCTGTCTGTCTGTCTGTCTGGCTGTCTGTCTGTCTGTCTGTCTGTCTGTCTGTCTGTCTGTCTGTGAGTGAGTGAGTGAGTGAGTGAGTTAGTTAGTTAGTTAGTTAGTTAGTTAGTTAGTTCTTTCTTTCTTTCTTTATTTGGTGTTTAACGTCGTTTTCAACCACGAAGGTTATATCGCGACGGGGAAAGGGGGGGAGATGGGATAGAGCCACTTGTTAATTGTTTCTTGTTCACAAAAGCACTAATAAAAAAAATTGCTCCAGGGGCTTGCAACGTAGTACAATATATGACCTTACTGGGAGAATGCAAGTTTCCAGTACAAAGGACTTAACATTTCTTACAAACTGCTTGACTAAAATCTTTACAAACATTGACTATATTCTATACAAGAAACACTTAACAAGGGTAAAAGGAGAAACAGAATCCGTTAGTCGCCTCTTACGACATGCTGGGGAGCATCGGGTAAATTCTTCCCCCTAACCCGCGGGGGGTAGTTAGTTAGTTAGTTAGTTAGTTCCACTGGCACTGTTTGTTTGTTTGTTTGTTAGCTTGCTTAACGCCCAGCCGACCACGAAGGGCCATATCAGGGCGGTGCTGCTTTGACATATAACGTGCGCCACACACAAGACAGAAGTCGCAGCACAGGCTTCATGTCTCACCCAGTCACATTATTCTGACACCGGACCAACCAGTCCTAGCACTAACCCCATAATGCCAGACGCCAGGCGGAGCAGCCACTAGATTGCCAATTTTAAAGTCTTAGTGACCCGGCCGGGGTTCGAACCCACGACCTCCCGATCACGGGGCGGACGCCTTACCACTAGGCCAACCGTGCCGGTCACTGGCACTGTACTTGCATGCTTTTAATTTCTCTTCCAGCGTTGAAATAGACGAATTCCGAAAAATGACTCCGTCGGGTTTATATGGGTAGTAGAAGAGTGACCTTTTCTTGCAAAACCTCGTACAAACATTGGAGGGGCCAATCACTAGCACGTGTACCGCAACACGGTGGCCTAGTGGTAAGGCGTCCGCCCAGTGAGCTGGAGGTCGTGGGTTCGAACCCCGGCCGGGTCATACCTAAGACTTTAAAATTGGCAATCTAGTGGCTGCTCCGCCTGGCGTCTGGCATTATGGGGTTAGTGCTAGGACTGGTTGGTCCGGTGTCAGAATAATGTGACTGGGTGAGACATGAAGCCTGTGCTGCGACTTCTGTCTTGTGTGTGGCGCACGTTAAATGTCAAAGCAGCACCGCGCGCCCTGATATCACGTTCATGGTGGACTGGGCGTTAAGCAAACAAACAAACAAACTAGCACGTGTTTCTGACACACCCCTCGCTAGTGATGGGCCCCTCCAATGTTTGTACGATGTTTTGCAAGAAAAGGTCACCCTTCCACTACCCATACAAACCCGACAGAGTTATTTCCAAAAATCATCTCTTCTATTTTGATTTCGTATTTACAGGCTGTGGCCGGTAATCCTTTCGATTTTTTTCTTCTTCAATATATATCTCAAAAGCGATTTTTTTTTCAGTTTCTGGCATGGTTCTACTGACTGGCGTGAATTTGTTTGTATGTGCTTCCCTCGTTGTTGTTGTTGTTGTTTTTGTTGTTGTTTTTGTTGTTGTTGTTGTTGTTGTTGTTGTTGTTGTTGTTGTTGTTGTTGTTCTTGTTGTTCTTGTTCTTTTTCTTTTTCTTTAAGATAGAAAAAAAGTTAAGAAAAGAACAAAGGTTGTTATATTTTGTTTATTTGGTTTGTTGTCCTTTTCAGATTGGCGGAAGAGCGTCGAGACTGTGAAGTGGCGGCTTTGAGCGTTTGTAGCACCAAAATCGGTCTCGTGATGCAATCTTTTTACCAGAAAACTCTGCCGTCTGCTTGCAAGGACGATGAAGCCAAAGATGAGGCGGAGAAAAAGCAGGCGGCGTAAGCAGAACATATCAGCTTTTATCCGATGTGATGTCGTATTTTTTACTGTCTCAAACTGGGTTTGTGTCCAAATGGTATTGTCATAAATCATGCTGACAACTGATTGTTATTGGGTGGTTTTTTTTTCTCATTTATATTTATGTTAAATCTGAACTCTGTATAGAGCCGTGAACGGCATAATTGGGCAAGCGAAGTAAAATAAGTTGATAAGCTGCCTTGAAAGACGGGAGCCTTGAAAGAAAACTCGACTATTTAAATCATTATATTCTCTCGTTTTGTTGTTGTTGTTATTTTTGGTTTAAATATGTCCGTGGATAAAGCGTAAGAGCATGTGCATTGTGTAGCGATTATGCCACAGAGATCCATGTAGTAACACTCAACTGCGTATCTTCACTTCTTTGCATTTAATTGACGTTGCACAACATTTCATAAACTAATATTCACTTCATTGTGTGTAACGTTAAAAAATTCAATTTGCTTCTTCTCTGCAAATATTCTGCAAATAATTGAATGTATCATGATTATAGTTTAGCATTAATGTTTATTGTAGCTTGTTCTACGATATCATTAACCAGATACCAGTGAATTGCAATTGATGTTTATAGTTAATTAATGTTTTATATTAAAGAACTGTAGTCAAGCACTAATCCTTTGGTAAACTTATGCACATCCACGATATAAATAACAATGTAGCACTTCGCTCCCTTACCATTTTCAACTTGTACTTTCCGAGCAGTCTTTGTTTCCCTTGTTCAACCAAGTAGTCACGTGTATCATATTACTTTACTTTACTAATGATTTGTTCAGCATTTGTTCGGTCAAATACATTTGCCGTACTAACTTTTTTCTTTATTCTATAAAAACACAATGTGTGGGTGCAAGTGTGTGTGTGTGTGTGTGTGTGTGTGTGTGTGTGTGTGTGTGTGTGTGTGTGTGTTGTTGATGTGGTGTGCGTGCGTTTGTGCTTGCGTGCGTGCGTGCGTGCGTACGTGTGCGTGCGTGCGTGCGTGTGTGCGTGTGTTCGGCATGTGTGAGTAAATAAATGTGCGTTTGTATTTGTATGTATATATGTTTGTACTAGAGGAATACCCGGCTTCGCCGGGGTGAATCGCGAGACAGAGACAGACAGCGTGGCGGTTCATCACAATCACCTCTGCAGGCGAAGTCCTGTCAAACGGGATTGAGAATTTTAGAGCTTATTTCTTAGCCCTATATTATCTGTTGTGGCTTCTCAAATGCCAGAACATACAGACAGACAAAAGCCGCTAGACCCCATCACAAACAGAACTCTACAATCCACAGGTTTTTGCCCACACACACACACACAAACACACACACAGAGAAGCCGTATATATATATATATATATATATATATATATATATATATATATATATATATATATGTATATCTATATCTATAAATATATAGAGATAGGTGAGAGTGTATTTTTCGCGTGGCTATAAATTGATTCGACCTTTTCACTTTGACAGTAAGAACAACTTACGGGTGCAAGGGAAGCGTTCTGGACAGCGCAGTGACATTCTAAAAATAGTTACTCAGAAACGGGAATTTGGGGTGAACGGCGCGAGACAGAGACAGACAGCGTGGCGGTTCACCACAATCACCTTTGAAGGCGAAGTCCTGTCAACCGGGATTGAGAATTTTAGAGCTTATTTCTTGGCTTTATATTATCTGCTGTGGCTTCTCACATGCCAGAACATACACAGACAGATGATAAAATGATGATAAAATCGTTTATTTAACGTCACTCTGTAAAAACATTGGCGACATTTGTCTTAGATTAAGAACACACACAGGCACGCACACAAACTTTCCCTTTATGTACAGTGGTTCACCACCCTCCCGCCCCCGCACACTCTCGCTCATCTAATTAAAAATGGTGTTAAGAGATACTTGGATATAAAATGGTATTTTTAAAAGTTCTGATAAAAATATATAGTAGCTGTATGAGAAGCAATGGCGTCAGCCGCAGCAATGTCTCTTCATATCCAGGGACCAAGTGGGTGCGTGTGCATAAGTCCAGCGATAAGTTTGGGACCTTGCCACCCAAGGTCTTTATTAAAACTTAAAAGATAGCTTAATTTTTCCTTTGAGGTATTTGGCAGAATATTTCTATTTGAGTTTATAAACTGAGTCAGGGGTTGAAAGTGGCATGAGTTCAAATCACACTCCACATACAGACAGACAAAAGCCGCTAGACCACATCACAAACAGAACTCTACAATACACAGGTTTTTGCCCACACACACACACACAAACACCCACACACACAGAGAAGCCGTATATATATATGCATATCTGTATCTATAAATATATAGAGATAGGTGAGAGTGTATTTTTCGCGTGGCTATAAATTGATTCGACCTTTTCACTTTGACAGTAAGAACAACTTACGGGTGCAAGGGAAGCGTTGTGGACAGCGCAGTGGACAGCGCAGTGACATTCTAAAAATAGTAATAGTAACTTAGAACTGAACGGGAAAGCCACACGAAGGAAGGGAGATAAACGCCAAACACTGGAGAAGATAAGGAAGAGTTACTTATAATGGTGAAATGAACACAAAAACGAAAATGAGTTCAGCGCTGCGCGCTGAGAGCACGTGTTGAAATATCTCATCGATGATATTGTGTCCGGGGTGTAGCTGAATACGGTGTCCAAATTTGAAAAAGATCCACCGAGAACTTTGGCGTTGTGATGTGGTGTAGCGGCTATGGTGTGTCGGTATGGGGGCCCGGGTAGCTGAGGTGGAACCAAAATAGCTGAGGTGGAACCAAAATCGGTTCCGCGCTGCGCGCTGAGAGCACGTGTTGAAATATCGACCAGGTTGTGTCGTGTCCCGGGTCTACCTGAATATGCCCACCAAATTTGAAGCAGATCCATCGAGAACTTTGGCCGTGCATCGCGCACAGACAGATACACAGACAGATACACAGACACACAGACACACAGACACTAGTCGTATATATATATAGATGTCTGATTTTTCTTAGTTTTTTGTCCTGGTTTTCACGATGAGATCACTATTGTCCCAATAACACACCCAAGTCTTCTGTAAACCGCTCACACATTTCTATGCATATATCAAGTACGGTACTTACAATTGGTACCAGCGGAATCAAAATCAGAGACATCACTGAACACTGAACTGAAGTACATTGCCTTGACTGATGGCGTTAACATCAAGGTCCCCTGTGTTGGGGCATGGTAACCAACGGATACAAATATGTTGTTCAATCTTGAGTAGCTATTAGGATCCCAAGAGTCTTTAAAACATCTATGCCCACGCCGTTTCGTAAGTGAATAATGAATTAAATTAGTTACATTCCAGAAGGCTTGCAATGTTTGGTTGTTTTTCACAAGTTGTAGGGTGTGTATTTGTTTAGTTTGTTTGTTTGTCTGTTTGTTTATTTGTTTGTTTGTTTGTTTGTTTGTTTTTTTGTTTGTTGTTGGGTTTTGTGTGTATTTTTTGTGTGAATCATGTTATGTCCGAGCTTCAATTTAGCGATGTTGGATTTTTTTTGTTCCAGATCTCTTCGAGGAAAATGTTGATTATGGTTTGTTTCTAATCTTTATGTGGCCGTTCTATTCACTCTAGAGTGATACTAAATCTGCCATACTCGTTTGCCTCTCAAATCGAAGACAACACACACACAATCAATCAATCAATATGAGGCTTATATCGCGCGTATTCCGTGGGTACAGTTCTAAGCGCAGGGATTTATTTTTTTTATTTTTTTTTTTTTATGCAATTTATATCGCGCACATATTCAAGGCGCAGGGATTTATTTATGCCGTGTGAGATGGAATTTTGTTTACACAATACATCACGCATTCACATCGGCCAGCAGATCGCAGCCATTTCGGCGCATATCCTACTTTTCACGGCCTATTATTCCAAGTCACACGGGTATTTTGGTGGACATTTTTATCTATGCCTATAAAATTTTGCCAGGAAAGACCCTTTTGTCAATCGTGGGATTTTTAACGTGCACACCACAATGTAGTGTACACACACACACACACACACACACACACACACACACACACACACACACACACACACACACACACACACAAACACACAAGACCCACTTACCTTGTCCATAACTACCAGTAGTTTCTAATTCATCGGACAAGTATATGTATTTCAAGTGTTATTCATGATACAAAGAGATTCTCATATATCCCTTTTAAACCCAAAGCAAACGCCCTGTAAGCAGCCTTTTGTCAACATGTTTGTTGTCCACTCAAAATATTCTACGGTGGTCAGTCGGCTGCTGGGCCATGGGTGTACCTGCTAAGGGAATCAACCTGCCAGCGAAGAGCGCAAGGTAGGCACTCACTTTGAGTTTCCTCGGTATTGGTGTGTTGAGAGGGATCATTGCACTGGTCCGAGGATGTGTGGTCAGCGTACGATTTTCTGACCATTTGGAAGTGTGTTTGCTTTATTTGTTGGCATTCTTGTGTACGAACAAACAGCCACTCCTTTCTGATAGGTGGGGCAGGGCCAAAAACTAAAACCAGGTTCCAGTTTTGGACTGGGTGGCCGAGTGGTAACGCACTTGCGCTCGGAAGCGAGAGGTTGCGAGTTCGACCCTGGGTCAGGGCCTTAGCAATTTTCTCCCCCCTTTCCTAACCTAGGTGGTGGGTTCAAGTGCTAGTCTTTCGGAAGAGACGAAAAACCGAGGTCCTTTCGTGTACACTACATTGGGGTGTGCATGTTAAAGATCCCACGATTGACGAAAGGGTCTTTCCTGGCAAAATTGTATAGGCATAGATAAAAATGTCCACCAAAATACCCGTGTGACTTGGAATAATAGGCCGTGAAAAGTAGAATATGCGCCGAAATGGCTGCGATCTGCTGGCCGATGTGAATGCGTGATGTATTGTGTAAAAAAAATTCCATCTCACACGGCATAAATAAATCCCTGCGCCTTGAATATGTGCGCGATATAAATTGAATAAAAACAAATTAAATATATAAATAAAATAAAAATCCCTGCGCTTAGAACTGTACCCACGGAATACGCGCGATATAAGCCTCATATTGATTGATTGATTGATTGATTGATTGATTGATTGATACAATACCTGTGTGAGGCTTCGCACAAAATGCTGATTATGGAAACAGACCATTTCGTACGGAGAATTGACTCAGGGGTAACGAAAACACGACGCCCTTTGTCGAAGGCAGTCTTGGCGAAAGAGGAAATTGAATATTGTAACATCCGTTAGACTTAGTGCCGAAACCTAAGCAGATGCGACTTTGAACGCGAACGAATCGATAATTAATTTATCGAGAGATTTACTTTGGCCTGACATGTAAACCGTTAAGGGGAGCTGCTAAACCAGATTATAACCAAATGTAAGCAATGACTGTTTATATGGAATAGATACCACTTTGTACGCAGACACCTCGTGGTTTTAAAGTGTACACATTGGGAGTTTTCGGATTTTGTTAGGGTTAGGTTTACCGATGGCGCAGAGGTGATTGTAGGGTTATCGCTTATTTAGTCACAAATACAATACAATATCAATCTTCTTCTAATGATAAGTTGTTGTTACTTTTTTTTATTGAAAGAAAGATTAAGCTGCCTGTATCTTACTCAATCTCACCAATACCGGCTATGTGAAGCTTTAATCGCCGATAGCCATGATGTAACTTTACAAGGTGCAGACAAAAAGTTTCCACATTTCAGTGGATAGGAAATAGTTCTGAACTACCAGTATTTGATCGTTTCTGGTTCAAGGTAGGACAACATGGCATTTCCACACTATACAAACAAACAGCTGACTCTTATTTTTTGCCCCTGATTGTTTTTGTAAAAGTGTGTTTGTGTTTCAAAGCCAAACAAATAAACATTGCACATTAAATACCTTTCATTAATTATTTACACACAAAAACACAAAAAGGTTATTCATTGGAACGTTTTATCTTGTTATTTTGTTTGGGTTTGGCTGTTATTGTGGATTTTACCAACGTTGGCAGTATATTTGTTTTAGATTTCATTTATTGTCCATTTGATACCTATTCCGAAACCTCACGAAAACAATTACAAACGAACCAGAACGAACGAACCTGTAAGCAAGACCACATCATATTTTCATTTTTCAGACATTCTGTAAATGTCTGCTACTGCGATTGCTAGACACCTTTGTATTGTCCACACTTACTAATAAAGAAGCCGAAAAGTAGGTTCACCCAGTGTGTGGGCAAAATTCAACGAAGCGTGAGTTCTTTATATTGTACTAAGAATACCCTGATTAGAAGGCAGCCGTCTGAATCACGTATTTTCTTGACATAAAACGTTCTATTTCTCACGTTTCAAATTTAGGATATATATAAGGGTTACGAGGGTCATCTGGTACATGTGAGAAACCAATATGGAAACAACGCCGGTGTAGGATCCGGTCCGGTCCCCCCTCTGAAGTAGTCCCCCGGGGGACCAATTCGTGGCAAAAACTGCTCTATAATGGTCCCCCCTTAGACATCCAGCCTCGTTTTTCTTGTTACAATGTTAGTAATGTTACCAGCAATTTCAGAGAAAAGAAAGGAAAGAATCAGAGACTGCTTTCATTTCTTCTTATCAGTATTTATTTATTATTCATTTTATTTCATGTGATTTTTCTTTTGAACGGCATTATAAATCAGATCTATTTTATTTTCTGCAAAATATAGTCAAACAAAGAGATTGCTGTCTGTGCACTACATAATACCGGACGAAGATATAGATTGAAAATGGCTTGAATGCCTAAGAAAAACGAGGCTGGATGTCTAAGGGGGGACCATTATAGAGCAGTTTTTGCCACGAATTGGTCCCCCGGGGGACTACTTCAGAGGGGGGACCGGACCGGATCCTACACCGGAAAAAAACATACAGGGGTGCATAACCGCGATGTTGTGGCGTACCATACACATAAGGAGCGAGACATTGGTTGGTTATTGTTTTGAGGAGCGAGAGAAAAACTGTTGTTGAAATGAAAGATTGTGTCACAATAACCTCTTCTCCATCCCCCACCCTTACCCAACTCCCACACACGCACACATCCAATCCCCCCCTGCACACACACACACACACACACATCCAATCCCCTCCTGCACACACACACACACACACACACGCACACACACACACACACACACACACACACTCACACACACACACACACACACACGCACACATCCAATCCCCCCTGCACACACACACACGCCTCTACCAACACACTACTCCACACAGATTGTGCGTATCACCAACAAAAAATGGAGAACGATTGAATTAACAGCATGAACTTGAGGTAAGTCAGACCTAGAAAAAAGGGTAGATCTGCAAGGTCAATTGCAAAATCATCGCCTCTAATTTAGGTATTGAAGACTCAAGTAACCACGTGAGGTATTACACAAATGACAAGATCCCATAACGAAGGTGAGTAGGCGTACTAAATATAGACAACAGTAGGTGACATCCATTCGGAATCATGCTCTTGGCATCTGAGTGCATTAGAAACCATTGAAATGAACACGCGGCGTTCATCTTTTGTGAATATTGGTAGCGTAAAGGTTTGTTTGTTTGTTTGTTTGCTTAACGCCCAGTCCACCACGAAGGGTGATATCAGGGCAGTAGCGTAAAGGTGACATGTGCTATGAAAAGACACAAGACATAAGAAAACGTTATCAACTCCACTGAGAAATGTTGAAGCGGAGCAAAGCAGGTCTAGAATCATATTATTTGAAGTAAACAATAATAATGTTACGTGCACAAAAAGAGTGAACTAAAAAAAAAATTCTGAGTTAGAATAAGATGACTGAAATCAGACGTAAGAGTGAAACATGCCCAAACCTTATGCAAAAAGACTTAGAATCGCTGTTAAAAACTGAATCATCAAAAAAGAGCATAGGAAAAAAAACTGAAAACTCAATCACTAAAAGAAGGTACTGGATTAAGCCTTCACAACAGAATTAATTTATTTGCTTCTTACTTATCTATATTTTATTATCTCACTGATGTAAAAATTGAATTGCTTATTTCCTATTTAAAGCTAACTGCAACAGGAGTCGCGCTACTGAGGTGTGAATACGAGACTGGTTTGGCTTACAAAACGGGAACAAAACTCATAAACACGAAGGGAATCCTCCAGCAAATACGAGTACACATGGACTGAGTGATAAGGGCCTGAATTATAGGAATGGGTCACAAGACTACTAAATGTACAAAAACCAGGCCATTGTGTGAAGTTATAAACAGAAGCCCATTGACAAGCTGGTGATTCTGTGGAAATCGTATGACAGGTGTAATCGCATATTGCTATCCGTTGCCTCACGCTGGGGATATGTGGACAATCACATAGAGCTGTAAAGATCGAGGTGAAAATACGGAGCTTTGTCAGGAGACTGTTGTCGAAGAATGGCTACGGAAAACAAAGAAGAAACTAAAAGAAACAAAAACTGATAGAGACATCTTACATAAAATGCAAGTTTCAGGAACTTTTACTTGCAGACAATAAAAAATACGGAGCTATGTCTGGAGACTGTCGTCGAAGAATGGCTACGGAAAACAAAGAAGAAACTAAAAGAAACAAAACTTTACAAAGACAGCTTACATAAAATGCAATTTCAGGAACTTTGACCTACAGACAATCAATGTTATGAATAATTAAGTAATCAGGATATTTGTCTGTTGTTTGACGCATCGCTGATTCGCTGCATGATCTATGTGTTCCTTTACTACATAATGTATTGCATTCAAACGCCCCCCCCCCCCCCCCCAATAAAAAAACAAAACAAACTGTATTCCCGCACCCCGTCTCACCGATTCAACTAGCCGACTGATTCATTCATCCACTGATATAAAGTATATATCACAGACATACATGTGTTTTGTAAAAGCCCTACCTATACGTACTATACACTGCTTGTCTCATTACAAAATAGAATCTCCTCATGAATACGTTCTCAGTGGGTGATCGACATTGAAAAGTGAGCGAAATAAAGATAGCTTCCGATATCTTCCACTAACTCCTGTGCCTTACAAAGTGTCGCCGCGCCAAATCGTCCCCCATTCAGAAAGAAAAGGAGATCGAAATCTACTGATCCGCAGTGCAAGAGGTTCGTGTCAAAGATAAACACACACACAGACTGACTATTAGGGTTTAACGTCCTCTTAGACCAACTGGTCTATATTGGGACAGGTATTGGTAATACGCTGAAGATATGGTGTGATACTTTGATTCGAACAAGCCCGCTGTGGCTGTCTTCTTCGACACACCAGCATTGGGTTTGTCTCGTCAAAGTATCGAAATACGATCATGATAATCAGAGACGAGAGATGATGCATGCGTGTCTTCGTGTTTTCCAAGCCCTGAGACTTTCGCTGTGAACGTGGGATCTTTTTCGTGCGCATGTGTGCACACGGGGGTGTTCGGACACCAAAGAGAGTCTGCACAAAGTTGACTCCGAGAAATAAATCTCTCGCCGAACGTGGGGATCGAACCCACGCTGATAGCGACCAACTGGCTACAAAGCCAGCGCGCTACCAACTGAGCTACGTCCCCGCCCCACACACACAACCACTCGTCAGATTGAACAAGGCGTTTGCAGATCACGAAGACAGATAGACGCGAAGTTTGTTACTGGCGTGTTGAACATTGCAAGTGTGTGTGTTGAAACATGATAGTTCAGCTTCGGCTGTCGACAGTGTCGCCCTTCACTGCAAAGAGTGTGCGGTCATTTGTATTATGCCAGGACACTCGTACAAGGTAATTAATGAATTGTCTCTTACTGCCAAGCGTTATAAGCTTTGTTAATTGATTAACCGGTTTAGATTCCGTGTGTGGTCTAATGCGTATTTTGTGAAGTGAAAATAACAAATTATATTCTTCTTTTCTTGTCTTGCTTTCTTCCCTTTTTTTTGTTTTTTTTTGTTTGTACATCGTACTTGACATAATTAATGTTAAAATGTTATCATCGCGCGGTGAAAAGTGAAATTATGAACGACTAGCTGCATTGATAAAGATTGAGTCCATCAATAACATACATGCAGAAATGAATACAGAAATAAATTCATAAATACAAGCACAAACAAACCCAAGTTAGTCACTTCGCATAACTTAGGTGCTAAATCTCGTTGCAAAATTAACTAGTGAAAGTGCTTTTAGTTATGCGCTATAGAAATCTCCTTAATAAATAAATAAATAAAAGTTGGTTTGTAGTACTCCGGATACGTATGATCACAAAATACAGCGCACGTGCTGAAATATTTGCAAATGACGGATGCATTTTTGTCCATCTTCTTTTTGTACATCTGTACACCTATCTGTAGTTACAAAAACGCACACACACACATACACACACACGACACACACACACACACACACACACACACACACACACACACACACACACAGAACAAGTTAAACAAATAACTGGTACATTGCTAAACAGATGACTCAATCGTGACAGTGCAAAATATAACCAAACCTGCCACAGGAATGACAAGACGAGCAGTACATTTTCGGACACGTCGATCGTATAATTATCTTCTGGGTCGTTTTGTTAATTGTCTAGCCAGGTCCCCGTTCAACCTGATGACGTTATCTCGAACCTACAACTGTATTTTTTGTTCTCATATGTCAGCCTGTGTGATAAATCAGTAAGTCGTGAGCAACCGTGAGTGAGCGTGTCAACCCAAGAAACGCTTGAAGAACCAGTTTGCTGAAGCTATAAAATGTGTTTTTATTAATTTCACATTTAGCCCAAGCTTTTGCATGCAATGTAATTTTTTTCACTTAATCCCTACCACTGGAAGACTTCCAAGGGCGGATCAATTCACTTTGGAGGGGGGGGGTTACAAAATGACTGCGAAGATACAAGTTGACGGCGCCGAAGGCGCCTAAGCTTGTAGGGGGGTCCGGGGGCATGCCCCCCCGGAAATTTTTTTTATCCAAAGAAGCAAAATAGAGCTATCTGGTGCATCCTGAGCCAATAAATTACCTCTTTTTTGGGGGGGTGGGGGGGGGGTTACGTAACCCGTGTAACCCCCCCCCCCCCAGATCCGCCCTTGGGAAGAGGAGATAAAGAGTGTTTTAACTGCACTTATTAACATCTGTTATGTAACAGAAGAGAAATTAAATGTGACGACTTTTCTGTCTTCTTTGCTGTAAAGAGAGAAAAAAACACCTGAAGTCTTGTTTCGTAATTCTTGATTTTTAACGTTGGCGGTCTATCGTTACCTCTTTCGGAATTTTGTCCGGATTTATTCATTATCGTAATATTCTTTCTTGTCATTAAGACGAAAAGTAAGACTCAGTTTAAAGTGTGATTTGAAAAAAAAACCATCAAAGAAAGATTAATTAACACGTCTTTTTATTTCGCGATGTTTTTCTTTCTGTTTTGTGTGGGGAGTTGGGTGAGGAGTCACATTAGTTTTAAAAAATCGATAACTGCGTTATCATTTATTAATCACCAGAATATGTAATCACACGCTAGGAAAAAGAAGTGAGAAATTCGTACGGAACTTCCTGGAAATGTTCCCTTGATGCTGCTTCTGATAAATATATAATGTGTTAATGTCTCTTTTGCATAACATATTCGCGGTGCTGGGTATTTTGTTTTGTTTCTTTTGACTGTCCAACCGGCACTGTATATTTTTTGTAAGAGACATCATAAAGGGCTTGTCTTTGCTAAACTTATTTGTTAAGTTTGTTTGTTTGTTTGTTTGTTCGTTTGTGTGTTTGATTTTGTGTTTGTTTATTTATTTTTTTTAATTCGTGTTCTCTGTGTGTGTGTGTGTGTGTGTGTGTGTGTGTGTGTGTGTGTGTGTGTGTGTGTGTGTGTGTGTGTGTGTGTGTCGTGTGTGTGTGTGTCGTGTGTGTGTGTGTGTGTGTGTGTGTGTGTGTGTGTGTGTGTGTGTCGTGTGTGTGTGTGTGTGTGTGTGTGAGTGTGTGTGTGTGTGTGTGTGTGTGTGTGTGTTTATGCATCAACGTGAATCCTCTTAGTGGGAGGAAGCTTTTTTTTTCGTTATACCTGGCCCTAGAAAGGGACTGGGGAATATTAGGTGAGGGAGGGGGCAAGGGGTGGCACGGCAACATAATATTCTCACCGTCCCGTCATGTCAATCACACGGTTTTTAATACGGAATTACTGCTGCAATATTATGTTGACAATAGGCATTGTCCTAGCGCTTTCACACCTAGGAACGGCTAGCTTTCGGACGGTCAATCAGCCTTGCACAAATTGCCTGGTGCCTCTAGGATCAGTATAGTGTCGCACAAAGCGACAAGGACACAGAGCAAAGCGACTGAGGTTCCACTGATCCAGTTATCTGTACTTACTGGTGTGTGTGTGTGTGTGTGTGTGTGTGTGTGTGTGTGTGTGTGTGTGTGTATGTATGTGTGTGTATGTTAGTACGTGTGTGTGTGTGTGTGTGTGTGTGTGTGTGTGTGTGTGTGTGTGACCAACATGCGTGGTATGACTTGCATGGTTGATCTTTTGGGATTAGTCGGTCCCCTTTGGTGTAATTATTTTGGTGGGGTTTTTCCCCGTGTATAATTATTTATTTATTTCTATCTTTCTTTCTTTTTACATTTAGTCAAGTTTTGACTAAATGTTTTAACATAGAGGGTCGTGGTGTATGTGTGTGTGAGCATGTGTCTGTCTGTCTGTCTGTCTGTCTGTCTGTCTGTCTGTCTGTCTTTGCGTGTGTGTGTGTAGAGCGATTCAGACTAAACTACTGGACCGATCTTTATGAAATTTTACATGAGAGTTCCTGGGAATGATATCCCCGGATGTGTTTTTCTTTTTTTCGATAAATGTCTTTGATGACGTCATATCCGGCTTTTTGTAAAAGTTGAGGCGGCACGCGCTGTCACACCCTCATTTTTCAATCAAATTGATTGAAATTTTGGCCAAGAAATCTTCGACGAAGGCCGGACTTTGGTATTGCATTTCAGCTTGGTGGCTTAAAAATTAATTAATGATTTTGGTCATTAAAAATCTGAAAATTGTAAAAAAAAATTTAAAAACATTATAAAACGATCCAAATTTACCTTCATCTTATTTTTCATCATTTCCTGATTCCAAAAACATATAAATATGTTATATTGGAATTAAAAACAAGCTCTGAAAATTAAAAATATGAAAATTATGATTAAAAATAAATTTCTAAAATCGCTTTAAAACCAATTTCATCTTATTCCTTGTTGGTTCTTGATTCCAAAAACATATGTATATGTTATGCTTGGATTAACAAGAAATTCCTCTGATAGGAAAAACACCCCCGTCAAAGGGAAGGGAAATAACCTTCTCAGTTGGTGGCAGTGAGAATGGTTATTTCCCTTTGACCAACGGGGGTGTCCGTCTATACCAGGCCTTGTATAATTTTAATCCACCAATAACTCCCTAACCGTGTGTTTGACTGGTCCCAATTTTTGTAAGGACCGTCTCAGGAATGTATAGAACCTGTTCACCAAGTTTGGTGACGATCGGTCCGTTCATTCTTGAGATCTACTTGCGAACACAAACACATCGAGTGAAACCTATACACACCCCTATACCGGGGGTGTAAAAACACGCTCAGAAAGTTAAAACGAAGAGAGGTACAGTAAAGCGTGCTATGAAGCACAGCGCAACCGCTACCGCGCCAAACAGGCACGTCACTTTTACTGCCTTTTGCACTAGCGGCGGACTACGTTCAGTTTCATTCTGTGAGTTCCACAGCTTGACTAAATGTAGTAATTTCGCCTTACGCGACTTGTTTGGACTTAATTCCTAAATGATTTATACAAGCACTGAATCATGACTTGAATCTGCTAACTGCATTAACTATATTAAAAGCATTGTACTGAACCTATTCCTCCTTTCTTTGTGCTTACGACTATTATTCTCGTAATTTGCCAGCCAAGCAACAACAAATGGTTCACTACTGCTCCTCTGGCTTCAGCAAAACCTTCCTCTGTATGCTAGTAAGGTGGCTGTGGTGATTGTGACTGTAGTCTTTGTAGTTACAGAGATTGCAGTTAACTTCAGGACCCCGCAGCTCGTTTCCGGAGATTGTTCGACCCACTTTGCGTCAAAGGGGGGGCTATCGACCATAGTGAAGTTGTTTGTTGCCTTTGCTGTAACTCGTTGTGTATTGGCTTGAAGGGCGTCAGGCGGGCTGCACGTTTATGCTGGATGCCGTTCACGTACTGTGCTGTATGGTTTGATATGAAAGCGAAAGAAAAGAAGAGAGAGAGAGAGGGAGACACACTCACACACACACACACACACACACACACACACACACACACACACACACACACACACACACACACACACACACACACACGAACGCACGCACATACGCACATACGCACGCACACACACACACACACACACATATATATATACACACACACACACACACACACACACACACACACACACACACACACACAAACACAGGTGGACAGACAAAATGACAGAGAGTGAGAGAGGCAGGTCGAGGAAAGAGAAGGAGAGAAAGGGGTGGTCAGACACAGAAAAGAGTGAGCGAGAGACAGACACAAAACCAAAACGAGGGGGGTAGGAAAGAGAGAGAGAGAGAGAGAGAGAGAGAGAGAGAGAGAGAGAGAGAGAGAGAGAGAGAGAGAGAGAGAGAGAGAGAGAGAGAGAGAGAGAGAAGGAAAGAGACTGTGAGATAGAGAAAATATCAAAAAGAAAGAGAGAGAGAGTGCGGAAGACCTAGAGTGTGTCTATCAGTTTGATTGTCTGTGTGTGTCAGGTCTCTATGGTGGCAGCATCCTTTTTTGTTGTTGATATTTTTGTTCGAAGATGCAATTTATAGGAGAGTGAGTTCCTACTGAGTCATCAACAACAGCAACATTCACGGTTCGTATGTTTGTGGCAACTGTTGCGTTGTACTGAGTCGTGGTCAACATATATATGGATCACTGATTCAAACATGTCGGTATAGCCTTTGAAAAAGGATTCCCTGATCGGTTCAAATGCACACACAAAAGATCACATCAGTCTTAGTGGCAACATTTAAATTTCGTATTTAGCCGCAGTCAACATTCCACCAAATCGGTAGACTACAGAACGCTCGTTCAGTCCGATCCATCAAACAACAGAGAACTAACCTTGACATTAAGGTTGGTTGAATAGAATACATCTAACAACAACCGAGTGTTGGTTTTTCACAACAAAAACATGCCCACAAATCAATTGTGAAGAAAAGGGATCCCTCCGACCATAACTTCGCACAGGAGCTCGTCACTCTTTTCAGACAGATTTCTTTGACAAAAAATACCGGCTGGAAACGTGGGCACCTTAAACTGACACTGGGAGTCACCGGCGTGTGTGAATGCAATGCACAGGTCCATAGAAATGATCAATCTTTCCAAAGTTTGCCACTAACGCGACCTCTGTCGTCATATTTCTGGTACTCGGTACTCGAAGACGATATCAATGTGGCTTCCGAGTCACAAAATACAACTGTTGGGTTTTTTTTGGCAAAAAGCAAACGTCTGCCAATGTAGTGACCTCTCTCAGTATAATTCGCTTCACCCGCGGACAAGTCCGTGCGGTTATGGCTAAAACAAAATAATGCTGCTTTTTCGGTATACAACGTGACCAAAGTCTACCAATGAAGTACCTCTCTCGTCATGTATTCGCTACTTCCTTACATGATCAAACGGTGGCTTTCAAGTTCGTCCCGCTACGGTAGAGCTTAGGGGCAGATTATACCTGCGCAGAGTCAGCGGCACAGACGACGCTCAGCAGATTATCCCAGCCCGCTACACGTTGCGTGAAAAGAAAACAGGCCAAGTACTCGTCATAATCCCTATCGCAGCATCAATAATATGCAGTGCGTCGTCTGTGCCGCTGACTCTGCGCAGGTTTTATCTGCCCTTCAAGTTTCCACTCACAAAATAACACAAGAGCTGCTTCTCTTTGGCACACTGACGCTCGGCGAACGTCGGTCTTCTGACGGCAACGGAGTTGAGTTTTTCGTTTGCTACACTCCGACAGAAACTTGACTCACAGAGTGGGAGTCGATAGGTTTAGTTTGTGTTTCAAAGAATAACACGGAAAGGAGATCTATAAAAATTGGAACAGTGGGGTTCAAATGCTCTGAACCGATAATCATGTGTAATCAAGGGAGTGCAGTGTTTAAAGAAAAGCACAGGTTGAACATTTGTGACCCTCCACCACGGATTGAGTCGCATGTCACCTTTGCATGATTTTCATATTTTTACATGTTCCTGAATATTTTGTTATGCTCTATCCAGTGGTGAAAACCGTTTTAGAAAAGAGCGAAAACTGTTTGAGTTATAAGCCTGTGACTAAGGTGACCCTCACACTGTTACCAGACACTCCCCGGACTTATATTAAGCCTAGCGCAGAACCGCGCGAGGTGACATGCGACTCATTTCGTGGTGGAGGGTCACATTTGTGTTCAATCTGATATAGGTGAAATAGGCTGGAAGAGTGTCTTTCATGCTTGACGAGTCTTTGTGGGAACTGAACATACAGGTAAGGTGTCCGTATAGCTTATTTTCTCCACATGCTATTAGTATAACAGAGCGAACTGGTTCGTATTTTGTTTAATTAACTATTCTTCTAATTCTTTAGATTTTAACAATCAGGAAAATGTGTATTGTTGATAATTAAATACATAAATGAAATGACACATATGCAATTATCTTTCATAAATAACAAAACGAAATGTTTTCCTTACAAACCTAACAATCATGTTTATCATTTTAAGGTAAATTGGGGATCGAGCGACAACTATCTAAACTTATATGATCAAAAATTAGGTTCACTTTCTGTTTTAAGTCACACGGAAAATATTTCAAATTCAATATTATAAGGAATGTATTGGACAGTCCGGCCGTTTCGAACAGATAAACATGTAAAGTGAAAGCACAATCGATGCGTCTACTTCTCTCTCTCTCTCTCTCTCTCTCTCTCTCTCTCTCTCTCTCTCTCTCTCTCTCTCTCTCTCTCTCTCTCTCTCTCTCTCTCTCTCTCGCTCTCTCTCTCTCTCACGCACTCTCTCTCTGTCTCTCTCTCTCTCTCTCTCTCTCTCTCGGTGCACACTCTCTCTCTCTTTCTCTTTCTCTCTCTCTCTCTCTCTTTCTCTCTCTCTTTCTGTCAAAAAAAACCCACTTCTGCTTTAATTCAGAAGCAGGGAATTTATGGTCATTTGGTATTGTGGAGAATATAAGCTACATATGTCGTTAATTAATTCTGAGAATGAGAGCACAGTCTCGCTTGGGCAAAGGGCGGAAGAATACGCTCTGTGGAAAAGTTAGCGCACTCCAAGAGTGCGCTAACAGTTTTAGCGCATCGCCATTAGCCAATCAACTGGTTCACATCAGTCATGTGACACCAGTACTTACTGACAATTATTATTATTATTATTATTATTATTATTATTATTATTATTATTATTATTATTATTATTATTATTATTATTATTATTATTATTATTATTATTATTTAAGTTATTGAGACATCCCAGTGCACTAAGGGATTTATAGAGCAAATCGAGAAAATTCATTATTGAACGAAGCGCATAGCGCTGAGTTCAATAATTATTTTTCGAGATTTGCTCTATAAATCCCTTAGTGCACTGGGATTGTTTCAATAACGATATTGTCAGTACCGCCAGAGAAAAAAGAAGATTCAAAACGCACATTTTGCAACGCGCATTTGGATAGGCATAACTGTGTGGTCAGGTTTGTGTCAGATCTACTTTTGTGTGGGCTGTCTCAAGTGTGTCGTGCTTTCGTCACACGCAAACTCTTGTTTTAATTTCTGTTGGTAAATTCCAGTGTAGCGTTAAGCTAAAAAGTGATGATCTTTCATAGAGACCTCATTTAAACTCGGAGAAAGGACTGTGCTCTTAGTTATTTGCGATTCGAAACCTTCATCGAGCTTCGACAGATTGACTGTGCAGAGTGTTGCCCCTTGCCAAGGTCGACGGTAAGCACATTTTCAAAATAAATGTGGCATGTTTCTCGTGTGGTATCTTCACTCATCGGGGAGTCTGGTACTAAATATGAACGGTAAGAATGCTCTGAACCCTACACGTATTATATCCCCATCGTTTTATCGTTCACATTTGCCCAACATGTTAATTTGCTGAGCGGGATTTATGTCGTCTGCTAAGCTATGGCAATCGAACCACTGCACTGAGTCTCATTTCAAAAACAAAAATTGCTCGTCACGTTGCACTGAGTCTGCACGCATGAGGCAGGCTGGTAATAAGTCTTATATATGGTAAGAACGTTCTAAACCCTACACGTTTTCGATTCCGATTGTTCTTGCCTTGAAATAATAATTCGGAAAACATTCATTTACTGAACAGATGCAGTCGTATTTCAGTGTAGTCTGCTACGTGCTGATCTAGCTTGCTACCGTCTCTGCTGCTACACTTGTGTTTTCTGTTAGCTGCTGGGAATTGTATACTAACTCATCATTTGGTAATGTGGACAATAAACTACATGCCACTAACATGGCATAATTATGAGAGGAATCTTCGCAAGTCGAAACTGAAAAATTAGACACAGCGGGTTCTATTTTTAGATCAGTGGCAACTGTGGCACAGGCACATGCAATCTGTCAGAAAAAAACCAACATCTTCTGCTTTAATTGAGAAGCAGGAAATTTATGGTCTTAATCATTGGTATTGTGGAGAATATAAGCTACATGTCATTAATTAATTCTGAGGATGAGAGTAGGCTACACTCTCGCTTTTAGAAGCAAAGGGCGGAAGAATACGCTCTGTGGAAAAGTTAGCGCACTCCAAGAGTGCGCTAACAGTTTTAGCGCATCGCCATTAGCCAATCAACTGGTTCACATCAGTCATGTGACACCAGTACTTACTGACAATTATTATTATTATTATTATTATTATTATTATTATTATTATTATTATTATTGTTATTATTTAAGTTATTGAGACATCCCAGTGCACTAAGGGATTTATAGAGCAAATCGAGAAAATTCATTATTGAACGAAGCGCATAGCGCTGAGTTCAATAATTATTTTCGAGATTTGCTCTATAAATCCCTTAGTGCACTGGGATTGTTTCAATAACGATATTGTCAGTACCGCCATAGAAAAAAGAAGATTCCAAGCGCACATTTTGCAACGCGCATTTGAATAGGCATAACTGTGTGGTCAGGTCGTGTACAGTAAAGATCTACTTTTGTGTGGGGTGTCTCAAGTGTGTCGTGCTTTCGTCACACGCATTTTAATTTCTGTTGGTAAATTCCAGAGTAGCGTTAATCTGAACAGTGATGATCTTTCAGAGAGACCTCATTTGAACTCGGAGAAAGGGCTGTGCTCTTCATTATTTGCGATTCGAAACCTCCAGTCGAGCTTCGACGGATTGACTGTGCGGAGTGACTCCCCTTGAATTGACTCGAAGCCGCGGGACTCGACGGTTCGCACATTTTCAAAACAAATGTGGCATATTTCTCGTGTTGTATCTTCACTCATCGGGGAGTCTGATACTAAATATGAACGGTAAGAATGCTCTGAACCCTACACGTATTATATCCCCATCGTTTTTTCGTTCACATTTGCCCAACATGTTAATTTGCTGAGCGGGGTTTATGTCGTCTGCTAGGGCAATCAAACCACTGCATGCAGTCTGCACTGACTGAGTCTGCACGCACGAGGCACGCTGGTAATAAGTCTTATAATGGTAAGAACGTTCTGAACCCTACACGTTTTCGATTACGATTGTTCTTGCCTTGAAATAATAATTCGGAAACCATTCATTTACTGAACTGATGCAGTCGTATTTCACTGTAGTCAGTGCGGCTACGTATGACAGAGTCGATCGAGTCAGTCTTCCAAACTGGTCTAGCTGGTAGTGGTACGATATCGGAATAACACTTGTGTTTTCTGCTAGCGGGTGGGAATTTTATATTAACTCATCATTTGGTAATGTGGATGATAAGCTACATGCCACTAACACGATGAGAAGAATCTATGCAAGTCGGCGAGAATTAGATGAAACACAGCGGCTTGTATTTTTAGATCAGTGGCAGCCGCACTGTGGCACAGGCACATGCAATCTGTCAGAAAAAAACCCACTTCTGCTTTAATTGAGAAGCAGGGAATTTATGGTCATTTGGTATTGTGGAAAATATAAGCTACATGTCAGTAATTAATTCTGAGGATGAGAGCACAGTCTTGCTTAGGTAAAGGGCGTAAGAATACGCTCTGTGGAAAAGTTAGCGCACTCCAAGAGTGCGCTAACAGTTTTAGCGCATCGCCATTAGCCAATCAACTGGTTCACATCAGTCATGTGACACCAGTACTTACTGACAATTATTATTATTATTATTATTATTATTATTATTATTATTATTATTATTATTATTTTTATTATTATTATGTACAGCAAGCAAAGTCATGTACAAAAAGACTCGAAACTTTGTATATCCACATTAAAATCTGATATTTCACCGTACCGGCATAGACATTGTAAATTTCGTGACGTGACTCTCACGCGTCCGATGTCATTTTAAACTACCACACGGGAAAATCAGTACCCTTGAAAATCACTTCGATGGTTTGTACTGTCTGCGTTTACCTTGTGTTCGGAAAACCAGTATGTATGTTTTCTCAAGCGGAAAGCCATTTGACACCAACTTCACAGTACCCATGTTAAGCTAAGTTTGAAAGGCATTGATTTACTCAACATATTTCCTGTGTGGTATAAAGGATCGGGGTCAAAACAATCGAACTATTATGCATCGCCGCGATACGTTACTCCGGTCGTTTGTTAGGAACGTGGGGGGGGGGGGGGGATGGGGATTGGTGGTAGGTGGGGGGGGGTTGTTGGGTGGGTGAGTGTGTGTGTGTGTGTGTGTTTGTGTGGTGTGTGTGTGTGTGTGTGTGTGTGTGTCTGTGTGTGTGTGTGTGTGTGTCTGTGTGTCTGTGTGTCTGTGTGTCTGTCTGTCGGTCTGTCTGTCTGTCTGTCTGTCTGTGGAGGGGTGGTGGGTGGTGGAGGGCATTTATTTTTCAACTAAGTAGTATTAGTACTAAATGCTTGCGCAATGGCGTTGCTAAGATATTCAGCGTCGAGAAGCCCAGTTGTTTTGTTTTCTAAATGGTCATAATTATTAAGTTTTATCACACGTGTCCTGTGCTTATATTTTTCTTCCAGTTCAGTTATTAATCCGCATGGTGTTACTTCTACGCACATAAAAAGGTCACAGTTGTGGTAAACGGAGAAAGTGGAAACCAAAACGCTTTATCGAAGATTCGATTTAAGCAGAATTGCTTTCTTGAAAGCAAGAATTGCATACATGTGAGTCATATTTACTGACATATTTACCTCTGCCACGGGGCTTTTATGCATTATGAAAGGACGGTTTGGCCATGTCATTTTCTTTCGCCCACAATACCGCTCCTTACCTCGTTTCTTTCTTCCTTTCTTTACTTCTTAGCACCCCAGTTGTCTGATTGAACCCTGTGGGTTTGCTTCAGTGCACGGGGCGTATTGATGTTATTGTCGCACTAACAGATGTTATCATTAAAACGAATAGTTGCCAAAACAAAATCTTTAAAGGAACATTGTTTATCTCAGAATTAAATCGCACAATGCTTAAATATACCGGTAACTAGACTGGAACAAAATAAAGCCAAAGGGGCACAGTTCCAATATAAAAACTAATTCAAGCGGAAAGAATGAAGTTTTACATAGGAGTGAAAAGGGGAAATCATCGATAGAATCTCGTTGAAAACGACCATGGTTCTCTAATAACGCCCCTAATAATATGATGGGTGCATTCACTGTAGAATGTCTTTGAAATCTTGTCGGCTGGTAATAATCCTGTTTAAAGATCACAGCGTGTGTATGAAGTGTAAATCAATCTTAATATCTGGGTGTGTTCAGGTTCCGAAGTGCAATCATATGAAAGTGTGACAGCCAGCTGTCTTCAAAGGACAAAAAGAAAAGGAAAAAAAAGAAAGCTTACATCAAAGGATATATAAATGTAATCGATTTATGAACACACAAAAACGGCAATGGTTGAACCTGGAACTGCTGTGCGATTCATTTGCGCAGCACACGAAGCACTCGGTTCCAACAGTTTTTGATTGTATGCCCTTTTTCCTACTCTCTCTCTCTCTCTCACTCACTCTCTCTCTCTCTCTCTCTCTCTCTCTCCCTCTCTCTCTCTCTCTCTCTCTCTCTCTCTCTCTCTCTCTCTCTCTCTCTCTCTCTCTCTCTCTCTCTCTCTCTCTCTCTCTCTCTCTCTCTCTCTCTCTCTCTCTCTCTCTCTCTCTCTCTCTCTCTCTCTCTCTCTCTCTACCTTCTTCGTTCCGCTTTCTATCTGTCTCTTTCTCCCTATCTCGTTTGTTCTGTCATCCTATATTTCTTTGGACATGAGATTTCAAGAAACAACGGGTAAAGAAATCCTCAGATGATTGTTCACGGTTTTTCCGACAGAACAGCTAAACGTTAAATTAAAGGTAAAGTGCCAATATACAGCATTGAACGTTTACGTTATTTTGTGATGTTCATTTATAATAACTTTGCTAACATGTTAAATACCCATGATGGATATTCCACATGCATTCTTTTTCGCGTGTCAAATATTTGGTTTTGTTCCTTGAAAAAGTGTGTTTGTTTGTGTGTGAGTTTGTTTTGTTTTGTTTACATTAATTTGTGTTTTTATGTGTTTGTTTGTTTAATTGGTTGTTTCTTTTTATGGCGTTTTTTTTAATAACCTAGGAGTTGTCACTGATGCAATTTTATCTCCAAAGGTCAGAAGTTGGGGCAAAAAAATACCGACTGTTCAAAAACATCTACATTTCTGTATTGGCAATCCTCTTTTAGGCAAACCAGGTTGAACGGCAGCGGGAGAGGGATAAAAGGATTAGTTCCAATACCAGAGGAGTTTTGTATCAACTTGTATGGTACATGTTTGTGTGTGTGTGTGTGTGTGTGTGTGTGTGTGTGTGTGTGTGTGTGTGTGTGCGTGCGTGCGTGGTGCGTGCGTGCGTGTGTGTGTGCGTGTATGTGTGTGTGTGTGTGCGTGCGTGCGTGGGTGTGTGCGTGCGTGCGTGTGTGTGTGTGTGCGTGTATGTGTGTGTGTGTGCGTGTGTGTGTGTGGGGGTGTGGGTGTGGGTGTGTGACCCACATACCAAAAATAAAGGTCTCGCTGCTTGACACTTGTCAAAATAACTATTATTAGAAGCGGAAGCATGAGTGATAGTCCATTCTTATCTGAACAGAATTTAGTTCAAAGCCTGAACTTTTTTTAAGCATCGATTTTGAAGATGACGGTGGCTCCCACGTGAACCTTACCTTATCAAATCTGTTAATTTTTTCACCTTCTGTCTTCCTTTCGTCCTCTCTTTTTTTCTCCTTTCCCTTTTGTTTCTTTTCCTGTCGATCTGTTATTCAAAAGGATTGTTTTTATGTTTGTGAAGAAAAACCAAAGTCAAAGAAAGTTTAAGAACGACGACAGATTACGATCAGTTCACGAAAAGAAAAAGTAGCCTTAAACCTTCCTCTCTATATTCTCCTTTTAATCACCGAAACTTCATTTACGTGTTAAATAACCCTAATTAGTGCAATCAGAAACAGGAACGAACAAATCGGTGTTCGTTTTACCACCGGAGAAAAACACAGTTCTCCACAAGCGGACCCGAATTAAGGGTGTAAGAAAAAGGGGCAGGGCAAGGCGAGTTAACACGCACACAAATAATCAATGGAGATTGTTCTTGCTTTTTTCGTGGGATGAAATTCCCACCGTTTTTGCGCGTATGACTCTTTTTACCTCGCCATTTAGGCAGCCATACTCCGCTTTCGGGGGAGTGTTCTTCCTTTGAAAACTGTATCAATCCACTATATATAGGCGTGTTACCAGGCCCCGTGAAATGTGGCCTACAATACAGACCTTTCACCGGCAACTCTCACCTCTAATTGTGCGTGATCCGGGATCAAAGTAGGCTACCCCTTGAAAGAAAAACCGGACAACAGCCTAAGAGCAATCTTTCGGACGTTACCTTTAATTATAGAGACACGTCGTGTGTGTTAATGACATGTTTGCCCCTTTTGGTCGGTTACTTAGACCGTACAGTACACTTTGTTGTTTGGTCTGGTCTCGGAGAAAGGACGTTCGGTCATAAATAACCCCTGAAGAAGATTCTGTATCGTTCGTTTTTGTCAAGAACATATCGTTACATAAATTAATTCAGATGAGCTAAAAGGTACCAAAAAAAAAGGAAAAAAGAAAGAAGCTTCTGTCGGTTGTGAAACGTGAGACCTGCCAGGTTTTGTTAAAGGTGTGATGTCCTTTTGTGAATCCCATTGGAACCTAAGCTCAGGAGAGAGTGAGAGAGAGAATGAGAAAAGAAAGAGAGAGAGAGAGAGAGAGAGAGAGAGAGAGAGAGAGAGAGAGAAAGAGAGAGAGAGAGAGAGAGAGAGAGAGAGAGAGAGAGAGAGAGAGAGAGAGAGAGAGAGGAC
The DNA here is from genome assembly GCF_037325665.1 of Littorina saxatilis. NCBI lineage: Eukaryota > Metazoa > Mollusca > Gastropoda > Littorinimorpha > Littorinidae > Littorina > Littorina saxatilis. The sequence continues at coordinate 34,163,749 of NC_090250.1, read as the reverse complement.
CGAGTAATGAATAGTCGGTGCTGATAGTTCAACATAAACTCAAAGAATCAAGTTTTGCTACCTTTTAAAAGCGCTTTGAGTTGAAGTAGGGGAGACCGGGGCTAGTCCGCCTACTTTTATGCTTTTGGTAGCATAACTGGCGAGTTTGATGAACTAGAAGACTGATTTTTTATTTTACATCAAGACAAATGTGTAGCTGATATCAATGTGCAGACGTATGTTTTTATGTGCGCATGAACATTTGTAGTACATACTGCTTTAAGTAGACCTACCCTAACGTAGGCGAACTTGCCCCAAGTCGGGGTAAGTCCGCCTACAGGGTGGGGCAAGTCCGCCGCTCTCATCCCATAGTAGGTACAAGACTAGTAGTGGGCAAGCTTTAGTGGGAAAGCTTTTTTAATTCCCTTCAATATTTAGGTTCAAAAATACCAATGACAAAATATGAAAGAATGTAACACAAAATTACGTTAGGGGAGACCGGGGCTAGTCCGCCTACTTTTATGCTACTTTTATGCTTTTGGTAGCATAACTGGCGAGTTTGATGAACTAGAAGACTGATTTTTTTATTTTACATCAAGACAAATGTGTAGCTGATATCAATGTGCAGACAGTTTTTATGTGCGCATGAACATTTGTTGTACATACTGCTTACGGCGAACATGCCCCATGACAAATAGGCGGACTTGCCCCTGCACGGGCAGGCAACTCTAGTGCCAGATAACGAGCACAACATGGGAAGGAAGAAGCAAAACTTTCGTCAGAACTCGACCTTATTTAACGCACTTTCACTCGACACTAAGACTAAGTATTTGTCCTCAGAGGCAATGCATCAAAACATAAGTCAACTCCTATGCATTCATGTTACAAAAATGAAGAAAAACACTTTTTGTGATCTGTACTCACGATATATGGGCGCTCAACCTCTGAACTTCTGCAGGATATGGCGGGAAGAAGGGACACCACTCCCACATGGTGTGAATGACTAAAAGTTGGCAAACGTAAGAATAAACAGACAAAGACGGATGTGCCCCGGGGGCGGACTAGCCCCGGTCTCCCCTACACGCTTCAATGAGCACGGAAATCCTTCGCTTTTATATGCAATGCAAACTGTTGAAATCGCATATGCCTTATATTTAAAGCTTCAAAGCTTACTTTGTTCAATATTTCGTTAACCATACAAAATAGATACCCCAAGGCTTTCCTTGGCTTTGAACAAAACGGTAAAAAAGCCTACGCTAAGATGAAAAGATTTATTCTAACACGTTGGTGCAGTAAAGTCTCATCTTTTTGACGACAATGTTTGAGGTGCCAGTTCAGCTTGGTGAAACTATTGTAAGAAACACGAAAAGTGCTGAATACTTCAAAAGATCCCGATGATCAACTTTAAAAACGGCATTCGTATCAGCTGAATGGAGGGTATAATTATAGCTATAAAGTAGATATGCTTACCGCTGGTGACACCTTGGTTTTGTAAATATTATGTGGATCTCTTTGATTGCTGACTTTTGGGTTTCTTGATATCTGGCACTCACAAGTCAACAGTTTCAGGTTTGGTGGTGTAAGCTTTCTTTCAGTCATTGATTAATTTATTTGAATAATCATTTTAATCATTGATTGATTGATTGATTGATTGATTATTTTGTTTTTGTTTTTATTGATGTATCTATGTATTTATTCATTAATTTAGTGATTGATTATTGCTTGATTTAATTAGTTAAACCGTATATTGATTGATTTATTGCTTGCTTGATTGTTTCATTCTTTTTTCATTTGTTCATTAATTTAACGGAATTATTTTTAACAGTATTTGACAATCTGAATCTGTCTCGGAAAACGTAATGTTGATCCAAGAAACAGCTCATTCAATAAGAACAAACATATAATTACATCGTTTGGTCATAAATGTGCACTGGAAAGATTAGAGTCTGCTAATTATTTTTCTCCGTTTGCCGTGTTCTTCCTCTTTGTTTCCATTACTATCTTTGGCCAGATTCACGTATTATGCGCATGTTTCAACCTGTCCAGCTGTTTTTGTGACATGTCTCATGTTTTCTGCATATGGACCATAACGACCATAATGACCACCTCGGACGAATGTGCGTAAGCGTGTAAGTACAGGTCCTGCTGGCAAAAACACGACTAGTTTTCTTGACAATTAGTTGTGGGCTGTGCCTCTTGCTTTGCTCGTGGTATAGAATGTTGGGAATACTGTCTGATGAGCGTTGCTCTTGGAGAAACATAAAGGCTGGTGGCGTTTCTGTCAAACCTCTCACCTGCCAACTGTGAGGTCGGCTGACACATGTGTCCATGACATTTTCATTAACCCCTACCCACTCTAACTTGAAAAAACGTTTTACATTCCGGTCTGTGCTTATGGGTGTGTGTGTGTGGGGGGGTAGGTGTGTGTGGGGCGGGGGGCGGGGTAGGTAGGGGTGTGTGTGTGTGTGCGCGCGCGTGTGTGTGTGCGTGTGTGTCTTAGTGTGTATGTGTGTGTGTATGTGTGTGTGTGTGTCTGTGTGTGTCTTTGTGTGTCTGTGTGTGTGTGTCTTGGTGTGTGTGTGTGTATGTGTGCGTGCATGTGTGTATGTGTGTGTGTGTAAATGTGCGTGTTAGTGTGTGTGTGTGTGTGTGTGTGTGTGTGTGTGTGTGTGTGTGTGTGTGCGTGGGTATGCATGTGTGTGTGTGTGTATGCGTGCGTGTGTGTGTGTGTGTGTGTGTGTGTGTGTGCGCGTGTATGCATGTGTGTGTGTGTATGCCTGCGTGTGTGTGTATGCGTGTTTGTGTGTGTGCGTGTGTGTGTGTGTGTGTGTGTGTGTGTGTGTGTGTGTGTGTGTGTGTGTGTGTGTGTGTGTGTGTGTGTGTGTGTGTGTGTGTGTGTTTTCATGACATCTCGACTGATATTTTCCTCTGCAAAGTTCGTTTATTTCATTAAATTTTATGAAACGTGTCGAGAAACGTGTTATTGTAGGTCTACGTATACTACGTAATAGGCGGCTGAGTACTTTGTAAAAGCCTGTTGGTTGATTTAAATATGCTGGCCGAGATTAAAAGCATCTTAAACATCATACTTACGTCAGAACTAAGGCTATATGCGAACACAATTGCCTCGTCTCTGGAATCTTAGTTCGTCACGGATATTCGTCAACAGTACGTTTTTTTAAGACAAAAAAATCAACCTAAAGGCCGAACTGGTAAATTCAGGAATATTTTTAGGAAGGAAAACTTCTCTATACTCCTGCGTCGTTGAGACCTCGTAGGCGAAGAAAAGGCCCGTAACATTTGCATATTTGTAAACACATGTACTCAAGGAGACGGGTCATTATTCTTCATGTTCTTTGTCCTGTGGAGGTAATGGTGTTTTCCATCACATGTGATGGATGTCATCGGTTTGGAAGCCTACGTGTTGAAGGATAAACTGTTAAAGGCACAACCCTTCCCGTGTGAACGGTTCGGCCCACCATCTAAAACAAATTCCAGACGCTTACATTGGACAGCCCCATCCATCCACTCGGACACGTACCAAAACTCAGCATCCCGACTGCTGTAGATGCGTGGTTGGAATTTATTGAAGAATTTATTTTGCAGATTAACCCCATGCCCCAGTGAGTAGAGAAATTAGTTCATCAAATAATTCACAGTCTGAACAGAAAGGGCCGAAGCTGTTAAAAAAAGTTGTTTTGTTTTGTTTTTGGTATATAAATCCAAGTGTAGGGTTCGTGTTATCTCACGCAAAAGCCTTTCTCGCCCTAAGATTGTGAGTGGAATTGTTTTTACGGGAAGGACACTGCCTTTAAGTTTCGGCGACATGCACGTTAAATTTATGGCATCGATTTCGCCATCAATGTTTATTTACATAACAGTTGCGTCATTGAAGCTGAAACTCCTGCTAGTAAATGTTATTCTTTTTGAACAACGTCCAATAAACAACTCAAAATGGCTTTCCTGTGACGGTGTTATGCAAACCGGGGTTGTAGACACGATACATCATGTTGCAGTTTTGGTTTGTTTGTTTTTTCTCACAGAGAACACACACAGAAAGGTGTATTTTTAAATGATTTAGGCTTAAATAATAAATACACGGAACGATATCAGACTATGTCAATCACTTTAATGGCTATAATGGCTCGCTATTAAAACCGGGGTTGTAGACACGATACATCATGTTGTAGTTTTTTTTTGTAAATATTTTTATTTAAATAGTTCATTAATGTATTTTTAAGGTGTGTTTTTTGATGGTGTATTTTTAAGATACTAAAAAAGTTGAATTGAATCCGTTACCTAATTCCCTCTTATGTTATTCATCATGTGGGCGGGGATATAGCTCAGTTGGTAGCGCGCTGGATTTGTATTCAGTTGGCCGCTGTCAGCGTGAGTTCGATCCCAGGTTCGGCGGAAATTTATTTCAGAGTCAACTTTGTGTGCAGACTCTCTTCGGTGTCCGAACCCTCCCCCCGTGTACACTACATTGGGTGTGCACGTTAAAGATCCCACGATTGACAAAAGGGTCTTTCCTGGCAAAATTGCTTAGGCACAGTTAATAATTGTCTACCTATACCCGTGTGACTTGGAATAATAGGCCGCGAAAGGTAAATATGCGCCGAAATGGCTGCAATCTACTGGCCGTATAAAATTTCATCTCACACGGCATCACTGCAGAGCGCCTAGAACTGTACCCACGGAATATGCGCGATATAAGCCTCATTGATTGATTGATTGATGTGGACCGCTACATATCTGGCCCGGCCTGTGGGTGTAATGAGAGCATTCTCTTCGACGTGGACACATAGCAAAATTGAACAGTCTGGATACTGCCTGCGCAGAGAGATAATAATTATTGTCTGAACTAAATCGCAACTGACACCATTTACGACATCATACCAACAAGAAATTCACGCTCTGCGCAGAACGCAGTCAGGCAGTTAAAGTATTGTGTTTAATTGAGTGGAAGGGTGTCTCTCATCGAGCGAGCCATTATAGCCATTAAAGTGATTGACATAGTCTGATATCGTTCCGTGTAAGAGCATGGCTGACCTGATCGTTTACGCAGGTAAGAAAATCAAGCGCCCGAACAACCCGCCATCTCTTTCTGCACAAAGGAACAGGTTGTTGTAATGTTTCCCTTTCATTGTCATTGTATAAGACGTTTTAACGATGGTCTAAATGTTCTTATTGAGAAAATATGCTATCAACGGCTCAGTGGAACTACGGCGTAAGTGTGTTAGAATGTGTGTGACTCTCTGTGTCTGTGTCTATGTGTGTGTCAGTGTGTGTTTGTTTGTTCGTTTGTTTGTTTGCTTGCTTGTTTTTGTACTATTTGTTCTGACTTGTTTATTTGATTTTGGAGTGTACTATATTATGTTTAGTGTTTTTATTTGTGTTTAAATGTTGTCATTATCAGTGTATTATTTAACTGAGAGGCAGATGCGCTTCGGCTAGTTTTGTTTCTAGTTTCGTGAAAGCATTTCAGCTGTACTCTGATGAGACATCTGTGGCGGCTGTTAAAACATTCATGTTTCATGTTTCAGTGGTCGCTGGCGTCTACCACTACTCCCACAGCCCCCTAACGAGAGATAGGCTATAACACAACGTCATGGAAACGACGCATCTCATCGAGCGAACCATTAAAAAGTGATTAACGTGGTCAGATTTCGGAACGCCAATATACGAAGATGTCCGCCGTTGCCTTGGCGACAGACACAAATATAACATCCGCATTTGCGATGAGTAGTCTTCAGAACCCTGCAATGGCGTCACCAAACGAGCCATTCGAAGCGCGGGGCTCCGCGACTAAAACAAAAGCGCCAAAGCTCCGCGGTATGATTACAAAAGACTTTCTGGGTGCTAAGCACGGCATGAGCTCTTCGAGTGCTAGCGGGACGAAAAAGACGGTGGAAGTCGCCTCAGCTCGTGGTGCTATGCAGAACGGACTTCACCCGAGCTCTTCTGACGATGAAGCAATGGACACTCTGGCAATTGATGGTGAAATTGACATGAGAAGGAGCAGCCTGCCGCCAATCCCTCAGTCACGTGACTCCCACGTGACCATAAACACGACACCGGAATACCGCCACTCCATGTCTGAGGTGGTAGCGCGAATGGAGGAGCGGGAGAAGACTTTACTCGGAGACGACCTGCTCCAAAGAAGAGACAAGGATCCGAGGAGAATGTCAGTGAGAGAGGACAGAAGGTTCTCCACGTTCAGCATAGTGACGATCGTCAACGACGACGGGACGATCAAGGCTGAGTACGCTCGCCCCACGCCTCAAGAGCGCAAGGACTCTCTGGCGTTGAGCCAGGGCCCCAAATTCACACGGACCGTCTATTCTAGAAGGACCGGAGTCCGAGAACTCATCCCTGCCTGGGGAACGCCAAGGAAGCGGCCTCGAGGTAGCAACACTCCAGGAAGTTCTCCTGGTGTGTACTTCAGGACCGGCCCGGCTGAACAGGACATTGTGCCCGAAGATTATGGCCCGGTTGTGTCTTCCGAGTCGCCGCTTAGCCCGGATACGCAAGCCATCAGGGACTTTGACATCGACGACGATTACTTTGACTACGACCGAGGCGAAGATCAATGTGAGTGCTTTGAAATGGGTGGTGTGGGAGATGGGGTGCGGGATGGGGGGGGGAGTAACGATGTAGTTGGGTGTAGTGCGGGTATGAACTAGTATTGACCTTTTTTCAGCCTTAGTGACTGTTTTGCGAACACCTTCGCCAAATGAGACAAGAGCGCTAGTAGAAAGTAGCAGATGATTCTCTTCAATATCTTTTTCTGTTGTTGCGAATTATTGTGTCTCACTATTTTAAAGAAACATTCATTGTAATTCAATCAAGCTGGGTTAAGAATGTAACAGATTCTGTGATTGGTCAGATTTCCGGTTTTCAATTCTGATGAACAACGGCAACCCGTTGATGGAACACCTGCCGCGAGGCGCTTTGATACACTCTCCAATAGTTTCTGTTAGTCGTGAGGGTCATTTACAAGTAGTAAAGACTGAGAGGCGTCAAAACACCGATAGGATAATTCATGCGAAGTGATGACGTCGATCGCTTGATGTACATTTATGTATGAATACTTCTGAGCAACGTGAGTCTATTCCAAACACTGCATTTGAGAGGAGAGACGGTTTGCTTTTCCTCGACCGTAATTTAAAAAAAATATATTTAAAAAAATTAAACGGGAGCGGAGGGATAGGATCGATGATAATACGTCAGAACATTTCCAGGAACGTGACCCTTGCAAGTAAGTAAACTGAAAGGAGTAGGCATATGTGAACAGAACGGAATCATTTCAGCTTTGTTGCAATCGCATGAATGCAGGAACAAGTTCGGTTACAGATTGAATTACAATAACATTGACAGGCTTTCATATAAAACTTATCGGTTATCATGGTCTATTGACGTTCGACAAAAGCCTCATTGACGCCCACCTCGTAGTTTCAAATTGAAGCCTAATAATGTGTAATTTTCATTCTTCTGGAGCCGATATTTCAGAGAGATACAAGTATCTGTGGTGCTGTTATCCAAAGATATTCTATCATTCTATCATTTTCTTGTTTTCTTTTTTTCTGTTAAACATAAGTTTATTTTAACAAAGGTTACAATCATGACATGTATACAAAGTTCACAGAAACAGCAACAAGCTAGAAGCTTATAGTGGTGTTCCTGCATGACAGTACAACATAAGGCGGTAACGGCTGAAAATTTGTCTCAATAAACCAAATCTATTAATAACGCAATGAACGTTGCATAATGATGATAAAGAAAGACAGTAAAGGAAGGAAGGAGGGAAAGAAGATGAATAAAAGAAGAGGGATGGGTAGGAGATGTGCAGAAGTTAAAGTTGTTGTCCGGCTTGTAGAGCATTTATTCTGATTTACCCAAAGCGGCCTGAACGTTTAATGAACGAGTGTACGGTAGAAAAATTTTCCTGTTCAAATCTGAGGAATACTGTCTGTCTCCGTTTAAAAGGTGGGGGAGGTGAATTATGTTTTTTTCTGTTGTTGTTGTTGTTGTTGTTGTTGTTGTTGTTGTTGTTGTTGTTGTTGTTGTTGTTGTTGTTTGACCTTTTGGGTGTTTGGTCGTTTTGATGAGTTTAAGCCGAGAGTTTCAACCATTATCTTTTTTTTTATCAGATAGTGAAGATGAAAAGAAAATTGGTAAGTAACTTATTTGGTGCGTTTTCTTTAATTTGCACTAAACTTATGTCACTGACTATTATCATGGTTACGGTTTGTGTATATCCTAATGATAGTATGTACGCTGGGTGATGCACGATTATAAACAGAACTATGGAATAATGAACAATACTAAAACAATCTTCAGCTAATTGTCATACATAACTGAACATAATTTGATTGCGAGGTTTGTGTATGATGTACCTCACCAAGAACAACCATGCACGGGAAAATATTTTGATACACAATACTAGAGAATTATGCTCATCCTAACACCAAAAAGTAGGACATATTGCAAGGATATGCACATGTTACAGCACAGCTGATGACTCGTACATTTATCCATGTCGAAACAGTATAAAAGAATATGGATAAGAATATGGCTTTGCCGAGAGAGACGTCATTCATATTCTTACGCACTGTCGAGACATGGATTTAATGTGGGGATGTAACACTTTTATAACCTGAGCTAAGTACGAATTTATGCACTGATTTACTGACAAAAATTATGAAAAGCCTGGTTTGTAACGGTCAATTTTGTTCCGACAAAATGGATGTAAGCCGAGAGTCAGTGTCTCGAATAAAAGATATTACAATCTCTAGTCTGCATTAATTGTTTGCACTAACGATGTTTTTTGTGTGGTTTTGTTTGCACTCATGAAGTATTCATTATCACTACTCAAGTGTAAGACATATTTCCACACATGAAAACCTAAGACACAGACGCAGCTCTTGGTATATTACTACATATGCACAATTTACAATTATGTACACACTTTGTGTGGTGACGGTTTATGTATCTACTTCATGTTCACTTTGGTAACATACTATTACGCATTAATGCACAGTAAAGCACTATTATGTTCCGAACCGGCGGCGTGATGTATGTCTGCAAAGGTACTTCTTATTATACTCATAAGTATTGAAATATAATTGATTAAAGTTAATAATGAATAAATGATTACTATACACAATTATTATCATTTCTGCAAGGATATTTACACTAATAGTAATGATTATACACAATTGATATGATCATGTTCAGACTGTGTTTGGTGAGGATTTCTGTTCGGCATGCGTGCACTGCACAAACACTTGCACATGTTGAAATACATTCAGGCACGTATAGCCCACTTCAGCTAAATGCTGCTTCTTAACAAATAACTATCGCACGGTTTGCTTGGTGATGGTTTGTGCATGCACTTATCGATTTAATCCTTCATTGCCATTTTAATGCACCATGTGTCTAATTTGACCAACCGCGCAGGGGTAGTATGCACGAGAAAGTTACCAACCGTTTGGGAGCCAGCCGCCGGGTCGAATTGGACAAAATCACAAACAAACCTTAGTACCAACCAATCCGCGACCCCGCGGCTGGAACCCGCCCGTTTAGTAGCTTTCTTGTACACATAATCCCAAGACTGATTTTAGTAATGTTAAAACGCTCAGTCCTGGCTGTTAATTGTTTATACCTGGCTGTTAATTGTTTCTGTTAAATAGAACTCAGGTTGTCAAGATTAATAACATGTTCTCTGCCCCACTCACACTGAACACAGGTGCTCCACAAGGCTGCGTGCTGTCACCTCTTTTGTTCACCCTTTTTACTAATGACTGCGTTTCAAACCATGATTCTGTCTTATTTTTAAAGTTTTCTGATGACACAACTATTGAGGGACTAATTCGCAACTCTGACGAGTCTGCTTATAGAGAAGAGATTAGGGCTATGGTCGACTGGTGCGATGCTCACAACCTACAACTTAATGTTCAAAAGACTAAAGAAATGATTGTAGATTTCAGGAAAAAAAAGACCCCTCTGACTCCTCTATCAATCAAAAATCAAAATGTCGACACTGTCGAACACTTCAAATTTCTGGGCACCACTCTTTCTAATACCCTCACGTGGGAGCTAAACTCAAATCAAATAATCAAAAAGGCCCAGCAGCGCATTTACTTTCTACGCCAGTTAAAAAAATTCGGCTTGAAGCAAGAAATCTTAATCCAGTTCTATAGGGCTACGATTGAAAGCATCTTGTCTTTTTCCATCACTGTCTGGTTCAGTAGGGCTACTGAGGCAGAGCAGATCAACCTAAGCAGAGTTGTACGAACAGCTTCCAAGATTGTGGGTTGTGAGCTTCCCTCCATTGCCTCCATATACACATCCCGAAGCGCTCAGAAGGTCAAAAAGATTCTGGCAGACAACTCGCACCCTGCTTACAAGTTGTTCCGGCCCCTACCCTCGGGCAGGCGTTTTCGCTCGATCAGGACACGCACCACGCGTTTCAGAGACAGTTTTTATCCAAGTGCAGTGCGTGTCCTGGCTCCTTAAGTCCTCTAACTGCCGTTCTTAGTTAAAATTGAGCTTTTACTCAAGGTTTATGTCCTGGTATTTTGTTGTGAGACACAGCCGTCAAGCCTTTAAATACCTTATTTCTTAAAGTTCACCTACCCAGTGTAGTATTGTAATAAACGTTTTGGTTTTAAAATCATTAAGGATTTGTGATTTTAGTTATTGTCGTCATAACTGATGTCTGATACATATATAATTCTTACTGATACTTCTATACTGTTTATTTTACGCATATATATGTACAATTGATGGTTAAACACGCTTTGTTAAGGAGGAGCATGCTTGTGCGTGTGTGCTGTTGTGGGTTCTGTGTGGGGAATGTATGCGGGCGTGCGTGAGCGTGTGTGTGACTGAGATTGCAAGCGATGTTTGGAAGGGCGTGTATGGATTGATTGATTGTACTCTGGCCAAAACATGTCCCTAGTGTACTGCACATGGTTGAAATAAAGTCTTATGTCTTATGTCTGTAAAAAAAAAATTAATAATAAAAAAATAAAAAAAATAAATGAAACAAGACAGACTAAACTTATCAATTACAATTTTCAAGGTAACTTCTTGTAAGGGATGTCATTTTTTGACTTTTTGTGATAAATGAATTTTCTATGAAAAAGTACTGTCAAGCTAGCCAATTTTGTCGGTCGGTGGGTGCACAAATTGGCCAGGCACCACCCATACTATCAGTATGTCATGTTCAACACTGGGAAATTGCCCGGTCAACGTGGTGAAACACCAGATGAAATTGTGTCATCCCCTAATTATGTGACGTTGATTCTTAATCTATCGCTCTCCCTTGAAGAAGAACAAGCAAAGCAATGAAAATACCTGTTAAACTTGAGTGATACTGTTGTGTAAGAACATTTCACCTTTTAATATTCATCACGTCTTGTGAGTGATTGGCTAGCTGTATTCACGTCATGAAAGTGCTGTGCCTGACAGGCATATTCAGATGGGAGCTTTCAAGTACCCATGCGGCTGTTCCATCTTCGTTGCAGAATTTTAAATATTTTAAATATTACTTTGGCCAACATTAGCCTGGAATAAACCCTTTCATTTACGTGACAATATTTTGACTGTTTTAAATCTCGAAGATGATATCAACTTTCGCCTCTCGGGTTATGTTGATGTCCACAAACTCGACATATCTGTTATACCTTCGGGGTAGCATAATTATTAGAAATAATAAATGTGAAGTGGTGTAAACTAAAATTCAACGTAACATAAGACCACAGTAATGCGCAACATTACGACTTTTCTATTGTGGCTGTAAGACTTACGAATACCAACTGTTCTACTGCGTGTTTTTACGGAAGCAGAGACAACAAGAAAGACAATTACGTTCGTTTTTCACATTTGTTCCAGAAACATTTGGATTTAAACTGTTAATATACTACTTAGACATGCTAAGCTCATGAGCTTCATGGGAGTCAACAAAAAGCTACTACCCTGCATGGTTGTACTATGTATCTGCTTATATTTCTTATAATGTGTACGTATGTTGGTTTTCATGGCGTTTTATATCCAGTAAACACAGTTATTTGGTATGTCGCAGTGGTAACAGAGAGGGAAGCACAGCGCAAGTCGAAAGACATAGAACCAATGTACCATCGTGCCTGTGAACGGCTTGGGATCAGACCGAGTCTCGCCTTTCTGCGTCAGTGCACCATCACTTGCGTCACACTTCGAGCCGCAAACCTCAGCGCTTCTGACGTCAAAGCGATTTCAATCGTCCTTGTGGTAAGATGGTGGTATAAGATGATTCTATTCATTTTGGTGAAGAAATAATAGTTTTCTGCAAAAGTGTAATAATCAATCCTCGCTGGAAATACAACGAATATGCTGACATTTGTATTTTATTCATTCTTTCAAGTTTCTTTCCAGCGTGATAAGAAAGTCCGCATCCTTGACCTTTCATACAATAACCTTGGAGCTCTGGGGGTCAGCTACATCGCCGAAATGCTGCAGGCAAACGTGGCTATACAGGATGTGGTGCGTTCTGTGTGTGTGTGTGTGTGTGTGTGTGTGTGCGTGTGTGTGTGTGTGTGTGTGTGTGTGTGTGTGTGTGTGCGTGTGTGTGTGTGTGTGTGTGTGTGTGTGTGGGTGTGTGTTTGCGTATATGTGTGTGTATGTGGGGGGGGGGGTGAGTGTGTGTGTGTGTGAATGGGTTTGGGTGTGGGTGTGTAAGTGCTTGTATGCGTGCGTGCGTGTGTGTGTATATCTATGTGTATGCGTGTCTGTGTGTTTTGTTTGCTTGTTTGATGTTGCTAAAGTGTGTGTTTTTTCTTCTTATCATTTATTCCTATTCTCCCCTATTTATTGAGGGGGGGGTGGGGTGGGAGGGAATCAAAGATGTGTCCGTGGTATTTTTTTGTATACCTCGTTCATGGCATGAAACAACGCGTTGTAAGAATAAGCTTCATGTACTATTACCGTAATTTACATTGAAAGTGTTTGCCTTTAAGTCTTTGCATACCTACAATTCGTGTATTCGTGTTTTAACTTTTGGTGCTCACTCTTTCTTATGCTCTGTGGTTTTGGTTATGCTTAGGACTTGTCAGGAACGAACCCCGAAAGGGCCGGTGTGCGGGCATTGTCAGAGACGCTACGTTTCAACAGTACCATCACCCGTCTGAGGCTGGAAGACAACAGGATTGAACACACCGAGTCAGAGTACCTCGCTGAAATCATGAGGGTATGGTGGACAATAGACGATGGTCCGAAATAATGATGACGTGTTTTTAGTTTAGTTAGATATCCTTTTATTATTTTCCTGTGTTATTTTGTTAATGTACACAAACATGCACTGTTTTGTAGGCTAGGCCTGCAGCCGCCTTAATATGAGTTTTAGTTTGTACTGGATCGATATATAAATGTTATTTGTGAATTTTAATGTACATGCTTTGCAAATGTACTAGGTATGATAACAGATGCGGGTTGCTTTGCGTGCTATCCGTATTTAAAATGCTTTTAAGGAATCCTTACTTATGAGGAGTACAAAGTTTGTTCGTTCGAATTTAATTATGGAAAGCGTAGTGGGTCCATCCAAAAAATTAAAGAATTTGGCTTTTGCGCTTATTATTACCGAAAATCCAACAATTCGGCGTTATTTTCTGGCCTGAGGTGGTTGATACCACTTTGTGTCTTCGTCACAATCGGTTTACAAGCTTTATGAATAAGGCATTTTCCTAAATTCGATATCAGTATTTTGAAAGATATCACTTAAGTGGAAGACTGTCGTAGATCCTGTCAAATAAGCATGATACAAATGATAAGGACAATTATTATTTATCAATGTTTCTCTCAACAGAATGTACCCAGCTTGCAAGGACTGTTCCTAGGCAACAATAACCTAGGTTACTTGGGAGGAACTGCCATTGCCGCTGCCATGAGTAAGTCATCATTTACTCATTTGAATATGTGTGTTGCCTATTCCTACTCTCACACTGAAAGAGTCATATATGTTCAAATATTAACAAATAAAAAATACAGATAATAAAAGACACTTTAAGTGTGTAAGATACGTCATATATTGCATGAACGTCGTGACGTGCAAACTTCTCTGCTGCTTTAATACCTGCATTGTGACAGTTACATATCAAGTGCAGAGTTGGACATTAAGACACAGTTGCTACCTTTCCACTTTAAAAAAATGTTGAACTCAATATTTCATGTCATTCAGCAAATAAATGGGTACTACTTCTTTAAGGCATAAAGTCGTAGTTGTTATGTTTAAAGAAAGGTTGAAGTCAACATTTCATATCGTCCAACAAATAAATGGATACTCTTTCTAGTCGTAGTTGTCGATGCGCGTTCAACGAAAGGCGTTCATATCATCCAACAACATTTGAATGCATG
>NC_090250.1:34121876-34144376 GCF_037325665.1 Littorina saxatilis | reverse complement strand
TTCCTTTGTTAGTCATTAAAGGAAAAGCCAGTGTACATCTGTGTTTAAATCTTCCTTATGCACGGGTCCCTCACATTTTCAGTTCCTTTTTAGAGCCGATTCTTCGCTTGCTTTAGACAGCTTTAGATAACTAAGCAGTTGTTTTAATCAGTCTGGTTTTCTCTTGTTTTCATCTTATGAACATTCTAAATGTTAGACTAACTTATTGTCTTGTACAGAATAACAACTGTGTGAATGGTGCTATACTGAATGAAAGAGTGTGACATGAAGTTCTTGTACATCATTGTAAAGAGTGTGAATGACGTTTTAGTTTAGATGTCAAGCGCCTAGAGCAAGCCTTTTTAACGAAAGTTTTTGATTTAGCGCTATATAAATGTTCTTCTTATAGATAACTGATGCAGTTTTATCATTTGTTCTGTTTCTCGCAGTTAGACAAGAGTTATATTCATTTCCGTAAGTAGTATTTTACGTCATTGTATCTATAGCACGGGGGGAGGATGGCAAAGTAATAATTAGCGGAGATAGAATCAAGCCATTCGGCGAAGATATTATCAGAGTAATGTCAAGTAACATAAAGTATAGGGTTTTAGTTTTAAGGTGTATTTTCTTGTGATGATGATATTCCAGTGAAAAAAAGAATTGTCATTGGATTAGCAAGCATGTCATTTGTTTTTTCATTTGAATGAAGTGTGTGTGTGTGTGTGTGTGTGTGTGTGTGTGTGTGTGTGTGTGTGTGTGTGTGTGTGTGTGTGTGTGTGCGTGCGTGCTCATATGTGTGTGTGAAGGTTTGTTAAATTTACAACGAAGATAAGCTAATCTGGTCAGTCTTGAAAACTACGTAAAATGATAAGTAGACACACACTTCCCCTCACTTCCTCGCACACACATACACACACACACACACACACACACACACAAACACACACGTTGAAAACAGGATTCCTTTATTGACTGAAATTATTGCAGAAGTTGATATAAATGGAGCAAGCAGTTTTAAATTGATTCAACATTTCATACTTGAGAAATAACTAAACTATGTTTAAGGTCGAATTGTGTTTCTTACAAAGACATGTATGTCAATATGCACGTTTATGGCCCACAAATGGAAAATTAAACTGCGAAATTGACTTCTTTTTGGTGGGCTTTTTCTTACCCATCAGCATGGATTATTTTAAGGAAAAAATGTGTATTGTGTAGAATCAAATTCATGAGTTGTTTCAAGTTACCTGCTTTTGCCTGTATACGATTTTGAAAATGCCTTGCATTTACATATATACCTCTCTGTTTGAAAAATGAAGAACGCCATCATTTCCACTTTGGATATTTTTCTTTCGTTAAACCAAAGCAGAAGCTGATATTGTGTGAGAATGAAAACTGTACACTAGTTTGATATCTGGACTCAAGTTTACCTAATCATTCAGCTGTGGATATTAGCCAGGTGACTATTTGGAACGCATGAGATACTATGTCGTAGCCACAATTTGAAAGCAATCTTTGTTTGGTCCCAAAATACTGTGCTTATTGGTAATACTTGTGGTCCCTTTGGCAATAGGCAAACACACTTGTCTGTAATGAATTACTGACTTAATTGTCAAGACAAGAAGCATCTGAAGCTTTCACTTACTTAATTTGAAAAACGGTAACTAGTACACACTATTTCATACTGCTTACAGAACAGTCCATATACTTTTATGCAAACAAGCAAAGAAATACATCGACATATTTATAACTTGAAAAATAAAACAAAGCAAGAAAAATGTTTCTTAAACACAGAAACAATGTGTCAATATGTAAAGAAATGGAGAAATAAGATCAAGACACATAAATGCATTGACAGGTTTACAACTAACTAGCAACATTCACAGGGAAGAAAAATTGCGTAATACCAAAATACAAATGAATGTCATTATGAAATACTTCATTTTTCATTAACAGATCTTCACATAAAAACCTTTCACAAATACGTGCAAGCAAAAATGGGCTTATCACACAGCAATCTTTGGAACTTTAAACGAACATTCATTCTGATGTCACAACATGCAAAGCAAAATGTGTCAGAGAGCCTTCAGTAGAAACTAATTAACTAACTAACAATGCCAAAGAAACACTTCCAATATAATATCTAGAGTTTTACACATGTGATATGATACAATTATTTGACTGTTTTATTCTGGCTGAAAATATGGTACCGGAAAACGCACATCACTTCATTTTCGAAAAAAATAACTGAATATGTATTTTCCATGACAATCGCAGAACGTGGGTATTGGCTTTGCTCTTAAATGTTATTGATAGGTTCGAAATGGGTCTATTTTGATTCTGCATAGTAACAGTCAGATCTTCGCCTCTATGGCTGGATTGTTGACATAAAACAAACAACAACAGGATAAGAGTGAACAAGAGCATTGCGAGTCTCACAGCACAACAAATATTGACATAGATTTAAACTGCTCTCTTTTGTCCATGGTGAATAACAACAACAACAAAACAACAGAAAGCTTTACACTCCGACTCAAATTCTACTGACAGAATAATGTGAAAAAAGATTCTGTACGTACAATACATTCAATAACTGCAACAAAATCAGAGAGGTGAAACAAAGCTATTGCATGAAAAACTGCACACGTTTTATGCTCGATAAGGAAATATCACACAAAGTCGAGGTGTCACCTTTAATATCATTTTCATCTACTATAACGACTAAAATCGAAATTTCTTCAGTCACTGGTAGACGTTTTTGCTTAAATTTGGCATTGATTTATACGATACACACAAAAACGAAAACGAAACATCTACCCCGAAAAAAGAAGAACGTGGCTGCGTGAGAAAAAGAAAAACAGATAGAGCGAAAGACAGAGACAAAGAAAGAAACAAAAATGTAACACAAACACTTTTCTTTAACATTCCATTTAAAATCAAACACACCTCATATACACTGAGAACAACATTTAGGTGGGATAACATGAAGCCTAAACACATGCACACCTCAACATAAAATATTTTTTTTAAAATGAAAGGAAGAGAAACGTACAATTAACACCAATCTTCATAAACTCAACTGCAAAAGACACACACACACACACACCAGTCTCACCAGAAAATCGTCTTTGATATTCAGCAGTCATTTGCAACAAGAAAAAGTCAGGACATTGAAAATTTGCATAACATTTGCATACAGGACAAGCCTGTGGCCTTTCGTTGGTATTGTGTACAAGTAACAACAAAACACAAAGGAGTAATAATATTACACGATGGAGTATGCATACCAGTACAGTTCTTTACTTCGCTTGTATCATGGAAACGATGAAGGGGCCTTGCAAGGGATGGGAAGGGTCAGTCAGTTATGCTCCTGGACTTGCCGAAGTTGAGGCCTTGCTGGTTGGCTCCCCGGTTGCTGCCCATCTGAAGACCGATGATGGTCTGCCCTTCCCGGAGTTTGTCTTGGCTAAAGTTTCTGGGATTGTATTCGGACTCTTTCACGCCTAATGTCGGCCCGTGGAAGCCCTTCTTCTGAGCCTGCAATGCACACAGCAACGTTTTTCAACCATGATGACTGAAAGTCTCTGAAATTGCAAACTTAAATTCAACTTAGTACGGTATTTTTTAGGGCTTGAGCGGATTTTAAACTTGTCTATCGGTGTAAATATACCCTTCAGTCTCTCTCACTCTCAGAGTCGGTGAGTGTCTCTCCTCCCCCACCCCCCACCCCCCACACACACACACAATCCCCGCCGCCCTGTGCCAATGGGGGAAAATTACTGTTTTGCTCAGCGTCTGTCTGTCTGGTCATATCTTGAAATAAAGCAATACAAGGTAGGGATATTTTGTGTTCAATTTCAAAAGAAATGAGCTTAATGTACACTGGTTTCCATGTCATAAGGTAGGCAACCCAGGCAATATACCAGACTTTTCCCACCAGGATTACCTCCCCTGGTACACGTCACCGTATTCGCTTTCCACGGTGCCCTACATGTTGGTTGTACTGAACTGTGTCAAATGGTGAAAACATTTCATTTGTAGTATTTTTTTTTCTTCAAAATATTCTCGTTGCATAAAAAAGCTGATTTCCATGCATGTTTTAGACCTTATCTTTGACAAAATAAAGACACACCCCCCCCCCCCCCCCCCCCCCCATATACCATATACTTGGGGCCGGGTAGCTCAGGTGGTAGAGCGCTGGACAAGTGTAGGGACACGGGTTCGAATCCAGGCCGGGACGGACACGGGTCAACTTTATGTGCAGACTCAGACACGGTATCCATGTCCCACCCCCGTGTTACCACAGTGGCACGTACATAAGACCTCGGTCATTCTGCCAAAAGTGCAGGTGGCTGATTACACCGAAACACGCATTCACCTGTGCCTCTCATCTAAAGTCGGGGTAACACCCGGGAACATGCACTAACGGTTTCACCGTGAGGGTGTAAAACAATACTATCGTCAACCTCATACACTAGATCCAGCCATACACAGACACAACAATATACATACCGTCCTGCCGAGAGCGTGTAGCGTGTCGACGACCTGCGTCATGTTGGTTTTCTCGAAGAGCGCCGCCGTGTGGAACTGGTCATTCTTGGACAGGCCGTAGGCGCCGCACGCCTCCAGGAACTTGCCGATGTTCTCCATCATGAAGAAGTTGGCCTTCTGCTTGTTCACCTTTTTCACCGAGCCGGGATGCAGGGTGTTGATTAACCTGAGAAACAAAGGAAAATAAGCCCACTTAATACATGACATGTTCAATAGAGTAAGTAAATAAGTATGTTAAGAATGTTGATTAACCTATGGCAATTAAGGGTTAACAGTCTGGTTAGGGCACAGTCAGGTAGGTTTCAACAATCCATTACAGTCCATGCTGTAGACAGACAAGTTGGCCTTCTGCTTGTTCACCTTCTTCACTGAGCCGAGCTCAGTAAGGAGTTGATTAACCTGGGCAAGAGGTTTATTTTGTTTGTTTGTTTGCTTAACGCCCAGCCGACCACGAAGGGCCATATCAGGGCGGTGCTGCTTTGACATATAACGTGCGCCACACACAAGACAGAAGTCGCAACACAGGCTTCATGTCTCAACCAGTCACATTATTCTGACACCGGAACAACCAGTCCTAGCACTAACCCCATAAAGCCAGACGCCAGGCGGAGCAGCCACTAGATTGCCAATTTTAAAGTCTTAGGTATGACCCGGCCGGGGTTCGAACCCACGACCTCCCGATCACGGGGCGGACGCCTTACCACTAGGCCAACCGTGCCGGTGTGGGCAAGAGGTAACAGTCTGGTTAGGTACAGTCAGGTAGGTTACAACAATCCATACAGTCCATGCTGTATACAGCCACAGAAATGTTGGCTTTCTGCTTGTTCACCTTCTTCACTGAGCCGGGCTGTAGGGTGTTGATTAACCTGAGCAAGAGGTAACAGTCTGGTTCGGGTATGGTCAGGTAGGTTACAACAATCCATTACAGTCCATGCTGTAGGCAGACAAGTTGGCATTTAGCAGTTCACCTTCTTCGCCGAGCTGATCTGCAAGGAGTTGGCTAACCTGGGCAAGGGATAACAGTATGTTTAGGGTACAGTCAGGTAGGTTCAAACCATCCATACAGTCCATGCTGTATTTACAAACACGTTGGCCTTTAGCAGTTCACCTTCTTCTCCGAGCTGATCTGCAAGGAGTCGATTATTCTGGACAAAGTTTAACATTTAAATTGGAGTTCATTTTCACAATGTTGATGGTCATATTCTTTATTTACTTACCTACAAAGAACCTGGCCGTCCCGGAGAACCTCGTGGAATTTGTCATGGCCTAGGGGTGTGTTTGGATCGGAACCCTGAAATGACAGACGACTCATTACATATATGCTAGAGCAGAACCATGTATTACTTTTTTACATTTACACTGAAGACCTGAACTATGACAATACGCACTACGACTCTCCGGCTCTTTTTTCCTTTGTCTGTCTGCCTGTCTCAGTGTCTGTCTGTCTGTCTGTCTCAGTGTCTGTCTGTCTGTCTGTCTGTCTGTCTGCCTATCTCTTTCTTTCTTTCTTTCTCTGTTTCTCTGTTTCTCTGTCTTTCCCTCTCTTTCTCCTACTGACACTGACGGAGAGGCAAAATGACAGAGAGAAATAAATATGTTCAAAATGACAGAAAGAAATAAATATGTGTGCGTGCACACACACACACACACACACACACACACACACTAACGCACACACACACGCACACACGCACGCGCACACACACACACACACACACACACACTAACGCACACACACGCACACGCACGCACGCACACACACACACACACACACACACACACACACACACACACACTCACATCTGAACAAAACTACCTACCGGTACTAACTCGTCTCCTAAAATCTGTTCTATCCATCGTCTTGCTTCTTGTTCTAAGTTAACATCGTATTTTTCTTGTATCTGAAACAGAAAGAGTAAAAGGTCATTATCATGCATAAACTTACACAATCATATACATCGAATAGACGATGTTCGGAAATAACTCTGTCGGGTTTGCATGGGTTGTGAAAGAGTGAATGCCCTTGCTTATATTAAGTCAATTCAAACGTTCCCACGTGACATTATAGGCCAGTCACCAACGAGGGAGACGGGCGCAGTGGCGTGGTGGTAAGACGTCGGCCTCCTTATCGGAAGGTCGTGAGTTCAAATCCCGGTCGCTGCCGCCTGGTGGGTTCAGGGTGGAGATTTTTCCGATCTCCCAGGTCAACTTATGTGCAGACCTGCCAGTGCCTTATCCCCCTTCGTGTGTACACGCAAGCACAAGACCATGTGCGCACAGAAAAGATCCTGTAATCCATGTCCGAGTTCGGTGGGTTATAAAAACACGAAAATACCCAGCATGCTTCCTCCGAAAGCGGCGTATGGCTGCCTAAATGGCGGGGTAAAAACCTGTCATACATGTTAAAAATCCACTCGTGCAAAAATACGTGGGAGTTTCAGCCCATGAACGCAGAAGAAGAAGACTAACGAGGGGTGTGTCCTTACTGACACGTGGACAAGGAGCACGTGTGAAGGTTTGCCTCAATAACACTATTAACTCTTTCGCCCATACAAATCTGACTTAATCTGAGTTATTTCCAAAATTCCTCTACTAAATACAAGTAAAAACATTCCCGGTTTCGGGGTCCTGATTTGGCCCATATGGTCCGCTGGACCCAAAAAGCAACAATTAACTAACTATTCCCGCCGGTTTATATCTTTGGCTCTCCTCGTTCCCAATGCTTATTCAGGGCGGAAAAGCAACATCTTACTACGCATTCAGACTTGATGAGTAAGAAAGTAGGCAAAAACATGTATGCTTTTTGGTCACAAAAGATGATCATAATGCTGAACCATAATATACTCTCATTATTGGTGTCTTTTAAAGACAATGTTCCGCCAAATCAATAGTAATATCCTTGAGTGCAAATGTAAAACTCTGCCTTGTTCTGTTTTTGTTTCGTTTGTTTTTTGCGCACGTGATTTTATAACATTTTTACTGCTTGATTTGAAATTAACCACTGCATAAACTAAAGTACACTTGTCCAAATTTGGCTCATATTATTTTTTTTTTATCTAGACTCATCCATAAATGTCTGCCTTCAATTAGTCCATTTTCCCGTCCACCAGCCAACTAGGTATCTGCTTTTTTGTTTGTATGTGCTCTTAATAATTACATCCAAAATATTCCCTAGATACAGCAGAATCAAAAGACTTCCAACATTGTTTTTTCTCTACAAGAAAAATGACCTCGATTTTCTACTGACCTTTCTATTGACTTCTGCTGTTAACCCATAACCCCTTGGTCGAGTTGCCATCTGCAATGAAGAAGAAAAAGTATTATTGTATATTATATACACTTCAGTTAAGGGCCCTAAAGATTAGGAGTGATAGCAGTTAAGCACATCAAAATAAACACACCCTTGCTTCCCTCTCCCAATACAACGACACACACAACCCCAATCCTGTCCCTCAGACCAACCTACACTTATACATGTATGTATGTGGTCGCTGAGGATGAAAGAGGTACTGTCCAACAAATGCAGCAAGAGCACTCAACCATGAACATGTACAAGTAGATGGCGACAGAAATACTGTCCAACAAATGCAGCAAGAGCACTCAACCATGAACATGGACAAGTAGAGGGCGACAGAAAAACCGTACAACAAATGCAGCAAGTGCACTCAACCATGAACATGTACAAGTAGAGGGCTACAGAAAAACCGTACAACAAATGCAGCAAAAGCACTCAACCATGAACATGTACAAGTAGAGGGCGACAGAAAAACCGTACAACAAATGCAGCAAGAGCACTCAACCATGAACATGTACAAGTAGAGGGGGACAGAAAACCCGTACAACAAATGCAGCAAGAGCACTCAACCGTGAACATGTACAAGTGGAGGGCGACAGAAAAACCGTACAACAAATGCAGCAAGAGCACTCAACCAAGAACATGTACAAGTAGAGGGCGACAGAAAAACCGTACAACAAATGCAGCAAGAGCACTCAACCATGAACATGTACAAGTAGAGGGCAACAGAAAAACCGTACAACAAATGCAGCAAGAGCACTCAACCATGAACATGTACAAGTAGAGGGCGACAGAAAACCCGTACAACAAATGCAGCAAGAGCACTCAACCATGAACATGTGCAAGTAGAGGGCGACAGAAAAACCGTACAACAAATGCAGCAAGAGCACTCAACCATGAACATGTACAAGTAGAGGGCGACAGAAAAACCGTACAACAAATGCAGCAAGAGCACTCAACCATGAACATGTACAAGTAGAGGGCGACAGAAAAACCGTACAACAAATGCAGCAAGAGCACTCAACCAAGAACATGTACAAGTAGAGGGCGACAGAAAACCCGTACAACAAATGCAGCAAGAGCACTCAACCATGAACATGTACAAGTAGAGGGCGACAGAAAAACCGTACAACAAACTGACGCAGAAATAAAGAACAATCAAGGAACACGTGGCGGTTGAGGAAGACAGAAAACTCGCACAACAAATTGCAGAAAGGACAACTAACAACGAATTATATAAGACCAATACCGCCGAAGAAACAAATAGCGCAAACACTGTTTCAAATGTCAGTTGAATAATGATGTGTTACAAAAGAATGAAATGAAAAGCCATACACTCTTGCAAAAACGTGCTGTAAACTGATACGAGTATATTCGCACTGCAACAGATGTTCTTTAAGATTGCCACGCTAAAATCTCCGGTTCTGACCCCATCCAGTATTCTTAACATCCTTTAAAGCCACTATCGCTTACAGGACCTACATTCTCCCGACTTTTAACTATCAATTTACACCAACAGCCTAGCGTGTGCGTAGCGAACTATTGTGTACTTGGTACAAAACTCTCTTTCACTGACCGATGCCTATTACGCGTGAATGTTTATGTCCAGCTGGTCTCTTTTGGGTGGTCCAGAGGACAGGTCATTTGATGGTCAGTATTGAAAGCCTGGCATTTACCTGCTGACCAAATGGCATAGTTGGACAAAGAATGAAGAGATTCAGTGAGGATGTGTTGAAGAACATTGACATTCACGCTGTGGTAGGCAAATGCATGCATGAAGAAATGTTTTCTCTCTCTCTCTCTCTCTCTCTCTCTCTCTCTCTCTCTCTCTCTCTCTCTCGCACACCCTCCAACACACACA
The DNA here is from genome assembly GCF_037325665.1 of Littorina saxatilis. NCBI lineage: Eukaryota > Metazoa > Mollusca > Gastropoda > Littorinimorpha > Littorinidae > Littorina > Littorina saxatilis. The sequence goes on along the minus strand of NC_090250.1, from coordinate 34,134,690 downwards.
CACACACACACTGACACACACACACACATACACCCACACTCTCTCTCTCGCACACCAACACACACACACGAATTCACACACACACAAACACACATATACACACACTCTCTCTCTCTCTCTCTCTCGCACATCCCCCAACACACACACACACACACACACACACACACACACAGATACATGTCTCTGTACCTCCTATTTGAAATAAAACCAAGGAATCACGTCACTGCTGTGAAAGGGACATGACTCAAATTCAGGACGACTGTCTCTGTAGTGAAAGTGATACTGTGTTTTGCTGACAAGGCAGAAATACACACCATCTTATCATCTGAGTGCATGGAATTCCTCCACCGGTGTTGCAGCGTTTGAAGGTATATCACAAGCAAGTTCTTTCAATGTTACAGGATTTTTCTAAAAGGTCAGTAACATTATCGAGTTACACAGTGAACACACGTGAGCGTTACACAGGAACCAATACAAGGGCCACCGCGACAGGTGCACATACACACTGACTAACTGACACACACACACACACACACACACACACACACAAACACACACACTGTCACACACACACACGCTCACCGTGGTACGCACGCCCGCACGCACACAAGCTTACACACACAAAGATTACCAATACTGAGTGTTTGCATTGTTGAACTTTCAAACATCACTTTTAAAGGTAGTCCCGGTGTGTTAGGGTACAACAAACCCTAAGCCGAAACGTATTGCTCTTGGAGCGATTTGAGACAGGTTTTGGTCATCAGCATCCCTTCTTAAAGCAACTTTCTGCCTTTAGCGGGCTAAACTAGGACCACATTTCCTACTCCCAGCATTTCATCAGAACAGCTAGAGAAGGACGTCCACTGTAGCAAGTAAACTCGATCCCACAACTACAGGCATACGGAATTTTACATCAGTCTGGCACGAGCGTCATGTTTTCCCATTGCGCGATCGCGGCCACAATGTTGCTGCAATTCTTTCTATTTCCTGGCAGAAGGATGTATGTGGCGTACATATTAAGACGCATTATATCACCTTCTTGCAGATAATCTTTGAACCTCACACTTGTGCTGACAGGTTTTTGTGTGGGTGGCGAGGAGAATGTCTGATTGGATCGTTGGAGAAAAGAGAAAGTGAGAATAAAAACTGGGAGGAGGGGGGGGGGGAGAGGGGGGGGGGGGAGGGGAGAGACAGAGGATGAAAGGTATGTGTCATTAAACAAAGCAGCCTTTCTTTTGCAGGTCTTGTCATTCACTGAAAAAAGCGTTCACCTGCTCAGGAAAAAGTCACTGCTTTATAAAATAAAATAAAAATAATACAAAAAAATAAAACGGGCGGGGGGAGCAGGGGGGTTTAATGCTGATTTATGTTGCTACTGAGTCTGCTGGTGCCGCAACACCAGCTTATACATTTCAGGATGAGCGTATATCTATCACAGGCTGTACGACATCCTTGACGGGTTTGTTTGAAAAATCGGACAATTAATGAAACCAACCATCTTCAGTACATAAACGAAAGGAAAGTTTAATTAAATTTCGAAGAAGCCACATCAAAACATTAAGTATCTATGCTACCGAATAATTTGAACTCTACAGGTCACACCAATATCCTCTCGATGATTGTTAGAGGCACTGGGCAGGCACTAAGTCACAGAGATGAAAATAATGGGAGAATTAAGAAAGTTGTACATTCCCTCAAGTCTGGGCTTAAAATCCAAATCGCCCCAGATTTTGCTTGACCATTTGAAGCATATTCGACAGGCGCAGTGGCGTGGTGGTAAGACGTCGGCCTCCTAATCGGTAGGTCGTGAGTTTGAATCCCGGTCGCTGCCGCCTGCTAGTGACTTAACCCCCTTCGTGTGTACACGCAAGGACAAGACCAAGTGCGCACGGAAAAGATCCTGTAATCCATGTCAGAGTTCGGTGGGTTATAGAAACACGAAAATACCCAGCATGCCTCCCCCGAAATCGGAGTATGCTGCCTGAATGGCGGGGTAAAAATGGTCATACACGTAAAAATCCACTCGTGCTAAAAACATGAGTGAACGTGGGCGTCTAAGCCCATGAACGAAGAAGAAAAAGAAACATATTTCCGAATAGCAAGCCACTCTAACAGGAGAAAGCAAAGAACGAAAACAAGTGGCTAGTTTTATCCAAGAGTTCAAATCTAAAGCGCCCCTCGTCTGTTCTTTCAATATTTTATCTTCCTTTTTGTTGCTGTTCGTTTTCTCAATTCTGCAGTGGCTGCATATTGTTTCGTTCTTTTCTACTCGGTTACTTGCACGTACGAGAAACGGTTTCACCGTTATCAAACTCAACAACACTCATGTCAACAACAATCTGCATACTGTTACTTTTTTTCTGATAAACAGCCAGCTTGATTGTAACAATGAACTTGTTTCAAGTAGGGACAACCACAACAGCTGGCCGATTAGCGAGAAGCAGAGAAGGGCAGAAAGAAACGGAAAGCGGGTCAGTGAATGTTTGAGATCCAAGTAGCGCTGCACAGCGACTGTTGGCTGACCCTGTGCGATCAGCGAGTTGACATGGTCAACAGTTCTCCATGCGCTCCAGCCAAGGTCTACAGCCATCGGCCAAAATCTACCACACTGTGACAAGCATATTATCAAAACGTGTTCCTCATTAGCCATTGATATCTTCGAGGACGCGTTAGCTCAGTGTCATTCATTCACACAAGGTCTCATCTTCCCCACCTTCCTTTATCAGCGTAGTTCTTTAGTTCACGCAATAACCTGCGAAGGTGATAATTCTGCTGCAGCAAGCGATGGCAAAGCAGAGGGAATTGTCTCGAATGTCTCCAATGACAAAGAAGAGATATCTTTGTAATCTTATGAATAGATTGTGTTAATACTCTTTGATGGTGAAAGGCGCATTGTCCTAGCATACACGCACGCACGCACGAGCGCACACACACACACACACACACACACACACACACACACACACACTCAGTCACTCACTCAGTCACTCACTCATAATTATACACATTGATGTTCAATTATCTGCGTCAAGACTCGATTGATGTTACAGGAAGGTTTCTTGTGACCATGTTCCCTTCCCAAGCCGCAAACGCGGAAATAACATGTTCAAGAACAAAGCTCTTTGTGTTATGTGTTAATGACAGGGCCAAAAATCCATTTCCACCATGTGTTTTTCTATACGACTGCTCAAGTGTAGCTCTTTAGTGTTTCTAACCACTTCATAGTCATGTATTCACTGTGTTGATCAGAGTTCGTGAACAAATCCTTACATTTACACCTTTTCAAGTTCAAATCTGTCGGACATTTTCATAATCTTGTCTGAACGACTCGGAACCTCTCTCTCTCTCTCTCTCTCTCTCTCTCTCTGTCTCTGTCTCTCTCTCTCTCTCTCTCTCTCTCTCTCTCTCTCTCTCTCTCTCTCTCCATCATCAATTCATCATCATCATCATCATCATCATCATCATCATCATCATCATCATCATCATCATCTAATCATTTACACCATATAATCATTATTAGCATTAGTGTAAACGTTGGTATCGTGTGAATTTTACCGTCGATCACTTTCCATGTGTTAACATGTTGCATGTTTCGCTTTCGATTTGTATGTTGCTTACTTTGCCATTTTATTGTTTATGTTTATTTGCTTGTTTGCTTACTTGTCGATTGTTTGCTGGTTCGTTCGTTTACTTTGTTTATTTGTCATGTTGCTTTACTTGTTTATCATTTATTAGATATTTGTATTAGAAGTAAGGACCGGTTGTAAGAAAAGGCGTCGCCTTAAACCTCTATCCTTGAAAAATAAAGTTCCATCATCATCATCATCATCTCTCTCTCTCTCTCTCTGTCTCTCTCTCTGTCTCTCTCTCTGTCTCTCTCTCTCTCTCTCTCTCTCTCTCTCTCTCTCTCTCTCTCTCTCTCTCTCTCTCTCTCTCTCTCTCTCTCTCTCTCTCTCTCTCTAGCAATAATGGAATAATTCGGTGATTCGATTTTAAGAAAAACAAACTCTCTCAGGGGAAATTTAATTTTCTGCTTAATTTACGTGACTTTTCTCAACTGTCACAATAACGGTTTGATAATAGTTGCAGTTGAAAACAACACAAAGAGCAAGTACACCAGAACTTTTATAAAATTAAGGAAGGGAGACAGAGAGAGAGACACAGAGAGAGAGAGACACAGAGAGAGAGACACAGAGAGACACAGAAAGAGAGAGAGAGAGAGAGAGAGAGAGAGAGAGACAGATCGACAGACAGACAGAGACAGACAGACAGAAGAGAGAGAGAGGGGGGGACGGATTCAAGAGTGTCAGAAGAGGGAGGCGGAGGTATAGGGCACGGTGACGAGAAAACAAGCACGCGTCGAGCAGCAAAAAAAAACTTTTTTTACTGTGAGCACAACCGTCAACAAAAAGCTACGTGTTGGTGTACTTACGGTATAAAAACGTGCCCTAACCCCCTAGGGGACTTTCAGCAAGGCTTAGTTGACGACGCAAACACGCGTACAAGCAAAATCGATCTTTCTTCTACGCAAAATGTGTTTGGAATGGCAAACATATAGCCGGCCAAGAACAATACGCAAAGACAAAAAGAGCAAAACAGACCAGTCTGCTCAGTTGTAAGATTAAACCCTTTGTTTGGGTATAGGTAAGGCCTGGCGCTCACCTATGACATGTAACTTCAGCAGGACATACGACGCACTGCAGATTATCCCAGCCCGCTACGTATACACGTTGCGTGAAAGGAAAACAGGCCAAGTACTTGTCATAATCCCTATCGCAGCATCGATAATATGCAGTGCGTCATCTGTGCCGCTGAAACTGCGCAGGTATATTCTGCCCTTAAGAATAACAACAGTGTGTCACACGCTACTACGTGCAGACTGTTACGCACAAAGTACTGGCCTATTTTCACTGCCGTCACGGTGGTTATACTAGCTTAAACCTTCGCCCGTCCGGGTTATCGACTACACACGGAAGTCATCGTGGGGCCGTGCGGACCCATGCTTCTTATTTCCTTCTCTGAGAAACATGGGTCCGCACGGCCCCACGATGTTTGTAGTCTAAATATGACTTCTTCTTTACATTTAGTCAAGTTTTGACTAAATGTTTTAACATAGAGGGGGGGGAATCGAGACGAGGGTCGTGGTGTATGTGTGTGTGTGTGTGTGTGTGTGTGTGTGTGTGTGTGTGTGTGTATGTGTGTGTGTGTGTGTGTGTGTGTGTGTGTATGTGTGTGTCTGTGTGTGCGTGTGTGTGTGTGTAGAGCGATTCAGAGTAAACTACTGGACCGATCTTTATGAAATTGTTCATGCGAGTTCCTGGGTATGATATCCCCAGACATTTTTTCATTTTCTCGATAAATGCTTTGATTACGTCATATCCGGCATTTTGTAAAAGTTGAGGCGGCACTGTCACACCCTCATTTTTCAATCAAATTGATTGAAATTTTGGCAAAGCAATCTTCGACGAAGGCCGGATTTTGGTATTGCATTTCAGCTTGAAGGCTTAAAAATTAATTAATGACTTTGGTCATTAAAAATCTGAAAATTGTAATTAAAATTACTTTTTTATAAAACGATCCAAAATTACGTTTATCGTATTCTTCATCATTTTCTGATTCCAGAAACATATAAATATGTTATATTCGGATTAAAAACAAGCTCTGAAAATTAAAAATATAAAAATTATGATTAAAATTAAATTTCCGAAATCGATTTAAAAACAATTTCATCTTATTCCTTGTCCGTTCTTGATTCCAAAAACATATAGATATGATATGTTTGGATTAAAAACACGTTCAGAGAGTTAAAAAGAATAGAGATATAGAAAAGCGTGCTATCCTCCTCAGCGCAACCGCTGTGGGTGTCTTCCTCAACACACCAGCATTGGGTTTGTCTCGTCAAATTATCGAGATACGATCATAATGATAATCAGTGACGAGAGATGATCTATGCGTGTCTTCGTGTTTTCCAAGCCCTGAGACTTTCGCTGTGAATTTTGGGATCTTTTTCGTACGCATGTGTGCACACGGGGGTATTCGGACGCCGAAGAGAGTCTGCACAAAGTTGACTCCGAGAAATAAATTTCTCGCCGAACGTGGGGATCGAACCCACGCTGATAGCGACCAACTATGTGACCCTCCACCACGGAATGAGTCGCATGTCACCTCGCGCGGTTCTGCGCTAGGCTTAATATAAGTCTGGGGGGTGACTGGTAAGAGAGGCCAGCGGTCTACATTCCCCCCCCCCCCCCCCCCCCCCCCCCCTGCATTTTTATTTTTTATTTTCATACAAAGCCGGGTTTTCCCGTGTAACATGCCCCTAATGGCTTTGCCGTGAGGGCGTAAAGCTTACATTTTCTTCTGGTAACAGTGTGAGGGTCACCTTAGTCACAGGCTTATAACTCAAACAGTTTTCGCTCTTTTCTCAAACGGTTTTCACAACTGGATAGAGCATAAAAAACTCTTTAGGAAAATGTAAAACGTATGAAAATCATACAAAGGTGACATGCGACTCATTCCGTGGTGGAGGGTCAGATATATATCAGTTATCCCACGTTACATCCCGGACTGATCTGTGTTGATTTACATAATGGTGTACACAGGACGGAAAATATGTTTCACATCACTTTCTGCAACACAAACAGTTGACTCAAGTTGTTGCTTGGTAAAGCCAAACAGAGAAGACAAAGGAGAGGTAGCGTGACAAATTCAGACCGCAGTGGTTGCTTTCTAGCTTAGTAGTTCATTATTATGCTAATCTGAGCCGAAAGCAAAGATACACCTAGTACCTGCAAGAGGTATCATAAAAACATCTTCACAAATTCGAAAGATGCAAACAGGGCGGCCTTTTGAAACCCAACACAGTATACAACAAACAAACAGACAGAGCAAATCCAGTAAGCCCCAGTATACTAATGGCGGCTTAATTATTAAAGCCATACCTGCTGTTTGTATTTCCAACGTCCAAGTTCCATGTTGATACCTACTACCACTTTTCATTAGTATCCCAGATGTGACTCTTGAATCACATGCACAAGCACAACAAGGTCGTACTTATAAAGGAAAACAGCCGAACACTAACAACAACAGGCAGATTGTTGTGCACACACACATCTAGACCCGGAAAATATCCCCATGTTAGAGAATACTCTTCCTTTCTGAAAAAAAATAAGGCACGTTCACATTGAAGCCTACAAAATAAATCAGTTATTTGTCGCTGAACGCAAATTATGATAACACAGACTTTATCCTACAACTCCCACAGTCCATCGTAGGGGGTTGGAAGTCGATTACCGACGTTTCTGGAAGCCTTTTTGACACGTACACACATACACATAGAAAATTGTTGTGACAATGCCGTATGGTTATTTCAGTCGAGTTCACGCTTATGCAGCGAAACAAAAGCAACAACGGAATCTAAGCCAACTTCCAGTAGTCCACCAAACATAACATAGCCTGTGCAGGCTTCGGAATACGACTGCATAGTGATCTATGTTAAAACTGTCGAGGTCACAATGCGATATATATTTAAGCATATGACACCTTTCGTCAGTGTCTTAATTGCCCTGTCACCACAGTAACAAAAGCTTGTGATATTTTCCATGAAAGGTGCAACTGCAAAACAAATACTGCCCCTTTCATCGCATTAACCAAGGGAGCTCAACACCGATGTGGTTAGGGCGTGGTGCTCTGAACGTTGTCATCGCGACATCTTGCGGGATGCTGATAAAAACAACGCTGCTGATTATGCAAATGCCGTTGTAATACAGTACTGAAACAGAGTGCATAATTTCTTATAGCTGACAAGAATTTTTGACAACCAGGAAGAGACAGAGTAAGTTAAGTGGACACAACCTCATGCGATAAATGGTGAATGGTGTCTCGATCTGTCTCTCTGTCTGTCTCTTTGTCTCTCTCTGTCTCTATCTATAATGATCTCTCTGTGTCACTCACTGTCTCTCTGTCTCTCTGTCTCTCTGTCTCTCTCTGTCTCTCTGTCTCTCTGTCTCTCTCTCTCTCTCTCTCTCTCTCTCTCTCTCTCTCTCTCTCTCTCTCTCTCTCGACACGTCTCGGCAAATATGCAGGTTCTTTTGAGCGTAACCTTCCCCCCACTATGAAAATGGTTTGTTCCACAAAGAGGACTAATGCTACAGTATGTGTATCATCAAGAGACATCGAAGGTGAAGGCCTGCGGTCTTTGACTTGCAAGTAGGTAGGCTATACCCTTTATCGATGACTGACACTGACAGCCATTAATGAATGCAAAACAACGCACAGCGTCGGCACCCCGTCGGACCGGCACCTGTACAAATTAATTTAGCGTGTCAGCTTGCGCAAAGGTGCCTGTATCTTACGATGACTGATCTTCGCATATATGTTGACAGACAGACAATGGATGTTTGCTTGTTCAGACAACAATGCTTTACAGCGCAGCCAAACTGCGTTTCAAGCATACGCCGAAGACTGATGACAGTTTTCTTGCAAAGGATGGGTGAGCGTTTCAACCTGAACATTTTAGACACAGACACAATGAACCAAACAGAAACACACGTAACACAATTGACCCACAACAAAAAGAAACAAACAAAGCGCTGGAAAGATTTGCATCGAAAAGTCTTCACATTTAAGGTCTACCCTCTTTACGTGTCTACAATTTACTAAAGATGTCAAGGTTTCACGGACCCCCCGCGGGTTAGGGGGAGTCCCATATTGGTTGGGACGAGAAAGAATTTACCCGATGCTCCCCAGCATGTCGTAAGAGGCGACTAACGGATTCTGTTTCTCCTTTTACCCTTGTTAAGTGTTTCTTGTATAGAATATATAGTCAATTTTTGTAAAGATTTTAGTCAAGCAGTATGTAAGAAATGTTGGGTCCTTTGTACTGCAAACTTGCATTCTCCCAGTAAGGTAATATATTGTACTACGTTGCAAGCCCCTGGAGCAAATTTTTGATTAGTGCTTTTGTGAACAAGAAACAATTGACAAGTGGCTCTATCCCATCTCCCCCCTTCAATGGTATATGCTGTGAAGAAAACAAGCAATAAGATCAATAATGAATCGATTTCGCATGACCCAGTGGGTTTTCAAGAAGAAGAAAAAACAAACAAACATCTGCACCACATTGCAAAATACCGTGTAAAAACCAAAAGCAATACTCTAAAACTTCCTCTTTCTGCACCATGCAGTCAAAATAAGCGAGAAAACAATATACGGCACTCGATCAGAATCTCCCTCAAATTCCATTTTGTGCATCAAAATGTCAGGACAGGACGCGGAACCAAAACCAAAGGCTCAAAACTTATTTCTGTACTAAGACCGGAGATGCATAGTCTACCTTTCACATATAATATATTATGCCAACCTACTTATCGACTGTTTACCCTCAAAGCTCCACAAGAGTGGGTGTACGTTATGGACTCTTCATGGTCCCTCGTAGTATACGACCCCTTGACGTGGTCTTGAGGACCTGTTTTGAAAACGTTTCGGATTTAGTAGTGCAGTTCTGATCCTTCCAGAATGGTGGCATTTCTGCAAAGGGGCAATGACAGCCACTTTAAGGACTGCTTGCAAGAATGCCGCATCATGTTCATAGTTTGTACAATAGACACAGCGCACCCCGCTTAGTCTGTCTTGCCAGCGTGTTCTTTTTCCCCCCAGATATGACATATTTTGAGATTAATATTAAATGACAATCGTAGACACTGTGTTAAGAAGGTTTTTGTTTGTTTGTTTGCTTAACGCCCCGCCGACCACGAGGGGCCATATCAGGGCGGTTTAAGAGGGTTTATTTCTATTGTTCAGAAACCGAGGTACACATACATGTATGTAAGTGCGGGCGGGGATGTAGCTCAGTCGGTAGCGCGCTGGATTTGTATCCAGTTGGCCGCTGTCAGCGTGAGTTCGTCCCCACGTTCGGCGAGAGATTTATTTCTCAGAGTCAACTTTGTGTGCAGACTCTCCTCGGTGTCCGAACACCCCCGTGTGTATACGCAAGCACAAGACCAAGTGCGCACAAAAAAGATCCTGTAATCCATGTCAGAGTTCAGTGGGTTATAGAAACACGAAAATACCCAGCATGCTTCCTCCGAAAGCGGCGTATGGCTGCCTAAATGGCGGGGTAAAAACGGTCATACACGTAAAAGCCGTGGGAGTTTCAGCCCATGAACGAACAAACAAGTATGTAAGTACGACTACTTCTGTTAAAAACCTTCTTCGTTTACTGTTATAGACCTAAATAGAAATAGTTTTCAACCACGGAGACCACCATACAAACGGAGAAAGGAAACAAACTTGAATCGGTCTCGCATATATATATCAAAATATTTTGAAAGGACGTTGCAAACCAAAAACCAATCAACTTACTTCCGTTTGAAACGCGTGTATGGTTTCAGATTTACTTTTCTGCTATCATTCACTTCAAGTTAATTTGTAATAAGTATTTCATTCCCTTCAAACTACGATTATGGAATACGCCCGTATTCACGTTATTCAAGCAGATGTCAGCTAACTTGGAGATGTATTCGAATGCACTCGATGTGCTTCATGCAAACTTACAGTAGTTGCTGTGTAAAGTTGTATAGTACATCCCACCATAAAATCACAGTCAATGTCACTTTGTCAAGTGAACTCTATAACATAAGAGCACAATGTCTTTGCGTCGAATTTGTTTCAATCTTATTTTGAATTTCAGCCCAATGGTTCTTATTTGTGTTTTACGTCTCGGCGAGTGGATCGATCCACATACCTTTATGACAGATATAACCATAAAGTTAACTACTTGAGTGAAGTTTCTCCCGGCAAACATTGGTGTGGTGAGTGTATGCTATAAATTAAGATGACACCGACTTTACCATCCTTAAAAGTAGAGCCCATATTGAGCATTCAGCAAAATGTTGTCAGATGCGTCATTTTATCTGGAAACTCTTAATTCGCAAAAACAACATGATCAAAAAGGAAATGGGGTGTCAGCAAATGTTTGGTGCTGATTTATGATATCATTTCTGCTTCTCTCTCTCTCTCTCTCTCTCTCTCTCTCTCTCTCTCTCTCTCTCTCTCTCTCTCTCTCTCTCTCTCTCTCTCTCTCTCTCTCTCTCTCTCTCTCTCTCTCTCTCTCTCTCTCTCTCTCTCTCTCTCTCTCTCTCTCTCTCTCTCTCTCTCTCTCTCACAACAACAACAACACACGAACAAGCTGAATCGCGTGACTGCTTGCCCGACAACATCAGTTTGTAACTGTTCACTGCAGATGGATCATTTCTTGTGGCTAATGACTTTGTGATCACTGTTCATCGCCATAAAATCAATCCTGTCCAGGAAATGGCCCTATAGTCTCCACACATTGATACTTACATGTCATACAGGCGAATATATTTAAAATATTCAATAGACATAAATGGACAGACAGACGCAAAGGGGTCGGGATACAGAACGTCACACACACACACACACACACACACACACACACACACACACACACATATATATATATATATATCCCATGACCTCCCTTCTTTGTCTCTGTTACTTCAGTATGGGTATATATGTTGTATTTTTATAGCTCAATAAATACATCATGGACTCCAAAAAATATATGATAGTGCAGATTCCGATTTGGGCAAAGGACTACTTTCCTCCCGACCTTTGACCTCGCTCGCGCCGAACAATGTGACACATTTGTATGAAGTTCTAAAATCGTATTGCACGGCTCAGAAAACCATATCAGTTGCACGCAAAAATGAATCTCAGAACTGATCTGATGTATGAGATGCAATAAGCAAAAGTTTCTTTCATTATGAAAGCAATGCAGGTCGAAAAAAACGAACATTCAACTTACAAGATAACCAGATGCTAGCGAACCAAAACAAAAAAACCCACGAGTACCCTCCCCTTGCATCGTTAGCAGACGACTTTTGAGAATCTGTCGGTAGTGTGTTTTGCCGGTGTGCGCCTTCAGCTATCAAACATCGGCTGTTTCACGTGTTTTGCGAGCAAGTCTACTCTTTTGCCTGGCTCTGCAGTAAGTCCACATATTTTTCCGTAATCCAGTCATATTCCTTCAAAATGCAATCAATCGGCGGTGACAGACGTGTCGGTCGCGTTTTCCTCTCACCCATACCAGTTTAAGTTCATCCATGCAAACACACTCGCAAAACAGTTTATCACGTAGATACATTTCAAATAGGGAGCAAATGGTTAAATCTAAACCTACATATTTGTTCCCTAAGATTTGCTTCTCTGTCAATAAGCCTAATTACACACGTTCGAGAAAAACAACGTGGAATCAATTCTGAATCGAGTAAGCCAAATGGGTCCCAACCCCGTTTCGCCCGTTCTGCCGACCTGAAACGCAAAACAAAAGAATTGTGCGCTTCAACTAAATTAATTTCTATTCGACTTCATTACTTTCTTGCAACTTATGAACCTTTACTTAAAGCTTTTAAATGGTCTGAAAGTAGTGTTACCGCGTACTTATCGATGCACTCATTCGTTTTATTTTTTCAGCGACGGTCACTTAGTTTAAGGTTGCAAAAGGGCTAAGTCTCGCTGGCAACAGTTTTACCCTGCACAGATCGCAACAGTGCCGCTAGTAGTCTACACTTTGTGTTTGATGGTAGAATGGGATATACAGATTACAACACTCGTGGTTTTTTATATGGCTTGTATTTCAGTCAAGACCCAGCGGGAATATCAATCGAGAGACACTCGCCAGAGGCTCGTGTCTCCCGATGATATTCATCCGCTGGGTCTTGACTGAAATACAAGCCATATAAAAAACCACTCGTGTTGTAACCTATACATATATACACACACACACACA
>NC_090250.1:33935784-34121676 GCF_037325665.1 Littorina saxatilis | reverse complement strand
AAGGACTGGTAAGGCAGAAATAAGACAAAAGAAGAGAAGTAAAGGGGTGGGGTAGCTTGGTGGAAACACTCCCGCCGCGTGAAGGCGACCCCATGGGAGCATATACAGACAGGTTCCAAAGTACTTACAATGCCTCTTTGGTTCTCTGGCCTAGTTTCTTACGAAACTAAGACTTTAATGATAATATAGCGAGCAGCGCCGCTCGTTCTTTACACTCAAGAGGCGGGCATTGTCGTACACTATTGATCAGTAATCAATCACTGAATCAGTAAGGTTACCCACCTACCAATGCCTGATTATTGCATGCAATTGATAACAAGCTTCAACCAGGGTTGTGACTTTCCTCTGAACTTTCTAAGATACTGAAAGGAAAGCTTGGGAAGTATATATATATTGGTTGTTACTTTTTTGCCGGTTCTGTGCTCTGTCTTCGGGGATAAAGATATCGTCGTTGGGAGTGTTAGAATTGATTTGAAGGGTTTCAGATATGTGTGTGTGTGTGTGTGTGTGTGTGTGTGAGTGTGAGTGTGAATGTGTGTGTGTGTGTGTGTGTGTGTGTGTGTGTGTGTGTGTGTGTGAGTGTGAGTGTGAATGTGTGTGTGAGTGTGTGTGTGTGTGTATATACATGTACGCGTGTGTGTGTGTGTGTGTGCGTGCGTGTGTGTACGTGCGTGTGTGTGCGTGTGTGTGCGTGTGTGTGCGTGCGTTTCGAGTACCTACGTGCGCGCGTCTGTGTGTGGTGGTGAGGGAGAGCAAGAGGTGATTTTCCGAACTTTCATGCGTGTAATTTAATAAACTTAACTGTACAAAAAAATATTATTGTGACAAATGTATCACCCAAACTAAACCCCGTGTCATTTCATTCAAAATGTTCTAGGCCATTTAAGGCACTCAAGTTTATTTTACACATCTTTTAGATAATGGATTTCTTAACAGCAAACGCGTGACCCCCGATGAAATAAGGGTTCCTCAAAATAGACATGATTAAAACGTAAGGTACCAATTAAAAAATCGATAACTGTTCTTGACAGGCACAAATTAATTGGCAACAATAACATACGAAGAGAAAGTCAAATCAATAATCTAGATGTTTCGTTTAGCTGGCTTGCGTATTTCATGTGTTATACTTTTTCTTCCGATGCAGATGTCGACTGTATGAGCGGTTAGGTTCAAATGTGTCACAATGGAAGTGTAGAAATACTCCACCACTACAATGCAAAACATAGACGTCAAACTTGATTGATGGGTGTGCTGCTGCTGGTAATTTGTTTATATGGGAGGCAACTGCTTCAAGCATAGTGAATGTATATTGCTTGGAGATTTGTTTCCCTTGCGTTTCATTTACATAGAAGGCTAGTTACAAAACAGACATGTACACATATGTTTGAGAGAGAGAGACACACACACACACACACACACACACACACACACACACACACACACACACACACACACACACACACCGCATACAATTCTTGGATAAAACTTTCAACAAAACTTTTCTTTTTTGCCAAGCACATCATGTGAGGCCTTTAATTGCTTTCAACTGTTCCATTTATTTTTCAAATGTACATAATATTCTTTATATCTACAATATTTCTGGCATTTTATGTGTGTGTGTGTGTGTGTGTGTGTGTGTGTGTGTGTGTGTGTGTGTGTGTGTGTGTGTGTGTGTGTGTGTGTGTGTGTGTGTGTGTGTGAGTGAGCGTGTATGTGAGCGAGTGAGTGAGTGAGTGAGCGTGTGTGTGTGTGTACGTCTGTGTGAGCGTGTGCTTGCGTGCGTGCGTGTTTGCAATCGTTTTTTGTGTGTGGTGTTTTTCCTCCATGATTTATTTTAATTTTTGTATTTCTTTCTTTATTTGGTGTTTAACGTCGTTTTCAACCACGAAGGTTATATCGCGACGGGGAAAGGGGGGAGATGGGATAGAGCCACTTGTCAATTGTTTCTTGTTCACAAAAGCACTAATCAAAAATGTGCTCCAGGGGCTTGCAACGTAGTGCAATGTATTACCTTACTGGGAGAATGCAAGTTTCCAGTACAAAGGACTTTACATTTCCTACATACTGCTTGACTAAAAATCTTTACAAAAATTGACTACATTATGTTAAATTATGTTACAGCTCGACTTTCACCACAGATGTTTTCTGGGCCATCTCGAGACTAAAGTCGGACCAGCACAGGGCCAGGCAGCCGATGAGGAACTCCACAGCCCAGGCGGCAACCGGGGCAACAGCAGCATATTCCTGTTAAGCCTCAACACAATACACACGCACAGCCATAGCCACACGCACGGTCACAACCACAAGCACGCCCACGAGAAACTAAATAAAACAACAATGCCAACTGATTATATTCTGACAATTATAAATTTAAGAGTCTGCACACAGGCTATGCTGGAACAGAATCAGCAGCACAGGCTCTGCTGTAACAAAAATAGCAGCATAGGCTATGCCGTTACAGAAACGGGTGTCGACCTTCAAAGAGAACACAGACACGGGACAGTCACACAGAGCTGAAGGTGCATATCCTATCCTTTTGAGGTGTGATTTCAGACCGCAGTGTATCAGGTCACTTACCTGGCGCAAGAAGTTGAAGATGCCTTTCAGGAACAGAAGCTGGTCTTCGTCACCTGGATAGATCTTCAGAAGGCCTTTGACAAGGTCTGGAAAGATGGACTCCTTGTAAAACTGCTGAGGAAAGGCGTGTCCAGCAACATGTACCAGTGGATTCGCTCTTACCTCTATAACCGCAGGGCAAGAGTTAACGTCGACCAGACCAAAAGCAAGAAGTTCCTCCTTCGTCATGGCGTCCCTCAGGGCGGAGTCCTCTCCCCCACACTCTTCCTTCTCTTCATCGACGATCTGGTGTCTGAGATGCCCAAGGGGATCAAAGCTGCTCTCTACGCAGACGACCTTGTGATCTGGTGCAAGGAGGAGCATGCAAGTACTGCCACCTACAGAATGCAGCAAGCGGCAGATAGGCTAAACGCATGGGCAGAAGATTGGTGCGTCTCCATCAACAAGGAGAAATCCTCCACCACGCTATTCACACTGTCGCCAAAGCAGAAAGCCGGAACAATTAGGCTTGGTGGAACTCCTCTGAGAGAGGATGAAGAAGCAACGTACCTTGGTGTCACCTTTGATAGACGGCAGACCTGGATGGTTGGTTGGTTGGTTTTTGGGGTTTAATGTCTCTTCAGCAGATGCTAGCTGCTATTCGAGACCGATGCAGTTATTTTCTTTTCCCTTCATATGGCAAGTTCTACGTTTCAGACTATTTACATTCAAATCTATCACTGTAAAAGAAGGTTCTAAAAATTAATAATTTTCACTTCTGGTACTTTAAATCTTGTAAAAAATCTTGATCTCTTTTAAAAAGTTAAAAATCTTGTCCGGGGGAACATCCCGGACGGCAGACCTGGAAACCACACATTGCACAGGCAGAGACGAAGGCCCGGCGCAAGCTAGCCATACTCAGGAAGCTGGCAGGTACCAACTGGGGAGCGAACGAGAAGATACTGAAGACAGTATACCAGGGAACAATCAGACCCCACCTCGAGTACGGCTCCACAGCGTGGTCAACCTCAGCCAAGACAAACCTGCAGACCCTTGACCGTGTGCAAAACCAGGCCCTCCGACTCATCACTGGTGCAATGAAATCCACGCCCATCAAGGAAATGGAGAAGCTTACCACCATCCAACCCCTCTGTCAGAGAAGAGAAGCCAAGACTATGGTACAGGCCGAGAAGCTCAAGTGCCTACCCGACCACCCCATGAAGCACAGACTGAGCAACCTCACCAAGAACCGGCTCAAACGGAGCAGTTTTGTACACGAGAGCAAGAGACTTTCTCGACAGTACAGGGAAGTCCTCCCACAGAACACTCTACCTCTGACTCAAGAAGAAGAGGAAACCCCCAAGGCAACAGAGAAACCAGGCATCCAGATCTGCACCAGTGTTCCACATGTTACCTCAGGAGAAGATCAGAATGACACAGCTCGACAGGCACTCACTTTAGCCCTGATCGACGAACAGTACCCAAAAGAGGCGTGGATCCATGTATACACCGATGGATCAGCAACTAACGCCGTGCTCAATGGAGGTGCAGGCATTCTCATCCAGTTCCCTGGGGGACATACAGCTACATCCAGCGTTGCCACTGGCAAACACTGCACAAACTATAAAGCAGAAGCAGAAGCTCTCATGCAGGCCACCTCCTTGGTTCAGGACTCCGCAGACCCTTGCTACCAAGTTGTCTTCCTCTCGGACGCCCTTTTAGTCCTTCAGGCCCTAGAGAACGACAAACTCCCACAGCTGGCCAAAGCATTACAGATGGTCAGACAAACCAGAAGAGTTGTCCTCCAGTGGATACCAGCACACTGTGGGATACCAGGAAATGAAAGGGCAGATGAGCTGGCGAAAGAAGGAGCCGTGGAAGACCAACCTGAAAACAGTGTCAGCTTTAGTGAGCAGAAGACAATCATCAAGGCATTGATGAGGCCAAGGACAAACAGAGATGACTACCACACAATGTCCAGAGAGCAGCAAGTCAACCTCATCAGGCTGCGTACTGGCCACAACAGGCTCAATGCTCACATGAACCGAAAGTTCAAGCTGGCGCCATCACCAACCTGTGCCTGCGGTCAAGAAGACCAAACAGCGGAACACATCTTACAGCGATGTCCCTTACTAGATGAGGAACGAAAAGAAGTGTGGCCGTCACCAACTCCCTTGCAGACCAAACTATACGGCAGTCGACAGGAGTTGGAGAAAACGACAACATTTATCACCAGTGCTGGACTGATTGTGTAACCTCTGCGAACGCCAAGAAGAAGAAGAAGAAGACCGCAGTGTGACTGTCGCGAGGATAAACAGACTCCGCAGCACGTTCAACAAGCTTGCCCTCTCCTTGCCCCCCTGCGTGACCAGACCGCACCAGAGAGCACAACTTCAGATGCTTAACTGTGGGAAACTGTGGAAGACCTGCGCCAAACTTGCCAGTTCATCACATCGGCAGGCCTAAGACTAGGAGTGACACAACCATCGAACGCTGAAGAAGAAGAACAACTAGCAGCACAGGCTATGCTGTAACTGAATTAGCTGCATGGGCTTTGCTAATGTTCTGTCTCCCCTTTGTTACCGATATGGCCAATTGTTGGGGCAGTGACATGTGTCGCACCATATCGTAGCTCATTCTGTATTTGACTTTCAGTGACGAGGGCTCTTTTTTTATTATGATTGGCGGTAAGAAAATCAACTTCTGCCTTTATGATGTATTTGACTGTTACACAGTGCAGTGTGTTTACCATGTTAATTGACGGGAAGAAAAATAACTTGCAGCCTTTCAGGTGTCTCTTCCCCGACTGTCTTGTTTTTTCTCTAATTTGCCATATTAATATAGCGTCAGTTTCTTGTCTCAAGTCTTGGGAAGCCTTTGCAAATTATCGGAGTGCCAAGACGGATAAAAGCATGCTTATAACACCTCCAAAGCAATTGTGGTTGTCAGCACTATTTTTTGTATATAATATATATATATATTATATATATACCCAAAACAAGTTTATTATGTAAATCTCTTTCTGAACAGCCCCAAGACATTGTCCCTCTGGTTGAATATTTTTGTTTGCCGTTTTAAGCCCACGCAACCTCGGGAGGTCATTTCAGGCTTTTAGTTCTTTCTGGATGACAGACCAAGACCCTGACCGAAACGAATGTTTCAGTTTTAATTTAAATTGTTTTCTTTTGTTTCCCTTGCCAGAATCATATTTTGATTGTGTACGAGTTATGAATTTTGTTGATGAATTTATTTCAGAACCACTTTATTACAATGTTCATGTCTGTCGAGGCAAAGAGATTGTTTTTATTCCAACATGGATTTAGAATGGAATTGTATCAATAGAACATCTGTTTTGACCAAATGATTACTTATGAATCAAATTCATATATCTTAATTTTTCATCAGCGCCCTCAGCGACAGGGTTCTTTCTTTATTTGGTGTTTAACGTCGTTTTCAACCGTTCAAGGTTATATCGCGACGGAGCGACAGGGTGCAGGAACACATTCCAACCTATATCACTTACCAGAAGGACCACAAGCTTTAGTTCAGTCAGTGGTGATGTCAGAGGATTTCATGTTGTCCCTTGTCGACAGGTTATGCAAACGGAATGAGTAGGTTTCGGCTTGTTTCATACATTTACGCGTTGTATTAGTCACTGAATTCTGAGCTGTCGTAAGTATTGGCGTCTCCAGCCTCGTACGCCCCAGGGGAAAATTATGCCACCTGTAAAGGACTAGATAGCTTTGCTTTTACTCTCTGCTATTGTTACACCCCCGGTATAGGGGTGTGTATAGGATTCGGTCGATGCGTTTGTTTGTTTGTGTTCGCATATAGATCTCAAGAATGAACGGACCGATCGTCACCAAACTTGGTGAACAGGTTCTAAACATTCCTGAGACGGTCCTTACAAAAATTGGGACCAGTCAAACACACGGTTAGGGAATTATTGGTGGATTAAGATTCTACAAGGACTTATAGCGGGACATATTAATGGTCAAAGGGAAATAACCTTCTCAGTTGGTGGCAGTGAGAATGGTAAGGACGGGGGTGTTTTTCCTACCTCGGAGGAATTTCTTGTTTAGTAAGTCTTTCCTGTCATCTCATGCAGCTCTCAATTTCTCACTCCCTCAACTGCATTTCTTGTAGGGATTCTTTTGGTTTGAGTGCCTGAAGGCTGTGTACATAACTTGTTTATTCATAGGGTTGTATTTGTTATGACCTATAATTAATTACCATTATTTTTATGGATCGTATTAACTATTGCGAACTGTGAATACCTGGTCTATATATACTACGGCAGGTTTCAGCTGGTAGCCTTGTGATGATGAAATTTTAGTCACGCCTTTGTCAGTCGAGTAAAACGAGCCGGGTTACCTATAATAAGGGTCCGATTGTGTTTTAGATTTCAAGGGTGACTGTGTCTATAGTACCCTGCTCCTTTTAATTAGGCTGGGCATTAGATTATTGGATTGTGTAAGCAAACAAGGGTCACCATATTGGCAGGAGCTGCTATCTAATTGATTTTCAGGGAGTTAGTTCATTGTGAACGTTAATTAAGGTAGGGCTAGTGAATAATCCCTTTTGGTTTGACGTTTTTAAACATAAGAAATTGGGTAATAAGTGTATACCTCAGAGTTTCACCGATTTTGTTTCAGAGCCGTTGCACTTCTATGTGAAGATTTAAAGAGATAAAAAAAAAAGTATATTTGAGAATTGGATTGATAATGGGATTATTTCGATATGGTTATTTGTCATAGGAAGATTTTAAAGAACAATATCCCAATGTTCATGTTAATATTTAGTTTGAAGGTGTTCATGCAGTAAAAAACTCGATCATGTTAGTGAAAACAGATGGACAAAAACACCACCATGGACATTGCCAGATCCAGTTGTTCGACTAGATCTGACAAGGTTAAAGAAATCAGAGACATGATTTGATTTTTAAACAGTATTTTAGCCAGTTCTGTTCCGAATGTCCTTCCCACCAACGAATATACACTGATGGGTCCAAAGCTGAAAGTAAAGTGGCTAAACTAGATAGGGCTTTTTCGGCCCGTCTTCCAGATGACAGTTCTGTATTCTCTGCAGAGTTGAAAGCCTTACAGCTAGCTCTAAAACAGGTGTATCAGTCAAAAAAGAAAGACTTCCTGATTCTGTCTGATTCCCTATCGGCTCTAACAGCTGTGAAGGGAATTCAGCTAGATCACCCACTGTTGGTCGAAATCCAAGAGTTACATGCATCTCTGATTGAAGAAGGCAATAGGATTGTGTTTGCATGGGTGCCGTCCCATTTTGGAATTAGAGGCAACTCTGCAGCTGATCAAGCTGCCAAAGAAGCCAGAGAAAGACAGCACTCATCACTGACAAACACACAAAGCATTCAGATTTCAGAACTCACACCAATATGTACATAAAGCACCTATGGCAGAGCGAATGGGACGAATGTGAAGAAAATAAACTTCATAAGATCGTCCCCCAGCTGTCAGAGAGCCTAGCTCAATGTCGCCTCAACAGAAAAGAAGACAGTTCTCTGTCGCTTACACATTGGTCAGTCACATCACACATTCTTATCTGCAGAAAGGTGAAGACTTTCTTTATTTGGTGTTTAACGTCGTTTTCAACCACGAAGGTATATCGCGACGGGGAAAGGGGGAGATGGGATAGAGCCACTTGTGAAGGAAATCACGAATAACACTAACAGGCAAAGTTTGACAGTGATATCCTCCACGCTTTTAGTTAGCTAACCAGAGATAATAGAGTGACGTAGCGAAGTGTGGTGCACGTACTGTGAATTCAGCTCACTGACCGAGAGAGTTGATGTTGTGAATCGCAACGAAGATATCGTTACACTCAACCACTGTCCAGCGACAGGGAGGGGTTGTCACAGGAATCGACCGGGAGAAAGGAAGCCCGAGTCGAGCACTTAACAGGTAAATGGAATAAGCATTTGAATATCGCTAATGTTTATCGCATAAGTTGAATCGACTAACACTGTAACATAGCAATCAATCAATATGAGGCTTATATCGCGCGTATTCCGTGGGTACAGTTCTAAGCGCAGGGATTTATTATTTTTATTTTTTTATTTTTATGCAATTTATATCGCGCACATATGCAGGGATTTATTTATACCGTGTGAGATGGAATTTTTTTACACAATACATCACGCATTCACATCGGCCAGCAGATCGCAGCCATTTCGGCGCATATCCTACTTTTCACGGCCTATTATTCCAAGTCACACGGGTATTTTGGTGGACATTTTTATCTATGCCTATACAATTTTGCCAGGAAAGACCCTTTTGTCAATCGTGGGATCTTTAACGTGCACACCCCAATGTAGTGTACACGAAGACATATCTAAGACAAAATGTCCGCTATTTATGTTGTGCAGTGCGTCGTGTAACCGGTCGGAAAGGAAGATAGTGGCCAGATGACAGAATGAAGGATCTGAGAAGCCGCCGGAATATCACGCCTATAGACTCGCATGGCTGAGATTCGACGGGATTTCTAGAAGCTAGTGCACGGTTATTTGTGTCCGTAGAGTTGGACCATAGAGGTCACAGGGCGGTAGAAACTGAGTAGACCGAGGTCACCAGTAGCAGGAATTAGTTATAAAAAACGCTCGCGCTGGACCCGAGTACTCTTCAGACATTCACACACACACACACACACACACACACACACACACACACACACACACGCACGCACACACACACACACACACACACACACACACGCTCTCTCTCTCTCCCTCACTCCCTCCCTCTCTCTCTTTCTTTCTTTCTTACACACACACAAACACAAACACACACACACACACACACACACACAAACAGTAACACTAACACATGTGCACAAAATGAATCGAACCCGGATCACTTTGGCCATAGACTCTCTCGTGCTCTCTGTCTCTCTTTCACCGAGACCAAACCCTGCATTGTAATTTCTTTGCTGAGACCATTTCCCCACCGGATGTCTGGCTTGCACTGAAATCATGCTTTTGTCGTCACTGCGTGACGTGTTCGCCGCTCAAGTCTCCCCTTTAGTTCAGGCTGTTCGCAAAGCGACCAGCCTCCCACCGCAAAAACTCCCACCGTTAAGAGTGGCTTTTGTGTTTTTTGGGGCATTTAGGTCCCAGGTAACATTATGAAGTTTTAATACGATCAATCGGACCTATTATCAAGTTAGTGTATCAACTTTTGAAAGAACTGCGCCCAGTAGTTTCCCAGCAATAAGCTGTTCCAGACAGACAGACAGACAGACAGACAGACAGACAGACAGACAACCAGACAGACAGACAGAGACAGACTGACAGACAGAGACAGACACACACACACATCACACACACACACACATCACACACACACACACACACACACACACACACACACAATTAAAGTCTGCAGGACCCTCATACTGCGTACTCGGGGAAAATACATTTCCTAGTGAACGGCAATAGACGCTGTGTAATTCTGCGTATGACCAGAATTAAAATATGTCTACAATATCTTAATTACTTAAGAGATAAGGAATATTTAGTAGACAGAGCAGACGGTGATTTAGGTCTGCCGTAGTAGGAACTACCCAGCAAACAATTTTACGTTGTATTCACGTTATATTCACGTTGGGTTACGTTGGGTTTACGTTGCGTTTCAACGTTTTTTTACGTAGATTATGGACGAAATCACGTGGGAATAACGTTGGAAAACAACGTTGCATTTTACGTGACACCTACGTGAATGCAACGTGAATTATTGGTGGAGGTGGATTGTTCGTAAAAACATTTTTGTGAACTGTATTGTCATTGGTTACTTTGTGTTAGAATTGACCTATGACAAACTTGAAGTGGCCATATTCGGTAGAACATCAGGTCGCTCTCGGGAGAGGGTGTGTTTACTCTACACTGTTGTAAGATGTTTCTCAAGGAGCAGTGAGTCAATTGTTTCGTGACTCCTGTGGAATGAATCTGAGTATGATTCAAATGCTGTGAATACAGGTATTTATTGAATTG
Organism: Littorina saxatilis; assembly: GCF_037325665.1. Lineage (NCBI taxonomy): Eukaryota > Metazoa > Mollusca > Gastropoda > Littorinimorpha > Littorinidae > Littorina > Littorina saxatilis. Next base: position 34,111,106 of record NC_090250.1, on the reverse strand, counting down.
TATTTTTGTTCAGTAACCTTAACTTGTGAAATGACTGTGAGAGTCATGTTGTGAAATGGGTTGGAAAGCGTGAGCTGTTGTCAGCCATTTTTGAAAAGGAGTGTTGTATGTTCTTTTGTAATGAAGTTACTTGTAAATGAGCTGATGTAAATAATATAACAGCATAAGTTACTTGACGGATAATTGAATAATATTGAGAAAGAATGTAAGTATTATTATGTGGAGAAGTTTATCTGAGAATTGAAACTTACGGTAGCATAAACTTTCTACACAGCATCCCGGTGGGAGCAGGACGCGCTCGACCGAAGGGTAGACGAGATGAGAAGAGGAGCGTCCCCTCCTTGCTGCCAGGACGAGTAGAGACGGCGCAGGGTTGTAAAGCAGCGCAGGAGAACTTGTATCCGGTGGAACCCCACCCCATATCACCATGAATGTCGAAATGTCATGGGTGTGATATGGTGCAAGTGTCGGACCCGCTGATTCGTGAGTAAACAGAATTGTGCGACCTAGGAGAGTGTGCGCACCCATAGAACTGTGTGTGTAGAAAAGGATTGTGCGAATCCAGAATAACTTGTAACCACTGAACTGTGAGTTGACAAGTGAGGTAACCAGCTAAGTTGTGTAGAAAAGGATTGGGCGAATCCAGAATATTGTGTGCGGCCACTGAACTGTGAGTTGACACGTGAAGTAATTAGTTAAGTATGTGTGAACATTGAACTGAGAGTCAACAAGGACGACGTCATCGAGGAATAGGCTTTCATTTCATCCTACTCAAGCTAATAATATGTTGTATTGAATGAAAGAGTCTTTCAGTTTTGAGTGGATGTGAGATATTATATTTATATTTTGTTGTGATTACTGGTGAATACTTGTGATTGCTTGAATATAGGTACGAGGGCAAAGGGCAGAAATTGTGTTCAGTCTTTGTGCCTTGTTTGAGTGTTGTGTGTGTGTGTGAGACGGGAGTTTGTAAACAGAGTAGCACACGCATTTTTCTGATAGGAGCATAAATACACACAGACAATTACACGAAAAACCCTCCGTTAGCTGTTGTCTTTTATTACACCTTTGGAAACAAAGTTTCTGTCCACAGACCAAGCCGTTTTCACAATATAATTGTTAATTCTGTATTCTGCCTTTCTGTCGTCATTCCGTATTCAAGATTTTGCAGATTAATCAGTGTCTATATATCTGTCAGTGTTCGAGAGTATCCATCAGTGTTCAGTGCTAGTGTTAGTGTCGTGTTCCACAGGGCTAGGTTCTAGGTCCAGCACTTTTCCTGGCATGCATTAAAGACCTTCCAGAGCAACTCACTTCAGTTAAAAGAAAAAACCCAAGGCAGGCAGAAAAGGAAGGGTTTTGAAAAACCTGCCTGCACACCAAAAAAGCAACCTGCCTGAATTTTATTTTGAGAATTTATATTTGTTATTTTTGTTCTCCATTTTGCTTTAGTTGAAATTTGTTTTTCTTTCATTTCCTGTGTCATATGCCCATAAGCAGCGCACCAGTGAACTGTTTTTTTGTTTTGATAAGTTTAATTTATTAGAAACAGTTGCATTTTTGTGATTGGAAATGCCTCATCTTTTCCTTTTGAGTTTGAGCTTTGTGGTAATTACTTCGTGTTGTAGGTTAGTGTGGAGGTGCACCACATTGTATAAGCAACACTTTGATGAATTGTACTTTGTTCTAGAATTTGTTTTTGATAACTGATGGTGTAAATGATTTGTATGGATGTGACAGAAATTTTGTTTGTTTGCTTAACGCCCAGCCGACCACGAAGGGCCATATCAGGGCGGTGGGACAGAAATCATGACCTTCACTTACCCAAATCATTTTGTTGATTGAGAACCTTTAGTGCAAGCCTAAATTTGTTTGATTAAAAAGTCTAAACTATCAATTTGTTTTTTAAAGATTTTCATCAGTCTGAATTGTTTTTTGCCTTGAATTGTTTTCGGCCTTTGCTAACATAATATTAATTTTCGTTACTTGTACACCATTACAATTTCCTTTTTCAGAAAAAAACTTCAGTTTTAAATAAAAGCCGTGGGGGTCATGAGTTTTTTTGTTCTGAAGACTTGCTCTTATTGCAACTGTTTTTTACAATTTTTTATGTTCTATTGTTTGAAAACAATGAAAAAAGAACAGGCGCCGAAAACAAAGGTTAGATTAACCTGCCTGCAATTTTTATTTTTTTTATTTGGTGTTTAACGTCGTTTTGAACCACGAAGGTTATATTGCGACGGGGGAAGGGGGGAGATGGGAGAGAGCCACTTGTCAATTGTTTCTTGTTTACAAAAGCACTTTCTTTATTTGGTGATTAACGTCGTTTTCAACCACGAAGGTTATATCGCGACGGGGAAAGGGGGGAGATGGGATAGAGCCACTTGTTAAGTGTTTCTTGTTCACAAAAGCACTAATAAAAAAATTGCTCCAGGGGCTTGCAACGTAGTACAATATATTTTTTGTTTGTTTGTTTGCTTAACGCCCAGCCGACCACGAAGGGCCATATCAGGGCGGTGCTGCTTTGACCGTGCGCCACACACAAGACAGAAGTCGCAGCACAGGCTTCATGTCTCACCCAGTCACATTATTCTGACACCGGACCAACCAGTCCTAGCACTAACCCCATAATGCCAGACGCCAGGCGGAGCAGGCACTAGATTGCCAATTTTAAAGTCTTAGGTATGACCCGGCCGGGGTTCGAACCCACGACCTCCCGATCACGGGGCGGACGCCTTACCACCTGGCCAACCGTGCCGGTCGCGGTGGTGGTTTCGCTGTGCTGCATAGCACGCTTTTCTGTGCCTCTCTTCGTTTTAACTTTCTGAGCGTGTTTTTAATCCAAACATATCATATCTATATGTTTTTGGAATCAGGAACCGACAAGGAATAAGATGAAATTGTTTTTAAATCGATTTCGGAAATTTAATTTTGATCATAATTTTTATATTTTTAATTTTCAGAGCTTGTTTTTAATCCAAATATAACATATGTTTTTGGAATCAGGAAAGAATCAGGAAATGATGTAGAATAAGATGAACGTAAATTTGGATAGTTTTATATGAAAAAAAATTATTACAATTCATTTTTAAGCCACTAAGCTGAAATGCAATACCGAAGTCCGGCCTTCGTCGAAGATTGCTTTACAAAATTTTCAATCAATTTGATTGAAAGGGTGTGACTGGTGCAGCCTCAACTTTCACAAAAATCGGGATATGACGTCATTAAAAGTATTTATTGAAAAAATGAGAAAAACATCCGGGGATATCATTCCCAAGAACTCTCATGTCAAATTTCATAAAGATCGGTCCAGTAGTTTGGTCTGAATCGCTCTACACACACACACACAGACACGCACAAACAGACCCTCATCTCGATTCCCCCTCTATGTTAAAACATTTAGTCAAAACTTGACTAAATGTAAACAAGTCGCGTAAGGTGAAATTACTACATTTAAGTCAAGCTGTCGAACTCACGGGATGAAACTGAACGCACTGTATTTTTTCAGCAAGACAGTACAGCTTCGTCAATCCCCGCGTGAAGGAATTCGCTCACCTCCCAAGTGCAAAACGTAGTGATTTTGACACGCCAGATTAGCGCGGAAGCGTATTGTGCTAAGCAGGAAAGCGCGCTTTTCTGTATTCTTGTTAACTTTCTGAGCTTGTTTTGAATCCAACCTATCATATCAATATGTTTTAAGAATCAGGAAATGATAAAGAATAAGATGAAATCATTTTTGGATCGATTTCTTAAATTTTAATCGTAAGATTAATTAATCTCTTTTCGTTAATTGTGATCACATTTTAAGAGTAAACATGACATATGTATATATATTTAGATTTAGAATGTGATGAAGAATATGATGCAATCAATTTTAAATCTGTTTGCAAAAAAATCGATTTTAATGACAACTTTAATGAGAAAACTCATTAATTAATTTTAAGCCTCCAAAGTCTGGGCTTCGTCGGAGATTACTTGACCAAAATTTCAACCAAATTCAGCACTCCTTTGGTGTTCATGACCTGGCCTTTTCCTGGGTTCGTTCGTACCTTACTAACCGGACGCAGACCGTTTGTGTCAACGGCATCAAATCTCAACCTTCAGCTCTCCAGTACGGTGTCCCGCAAGGGTCCGTGCTTGGCCCCATACTTTTCGTTCTATATGCCTCCCCTGTGTCCGATGTTATCAGTCGCCATGCGTTGTCGCACGAGAGTTTCGCTGATGATACACAGCTTCATCAGTCTGCCCCTCTTGCTGAAGTTGACGATCTGGTATCTCGGACACAGGATTGCATTGCGGACCTCAGTGATTGGATGTCTTTAAACAAACTCCAGTTAAATAGTGACAAAACCGAAGTTATGCTGGCCTGTCCCAAGAAATTTCTCAATCACCCTTCTCTTCCTGCCTCTCTCACTGTCAACGAACTACCTATCTCTTTCTCTCCGTCTGTCCGCAGCCTTGGCGTCACTCTCGATCCAACTCTCTCTTTCCAAAAACACATCTCTAACATCTGCAAGTCCGCCTATCTAGAGCTGCGCAAGATTAGTTCAGTCCGTCACTACCTCACCACTGATGCAACCAAAACGTTAGTGTGTTCTTTAGTCCTCTCAAAGATAGATTATTGCAATTCTCTTCTGGCCGGTCTCCCTAAGTACCTTTTAGATAGACTTCAAAGGATCCAAAATAACGCTGCCCGCCTGGTCTTCAAATCTTCCAAGTATGAACACGCCACACCCCTTCTTCACTCTCTACACTGGCTGCCTATCACTAAAAGGATCGAATACAAACTCTCCTCTCTTTCTTTTGCCGTCGTTTCTGGTTCTGCCCCAGAATACTTCTCAGAACTCCTCAATCTCTACACCCCCTCTCGTCAGCTTCGCTCCGCCGCCGACACTCGACTCTTCCGACTCCCCACAGTGCAAACAAAGACATGTGGCGAGAGGTCCTTCGCCTATCAAGCCCCTGTGACCTGGAATAGATTACCTCTGCCTCTCAGACACGCAGATTCTCTCACTACATTCAAGACAAATCTCAAAACACACCTCTTTCAGCGCAAGTGATTTCCCCTCCAGCATCTCCCCACCCACCCCATCCCGCCCCACCTCACTCCCTACCTAGTGCCTAAAATAACGTGTATATATATTTTCTGCGCTTTGTGTCAGCACTGTTTGTGTGTGTGTAAATAGTATTGTTGACACGTTTTTATATAGAAGCCTATTGTGGTTCTTGTGCCTGGGCTGTATTGGATTGTCATTGTATGCCTGCATTATTAGTTGTCAGTAATTATTACATGTGCTGATTGTTCTCTTTGCCTGCGCGCGTATAGTATGTTGGTTATGTTTGGTCATAGTATGTTTATGTTTGGTCGTTATCTTTGCCTGTGCGTGTATTGTATGTTTGGTCGTTTTCTTTGCCTGTGCTTGTATAGTTTGTTGGTTATGTTTGGTCGGTTTCTTTGCCTGTGCGTGTATAGTATGCTTGGTCGATGTATGTATTGTAAAGCGCTAAGAGTAGACATTTTTCTAGAATAGCGCTATAAAAGTTTGCATTATTATTCTTATTATTAAAAACAAGTCGCGTAAGGCGAAAATACAATATTTAGTCAAGTAGCTGTGGAACTCACAGAATGAAAGTGAACGCAATGTAATTTTTCAGCAAGACCGTATACTCGTAGCATCGTCAGTCCACCGCTCATGGCAAAGGCAGTGAAATTGACAAGAAGAGCGGGGTAGTAGTTGCGCTAAGAAGGATAGCACGCTTTTCTGTACCTCTCTTTGTTTTAACTTTCTGAGCGTGTTTTTAATCCAAACATATCATATCTATATGTTTTTGGAATCAGGAACCGACAAGGAATAAGATGAAAGTGTTTTTAAATTGATTTGGACAATTTAATTTTGATAATAATTTTTATATATTTAATTTTCAGAGCTTGTTTTTAATCCGAATATAACATATTTATATGTTTTTGGAATCAGCAAATGATGGAGAATAAGAGAAACGTAAATTTGGATCGTTTTATAAATTTTTATTTTTTTTTACAATTTTCAGAATTTTAATGACCAAAGTCATTAATTAATTTTTAAGCCACCAAGCTGAAATGCAATACCGAACCCCGGGCTTCGTCGAAGATTACTTGACCAAAATTTCAACCAATTTGGTTGAAAAATGAGGGCGTGACAGTGCCGCCTCAACTTTCACGAAAAGCCGGATATGACGTCATCAAAGACATTTATCAAAAAAATGAAAAAACCGTTCGGGGATTTCATACCCAGGAACTCTCATGTCAAATTTCATAAAGATCGGTCCAGTAGTTTAGTCTGAATCGCTCTACACACACACACACACGCACACACGCACACACACACACACGCACATACACCACGACCCTCGTTTCGATTCCCCCTCGATGTTAAAATATTTAGTCAAAACTTGACTAAATATAATGAGAGCGTGACAGTGCCGCCTCAACTTTCACGAAAAGCCGGATATGACGTCATCAAAGACATTTATCAAAAAAATGAAAAATACGTCTGGAGATACCATACTCAGGATCTCTCATGTCAAGTTTCATGAAGATCGGTCCAGTAGTTTTCTCTGAATCGCTCTACACACACACACATACACCACGACCCTCGTCTCGATTCCCCCCTCTACGTTAAAACAATTAGTCAAAACTTGACTAAATGTAACAAGTCGCGTAAGGCGAAAATACAATATTTAGTCAAGTAGCTGTCGAACTCACAGAATGAAACTGAACGCAATGCAACGCAGCAAGACCGTATACTCGTAGCATCGTCAGTCCACCGCTCATGGCAAAGGCAGTGAAATTGACAAGAAGAGCGGGGTAGTAGTTGCGCTGAGAAGGATAGCACGCTTTTCTGTACCTCTCTTCGTTTTAACTTTCCGAGCGTGTTTTTAATCCAAACATATCATATCTATATGTTTTTGGAATCAGGAACCGACAAGGAATAAGATGAAAGTGTTTTTAAATTGATTTCGAAAATTTAATTTTGATCATAATTTTTATATTCTTAATTTTCAGAGCTTGTTTTTAATCCGAATATAACATATTTTTGTTTTTGGAATCAGAAAATGATGAAGAATAAGCTGAACGTAAATTTGGATCGTTTTATAAAACAATTTTTTTTTTACAATTCAGATTTTTAATGACCAAAGTCATTAATAAATTTTTAAGCCACCAAGCTGAAATGCAATACCGAAGTCCGGGCTTCGTCGAAGATTATATTAAAACATTTAGTCAAAACTTGACTTTAGTCAAGCTGTGGAACTCACAGAATGAAACTGAACGCACTGCATTTTTTCACAATGACCGTAGTCCGCCGCTTGTGCATTAACGGAGTGAAACTGACGATCGAGCCTGTTCAGCGCGGTAGTGGTTTCGCTGTGCTGCATAGCACGCTTTTCTGTACCTCTCTTCGTTTTAACTTTCTGAGCGTGTTTTTAATCCAAACATATATCTATATGTTTTTTGAATCAGGAACCGACAGGAAATAAGATGAAATAGTTTTTAAATCAATTTCGGAAATTTAATTTTGATCGTAATATTTATATTTTTGATTTTCAGAGCTTGTTTTTAATCCAAATATAACATGTTTTTTTGGAATCAAGAAATGATGTAGAATAAGATGAACGTAAATTTAGATGCTTTATATAAAAAAAATTATTACAATTCAGATTTTTAATGACCAAAGTCATTAATTTTTAAGCCACCAAGCTGAAATGCAATACCGAAGTCCGGCCTTCGTCGAAGATTGCTTTACAAACATTTCAATCAATTTGATTGAAAAATGAGGGTGAGACAGTGCCGCCTCAACTTTTACAAAAAGCCGGATATGACGTCATCTAAAGTATTTATCGAAAAAAAGGAAAAAACATCCGGGGATATCATTCCCAGGAACTCTCATGTCAAATTTAATAAAGATCGGTCCAAATCGCTCAACACACACACACGCACAGACACACACACACAGACACACACAGACACACACACACACACACACAGACACACACACACAACGACCCTCATATCGATTCCCCCTCTATGTAAAAACTTACTAAATGTAAAAAGAAGCAAAAAATAAAGGATTAAATTAACCTGCCTGCAAAAAAAATAAACAAGTCGCGTAAGGCGAAATTACTACATTTAGTCAAGCTGTGGAACTCGCAGAATGAAACTGAACGCACTGCATTTTTTCACAATGACCGTAGTCCGCCGCTCCTGCAAAAGGCAGTGAAATTAACGAGCCTGTTTAGTGCGGTAGTCTTTCTTTATTTGGTGTTTAACGGCGTTTTCAACCATTCAAGGTTATATCGCGACGGGGAAAGAGGGGAGATGGGATAGAGCCACTTGTCAATTGTTTCTTGTTCACAAAAGCACTAATAAAAAATTTGCTCCAGGGGCTTGCAACGTACGTACAACATATGACCTTAGTGGGAGAATGCAAGTTTCCAGTACAAAGGTAGCGGTTGCGCTGTGCTGCATAGCACGCCGCTACTGTACCTCTCTTCGTTTTAACTTTCTGAGCGTGTTTTTAATCCAAACATATATCTATATGTTTTTTGAATCAGGAACCGACAAGGAATAAGATGAAATTGTTTTTAAACCGATTTCGGAATTTTTATATTTTTAATTTTCAGAGCTTGTTTTTAATCCGAATATAACATTTATGTTTCTGGAATCAGAAAATGATGAAGAATAAGATAAACGTAATTTTGAATCATTTTATTAAAAAATGAATTTTAATTACAATTCAGATTTTTAATGACCAAAGTCATTAATTAATGTTAAGCCTCCAAGCTGAAATGCAATACCGAAGTCCGGACTTCGTCTAAGATTGCTTGGCCAAAATTTCAATCAATTTGATTGAAAAGTGAGGGTGCCTCAACTTTTACAAAAAGCCGGATATGACGTCATCAAAGACATTTATCGAAAAAATGAGAAAAAACGTCTGAGGATATCATATCCAGGAACTCTCATGTCAAATTTCATAAAGATCGGTCCAGTAGTTTACTCTGTATCGCTCTACACACACACACAGACACATACACCACGACCCTCGTCTTGATTCCCCCTCTGTTAAAACATTTAGTCAAAACTTGACTAAATGTAACAAGTCGCGTAAGGCGAAAATACAATATTTAGTCAAGTAGCTGTCGAACTCACAGAATGAAACTGAACGCAATGCCATTTTTCAGCAAGACCGTATACTCGTAGCATCGTCAGTCCACCGCTCATGGCAAAGGCAGTGAAATTGACAAGAAGAGCGGGGTAGTAGTTGCGCTAAGAAGGATAGCACGCTTTTCTGTACCTCTCTTTGTTTTAACTTTCTGAGCGTGTTTTTAATCCAAACATATCATATCTATATGTTTTTGGAATCAGGAACCGACAAGGAATAAGATGAAAGTGTTTTTAAATTGATTTGGACAATTTAATTGTGATAATAATTTTTATATATTTAATTTTCAGAGCTTGTTTTTAATCCGAATATAACATATTTATATGTTTTTGGAATCAGAAAATGATAAAGAATAAGATGAACGTAAATTTGGATCATTTATACATTTTTTTCTTTTTTTACAATTTTTAGATTTTTAATGACCAAAGTCATCAATTAATTTTTAAGCCACCAAGCTGAAATGCAATACCGAAGTCCGGGCTTCGTCGAAGATTACTTGACCAAAATTTCAACCAATTTGGTTGAAAAATGAGGGCGTGACAGTGCCGCCTCAACTTTCACGAAAAGCCGGATATGACGTCATCAAAGACATTTATCAAAAAAATGAAAAAACCGTTCGGGGATTTCATACCCAGGAACTCTCATGTCAAATTTCATAAAGATCGGTCCAGTAGTTTAGTCTGAATCGCTCTACACGCACACACGCACACACACACGCACATACACCACGACCCTCGTTTCGATTCCCCCTCGATGTTAAAATATTTAGTCAAAACTTGACTAAATATAACAAGTCGCGTAAGGCGAAAATACAATATTTAGTCAAGTAGCTGCCCTTTTTCAGCAAGACCGTATACTCGTAGCATCGTCAGTCCACCGCTCATGGCAAAGGCAGTGAAATTGACAAGAAGAGCGGGGTAGTAGTTGCGCTAAGAAGGATAGCACGCTTTTCTGTACCTCTCTTTGTTTTAACTTTCTGAGCGTGTTTTTAATCCAAACATATCATATCTATATGTTTTTGGAATCAGGAACCGACAAGGAATAAGATGAAAGTGTTTTTAAATTGATTTCGAAAAAAAAATTTTGATAATAATTTTTATATATTTAATTTTCAGAGCTTGTTTTTAATCCGAATATAACATATTTATATGTTTTTGGAATCCGCAAATGGTGGAGAATACGGTAAACGTAAATTTGGATCGTTTTATAAATTTTTATTTTTTTTTACAATTTTCCGATTTTTAATGACCAAAGTCATTAATTAATTTTTAAGCCACCAAGCTGAAATGCAATACCGAACCCCGGGCTTCGTCGAAGAGTACTTGACCAAAATTTCAACCAATTTGGTTGAAAAATGAGGGCGTGACAGTGCCGCCTCAACTTTCACGAAAAGCCGGATATGACGTCATCAAAGACATTTATCAAAAAAATGAAAAAAACGTTCGGGGATTTCATACCCAGGAACTCTCATGTCAAATTTCATAAAGATCGGTCCAGTAGTTTAGTCTGAATCGCTCTACACACACACACACACACATACACCACGACCCTCGTCTTGATTCCCCCTCTGTTAAAACATTTAGTCAAAACTTGACTAAATGTATAAAGGAAAGATCACATCCCTGTGTCAATTATATATCAGAATTCGCATTTCTGTTAGTTTGTCGACTTCTTTAGAATTTGCATTTGTATTATAACATGTGTCATGCGTTTGCATGGTTTTGTATCAGTACTTTTGTCTGTTAAATCTGTGGTTTTTGTTGTTGATTTCTCCCAATTTTGTATTTACTTGAATACAGTTGCTGATGGCAACAAAATAATTGTACATAGTAAGGTTGGATTTTGGGTTTTAATGTCCCTTCAGCAGATTGTACATAGAAAGGTAGGCCATTTGTCTACACCACATGTGTAAGCAACACTGATAAATAGTAGTTTATTCTAGAATTTGTGCTGATGTGTTGTTGCTATTATGTGAACCCCATTCAACCTCACAAGGTCATTTCAGGGTTCAAAGCTGTTGAACAAAAACAGAAGTAACTATGATTCTCTTAGGGGAGAGCGCATAGATTACGGGCTGAGCCACCTCTTCGTGGTTCCCGCTGGACCAGGGAATTTTCTTTATTTGGTGTTTAACGTCGTTTTCAACCATGAAGGTTATATCGCGACGGGGACCAGGGAATGACTAGAAACCTATAATAGGGAAACCTATAACGGGTTAAAAGTGATATCTTTGACAAAGCGCTCAGCCACCACAGGACGTCCAGGAGAAGCTGAAGAGCGGACGCGAAAACGCCAGCTGCAGAATTCCCCAAAGTATGAGGCACCAATTACCATACCGAGGAACTGAGAACGACGCACAGGAGCATCAAAATGACCCCACAAAAACCAAAAAAATCATGGAAAAGTCAAAAACTTTTAAACGAGGGGAGGACACCCAATACCAGTCCTCTGCAGAGGGTAACACGCTCACAAGCGAAGGCAGAGCCCCTGGTTTATAGCAGGTCACCCAAGGACATTAACCGCCAGGGAGACCTGCATGGATCTGCCAGGACGACCATGGCACAGACCATGGAGAGACAAGATATGACAAAGCCATGCGTATTCTCATACGACGGCCGGAAATGCTTCGCAAATGGATATCCAATCCAAGTAGACGACATGAGAACTTACTTTGACAAAAGTCCTCCAGAAAACCAAATGGAAGAAATCGCACCCCAAAGTCAAGACGTCAACGACACCTTCGACAAAGATGGAGACGAAAACATAGCGAACCTGGACTTGAGACCATAGACTGATGTACCTACATAGAACTACCAAACAGCTCCCAAAAATGTCAACAGTGCCGTCTAAACTTTTCTCAGGGCACGGGAGATCACACTTAAAGAATACCCAGCTACAGTGTGGACCAGGTCGTTCCTTTTCCCTCCCACTCCCGTGACCACATCCTGGATTGGATTGTCACTCGACCCTCGGACAATCTGGTCTCCAGCCTCGTCGCCAACGACCACCTTGTCTCCGACCACACTGCCATCAACTTCGTCGTCAACATCACCAAGCCAGCACAGAAGCGGAAGATGGTCACACGTCGCAAGCTACGAGACATTGAGACAGATGCTTTTGGAGAAGCTGCCCTGCTGCTTGCCCAGCGAGACCCGTCCTCTGACCCCGCCCATTTCTTCAGCTTGACTGCGCCAGCTCCTCGACAAACACGCCCCGCCATCCCTATGCGCACTCTCTGAGCGACAGCCGGCTCCCTGGTTCTCTGAGGACATCACAGCCGCCAAGATTCTTTCTTTCTTTCTTTATTTATTTGGTGTTTAACGTCGTTTTCAACCGTTCAAGGTTATATCGCGAAGCCGCCAAGATCGAGAGACTGCGAGCGGAGCGTGCATGACGACACTCTGGTCTGGAGGTTCACCGGCAGATTCTCAGGGATGCGCTGCTTCGAGTCACGCAAGCCATCACTGCTGCCAAGGTCGAGCACTTCCACGACCGCATCGCCAACGCCTCATCATCCAGGGAGCTGTTCTCCATCATGTACTCTCTCCTGGGCTCCTTCCCCGCTGCCCCCTTACCCACTGCTCACCCACCACAAGATATCCCGGAGTTCTCGGAGTTCTCGGAGTTCTTCAAGGACAAGATTGACAAGCTTCGGAGAACACTCGATCAGCAGCCCTTCGTCCCGTCCCCACCCTCACCCTCCTTCTCCGGCTCCCCCCTCACGTGCTTTCAGCCTGTCACTCAAAACCACGTCAAGCGACTCATCACCAAGACGGCCATCAAGACCTGCGAGCTAGACCCCCTGCCAGGCTTCCTCTTCACCAAGTGTCTGGACAAGCTCCTGCCGCCTATCACAGATATCAACATCTCCCTGGCCACAGGCGTTGTTCCCGACTGCCACGCAAGCCATCACTGCTGCCAAGGTCGAGCACTTCCACGACCGCATCGCCAACGCCTCATCATCCAGGGAGCTGTTCTCCATCATGTACTCTCTCCTGGGCTCCTTCCCCGCTGCCCCCTTACCCACTGCTCACCCACCACAAGATATCCCGGAGTTATTCTCGGAGTTCTTCAAGGACAAGATTGACAAGCTTCGGAGAACACTCGATCAAGGCCAAGATTGACAAGCTTCGGAGAACACTCGATCAGCAGCCCTTTGTCCCGTCCCCACCCTCACCCTCCTTCTCCGGCTCCCCCCTCACGTGCTTTCAGCCTGTCACTCAAAACCACGTCAAGCGACTCATCACCAAGACGGCCATCAAGACCTGCGAGCTAGACCCCCTGCCAGGCTTCCTCTTCACCAAGTGTCTGGACAAGCTCCTGCCGCCTATCACAGATATCATCAACATCTCCCTGGCCACAGGCGTCGTTCCCGACTACCACGCAAGCCATCACTGCTGCCAAGGTCGAGCACTTCCACGACCGCATCGCCAACGCCTCATCATCCAGGGAGCTGTTCTCCATCATGTACTCTCTCCTGGGCTCCTTCCCCGCTGGCCCCTTACCCACTGCTCACCCACCACAAGATATCCCGGAGTTCTCGGAGTTCTTCAAGGACAAGATTGACAAGCTTCGGAGAACACTCGATCAAGGCCAAGATTGACAAGCTTCGGAGAACACTCGATCAGCAGCCCTTCGTCCCGTCCCCACCCTCACCCTCCTTCTCCGGCTCCCCCCTCACGTGCTTTCAGCCTGTCACTCAAAACAACGTCAAGCGACTCATCACCAAGACGGCCATCAAGACCTGCGAGCTAGACCCCCTGCCAGGCTTCCTCTTCACCAAGTGTCTGGACAAGCTCCTGCCGCCTATCACAGATATCATCAACATCTCCCTGGCCACAGGCGTTGTTCCCGACTGCCACGCAAGCCATCACTGCTGCCAAGGTCGAGCACTTCCACGACCGCATCGCCAACGCCTCATCATCCAGGGAGCTGTTCTCCATCATGTACTCTCTCCTGGGCTCCTTCCCCGCTGCCCCCTTACCCACTGCTCACCCACCACAAGATATCCCGGAGTTATTCTCGGAGTTCTTCAAGGACAAGATTGACAAGCTTCGGAGAACACTCGATCAGCAGCCCTTGGTCCCGTCCCCACCTTCACCCTCCTTCTGCGGTTGGTTGGTTGGTTGGTTTTTGGGGTTTAATGTCTCTTCAGCAGATGCTAGCTGCTATTCGAGACCGATGCAGTTATTTTCTTTTCCCTTCATATGGCAAGTTCTACGTTTCAGACTATTTACATTCAAATCTATCACTGTAAAAGAAGGTTCTAAAAATTAATAATTTTCACTTCTGGTACTTTAAATCTTGTAAAAAATCTTGATCTCTTTTAAAAAGTTAAAAATCTTGTCCGGGGGAACATCCCGGAATAAAACCTTCAGTGTTTCCGCATTGTAGTGTTTGTCTCGAAATTCTCCTTCTCCGGCTCCCCCCTCACGTGCTTTCAGCCTGTCACTCAAAACCACGTCAAGCGACTCATCACCAAGACGGCCATCAAGACCTGCGAGCTAGACCCCCTGCCAGGCTTCCTCTTCACCAAGTGTCTGGACAAGCTCCTGCCGCCTATCACAGATATCATCAACATCTCCCTGGCCACAGGCGTCGTTCCCGAGTCACGCAAGCCATCACTGCTGCCAAGGTCGAGCACTTCCACGACCGCATCGCCAACGCCCCATCATCCAGGGAGCTGTTCTCCATCATGTACTCTCTCCTGGGCTCCTTCCCCGCTGGCCCCTTACCCACTGCTCACCCACCACAAGATATCCCGGAGTTCTCGGAGTTCTTCAATGACAAGATTGACAAGCTTCGGAGAACACTCGATCAAGGACAAGACTGACAAGCTTCGGAGAACACTCGATCAGCAGCCCTTCGTCCCGTCCCCACCCTCACCCTCCTCCGGCTCCCCCCTCACGTGCTTTCAGCCCGTCACTCAAAACCACGTCAAGCGACTCATCAAGACGGCCATCAAGACCTGCGAGCTAGACCCCCTGCCAGGCTTCCTCTTCACCAAGTGTCTGGACAAGCTCCTGCCGCCTATCACAGATATCGACATCTCCCTGGCCACAGGCGTCGTTCCCGAGTCACGCAAGCCATCACTGCTGCCAAGGTTGAGCACTTCCACGACCGCAGCGCCAATGCCTCATCATCCAGGGAGCTGTTCTTGTTACGAAGCGGTTTACTCGTATTTTTGGCCTAATGTGTATTGTTGTAAATAGAATAGACTATAGCGATGGTCAGACATTGGAAAGGGCTATAGGCTGCATACCGTCGCGTTGACCGCAGTTGAACCTTTGTGTAACTGACAAGGTTTTTCACGTGCAAGTAATGCAGGCGACAGCTCACTGGCAATGTCATAGCAAGAACGACTTTGTAAAATCAGTCGCCGTCAAGGAGCCAAGCTCGACTCATGTTTTTCGTAACACGTTAGCAGACGGGCTCCTGTTTTAGGTATCTGACTGAAGAAGGATGAAGACTGACGAACTTTCCCTATCAGTCTACGTGATATCTTCCATTTTCATATTCATGCCAGGCCGGCGACTGTACTAAATGTTGGCTTTACACTCTTTTGAGGTATGTTTGAAACCGGTTATATTTTCATGTCATGTTGTCGTATGTGAGAAGAGTGACTGGTTCTGTGTTTAACGTTATTGTGTAGGCCTAAGCTATTGTGCTACACTGCTTAAACATGTGAGGGTTTTACGTAACGTTTTCTTGGTTTTAGAAAACAGGAATTAACGTGTAAATAATTATATTGGCTCATGCAGCTTAATATGTTGGACGAGTGAGTATTTTTATTGTGCGAGTGAAAGAAACTAAAGACAAGTTGATTTATGGACTATAAACTTTACAGTGTTTCCAACTGGAGGGTTTCATCGACGGAGGCTGAACTGAACCAGTCAACTGCGGCTTGGTGTTCATGACCATGGCATGGAGAGCTGGCAGGGTTCTACAGTTAGCCGCCGAGACGAACTGGAAGGATCAAGGACTACGTCAAGCAATGGTCGCGGTGTCGTGAGGACTGGTGCATCCTTGTCAGTCGTCTGAAGGACTTACAGCCATACCAACATCTTGAAAGCCGAAAGATGGCAGTAGGGTAACGTACAGTAGAATACCTATTCGTCTTACCTGTTAAGCTGCTTTGTTTGAGCCAAAAGGTGTCTGCGTCTTGGACTGTAGAGTTTCTTGCGGTGTTGTCGGCCTAGGGTACTGGTCGAAGCCCGGAAATGATTTTGTGATGTAAAAAGCTTTGTAAACTAATAATAATTAGTCTTGGCAGTGTCAAGATCCATTTAACACCAGGTTTTTGCGTGTGTGAGTGCGTGTGCGCTTGTGCCTTGTAAGCTACTGTAGCGGACAACTAATCAGATTACATTCAAGCCTGTAAACAAATACTAAACTTATAGAGTGGTGTAGAGACATTTATGAGTGTCTAGAAACGGGCCAATAAAGGACCATAACATCTGGCGCAATAAGGGCTATACCACTCCATAACAGTTCTCCATCATGTACTCTCTCCTGGGCTCCTCCCCCGCTGCCTCCTTACCCACTGCTCACCCACCACAAGATATCCCGGAGTTATTCTCGGAGTTCTTCAAGGACAAGATTGACAAGCTTCGGAGAACACTCGATCAGCAGCCCTTCGTCCCGTCCCCACCCTCACCCTCCTTCTCCGGCTCCCCCCTCACGTGCTTTCAGCCTGTCACTCAAAACCACGTCAAGCGACTCATCACCAAGACGGCCATCAAGACCTGCGAGCTAGACCCCCTGCCAGGCTTCCTCTTCACCAAGTGTCTGGACAAGCTCCTGCCGCCTATCACAGATATCATCAACATCTCCCTGGCCACAGGCGTCGTTCCCGACTGCCACGCAAGCCATCACTGCTGCCAAGGTCGAGCACTTCCACGACCGCATCGCCAACGCCCCATCATCCAGGGAGCTGTTCTCCATCATGTACTCTCTCCTGGGCTCCTTCCCCGCTGCCCCCTTACCCACTGCTCACCCACCACAAGATATCCCGGAGTTCTCGGAGTTCTCGGAGTTCTTCAAGGACAAGATTGACAAGCTTCGGAGAACACTCGATCAAGGACAAGATTGACAAGCTTCGGAGAACACTCGATCAGCAGCCCTTCGTCCCGTCCCCACCCTCACCCTCCTTCTCCGGCTCCCCCCTCACGTGCTTTCAGCCTGTCACTCAAAACCACGTCAAGCGACTCATCACCAAGACGGCCATCAAGACCTGCGAGCTAGACCCCCTGCCAGGCTTCCTCTTCACCAAGTGTCTGGACCAGCTCCTGCCGCCTATCACAGATATCATCAACATCTCCCTGGCCACAGGCATCGTTCCCGAGTCACGCAAGCCATCACTGCTGTCAAGGTCGAGCACTTCCACGACCGCATCGCCAACGCCTCATCATCCAGGGAGCTGTTCTCCATCATGTACTCTCTCCTGGGCTCCTTCCCCGCTGCCCCCTTAACCACTGCTCACCCACCACAAGATATCCCGGAGTTATTCTCGGAGTTCTTCAAGGACAAGATTGACAAGCTTCGGAGAACACTCGATCAGCAGCCCTTCGTCCCGTCCCCACCCTCACCCTCCTTCTCCGGCTCCCCCCTCACGTGCTTTCAGCCTGTCACTCAAAACCACGTCAAGCGACTCATCACCAAGACGGCCATCAAGACCTGCGAGCTAGACCCCCTGCCAGGCTTCCTCTTCACCAAGTGTCTGGACAAGCTCCTGCCGCCTATCACAGATATCATCAACATCTCCCTGGCCACAGGCGTCGTTCCCGACTGCTTCAAGTCTGCCGTTGTCCGCCCACTCATCAAGAAGCCCGGCCTTGACGTCAACGAGTTGAAGAACTACCGTCCTTTGCCCAACCTGCCCTTCCTCTCCAAGCTTCTGGAACGTATCATCCTGGAGCAGTTGAGCGCCCACCTGTCTCGGAACTCGCTGATGCCAGTGTACCAGTCAGCGTACCACCCTCACCACAGCACCGAGACGGCGCTCCTGCGAATCACCACGGACCTCATGAACGCAACAGACTAGCGGTCTCGTCTCTGCCCTTGTGCTGCTGGACCTTTCCGCGGCCTTCGACACGATACACCATCAGCTTCTCGTCGATCGCCTCAGTTCCACGTTCGGCATTCACGACACCGCCCTCTTGGTTCCGAAACTACCTCCAGAACCGCTCTCAGACTGTCACCACTGATTCGTTCTCTTCTCAGCCTGTCCCTGTCCGCTTCGGCGTCCCACAAGGGTCTGTCCTCGGCCCTGTCCTTTTCACCCTGTACACCCAACCCCTCTCCCTGGTCATCGAACGCCACGGCTTGAACTACAACTCCTTTGCCGATGACACGCAGCTCCAGAACAGCGCCAAGCCGGAGGACGTTGACCATCTCCTGGGATCCATCTCCAGTTGTTTCACCGACATCAAGAACTGGATGACTGAGAACAAGTTGAAGCTGAACAGTGAGAAGACGGAGGCCCTTCTCGTTAGAACACGACAGAAGATTGCTTCCCTCACTGTGACTGACCTCCAGCTGGATGACGCGACTGTTCCATTCTCCCCTGCTGTCAAGAGCCTTGGCGTCTTTCGACTCCACTCTCTCCATGAAGACACACATCTCCATCATCAAGACCTGCTTTTTCCACTTACGACGCATCGCCTCCATCCGTCGCTACCTCACCCACGACGCCTGTGTCAAGCTGGTTGTCTCCCTCATCTTCAGTCGTCTGGACTACTGCAACTCCCTTCTGGCTGGCCTCCCCGCCTCATCCATTCATGGCCTACAACGAGTCCAGAACGCTGCTGCCAGGCTGACCATTGCCCAGTCCATGGAGAAACCTGATTTGACACAGCCGAGCACTTTTGTGCTCAGTGGCCGCAAATGGTTTGCTAACGTTGTGCAGGAAATCACGAATAACACTGTACCAGGCAAAGTTTGACAGTGATATCCTCCACGCTTTTAGAGCACTAACCAGAGATATAGCGTGACATAGCAAAGTGTGTTGCACGCACTGTGAGTTCAGCTCACTGACCGGGGATAGTTGGCGTTGTAAATCGCAACTAGGGTATTGTTACACTTTACCACTGTCCTTGGACATTGAGGGGTTGTCCAAGTAATCGGCCGGGAGGAAGGAAGCCCGGATAGATGCGACAGTAAAGCACTTAACAGGTAAATGGAATAAGCATTCGAATATCGCTAGAGTGTTTATCGCATAAGTTGAATCGACTAACACTGTAAACTGTAAACATAGCAGAAAGGTATCTAAGGCAAGATTTCCGCTATTTATGTTGTGCAGTGCGTCGTATAACCGGTCTGAGAAGGAGATAAGCGACCAGATGACAAGTGTGAAGGATCTGAGAAGTCGCCGAAGTATCATAACGACCAGCATAGCTGAAATTCGACGAGATTTCGCGAAGTTATTGCAAGGTTATGGTTGTCCGTATAGTTGGACCATAGAGGTCACAGGACGAAAGGAACTGAGTAGACCGAGGTCGCCAGTGGAAGGAATTAGTATTCAGATACATTTCCTAGTGAACGGCCATAGACGCTGTGTAAATCTGTGTATGAACACAGTTAAAATATGTCTATAAGATCTTTATTACATAAGATATGAGTGTTTAGTAGGCTGAGTAGACTGATTTGAGTCTGCCGGAATATGAACTGTAACTTTTTCTGACTACACACGAGCCGTGATTCGATACCAGTAAAGTAGATATCGTGTGCCTGTGAGTTCACGGACTGTTTGTGTATTTTTCTAGATAAGTGAAGGGTGCAGGGTTTTGTTAGTGAAATTGAGCACGAGATTGTAATCTCGAGTTGTTTTTGCATCCAAACCTGTGAGTACCCAATTTTTTAATACCTAACATTTATGTTCATGATTGTGTGTATTAGTGTGTATGTTTATTGTAACTGTATAATACAGTGGAGGGAACCTACATTTGGAGTTGTTTGTTCCTGTATGATGATAGCGTACTAACGCATTTGCATTCATTCACACCAAGCAAACAGTACGTAACGAAAAGCGCCAGACAAACAAACATGATGGTTACAAACACTGATCAAACGTTGGGCGGGGACCCACTAACACCCTTTTCTAGTACTAACCTGCCTTCGGGCCAGGGCGGTGGTGCTTGATATAGCGGATCGCACGAGCAGCGTAGTGTAGACTACGATCCGCACCCAGTCGCCCACAGGATTCCAGCGGAAACGCTGACCATGGCCCAGTCCATGGAGAAACCTGATTTGACACAGCCGAGCACTTTTGGGTTCAGTGGCCGCAAATGGTTTGCTAACGGGTACCCCATCTCCGCAGTACGTAGAGGTGGCCCAACATTTTGAAACACCCGATCAAAGTGCTGGACCCGGTGACGCAAAGACGCAGGGTACCGATCCAGACGAGGACTTCGATCTCGAAGGAGACGAAGCCTTAGGCACCCTCAGCAAGGAGATGATAGACGGCGCCGTCTACATCGAGTTACCCAACGTGTCCCACAAGTGCATCATGTGCAGCTCGTTCCTCAAACAAAGTGAGGGAGTACAAGGCACACATGTACGCAACACACGGAAACGACTCGGACATCCTCAGCTGCAGGACCTGCAAAGTGACATTTGAGCACACTGCTGTCCGCAATCCAGTCATTGCAAAAGTCCAACAAGCTGCGCACGGTCCAACATTGCAAAGCCAGTGAAGCAACTGCTGGGCTGAGCTCACTGCCACTGTTCTGTGAAGCTGCCAGACTACTCTTTGCAGATAGTCCCCACCTCTTTCATGCACATGATTCCTCAGACTGCTGTCAAATCCACTCTTTGCAAAGCCAGTCAAACAACTGCTGGACTAAGCTCACTGCTCTGTGAAGCAGCCCGACCCCTCACTGCAGATTGAGACACATCCTCCCTCACCCATCATCTTCCTGACAGCTGTCTTCAAACAAATCATTGCAAAGCCTGTCAAGCAACTGCCTGGCTGTGCTCACTGCTCGGTGAAGCTTTCTTGTTTTGTTTATTTGGTGTTTAACGTCGTTTTCAACCGTTCAAGGTTATATCGCGACAGGGGGGGGATTGGGGGGGTGGGATAGAGCCACTTGTTAATTGTTTCTTGTTCACAAAAGCACTAATCAAACATTTGCTCCAGGGGCTTGCAACGTAGTACAATATATGACCTTACTGGGAGAATGCAAGTTTCCAGTACAAAGGACTTAACATTTCTTACATACTGCTTGACTAAAATCTTTACAAACATTGACTATATTCTATACAAGAAACACTTAACATGGGTAAAAGGAGAAACAGAATCCGTTAGTCGCCTCATACGACATGCTGGGGAGCATCGGGTAAATTCTTCCCCCTCACCCGCGGGGGGTTCACAATTAATTAATTTAGATTCAGCAGCACAGGCTATGCTGTAACAAAATCAGCTGCACAGGCTATGCTGTAACAGAATCTTTCTTTATTTGGTGTTTGACGTCGTTTTCAACCACGAAGGTTATATCGCGACGGGGAAAGGGGGGAGATGGGATAGAGCCACTTGTTAATTGTTTCTTGTTCACAAAAGCACTAATCAAAAAATTGCTCCAGGGGTGTAACAGAATCAGCAGCACAGGCTATGCTGTAACAGAAACAGCAGCACAGGCTATGCTGTAACAGAAACAGCAGCACAGGCTATGCTGTAACAAAATCAGCATCACAGGCTATGCTGTAACAAAATCAGCATCACAGGCTATGCTAATGTTCAGAAATATATTTGTCAAGCTGAGTTTTAAGCATGCGAGTATTGCGTTTGCCAAGCTGACTATCGTGAAAATATATTGTTTGCCTAGCTATTTGTACTTTTATTTTTAGCTCAAAGTTTAACATCTTTCTTTATTTGGTGTTTAACGTCGTTTTTAACCACGAAGGTTATATCGCGACGGGGAAAGGGGGGGAGATGGGATAGAGCCACTTGTTAATTGTTTCTTGTTCACAAAAGCACTAATCAAAAAATTGCTCCAGGGGTGTAACAGAATCAGCAGCACAGGCTATGCTGTAACAGAAACAGCAGCACAGGCTATGCTGTAACAAAATCAGCATCACAGGCTATGCTATAACAAAATCAGCATCACAGGCTATGCTAATGTTCAGAAATATATTTGTCAAGCTGAGTTTTAAGCATGCGAGTATTGTGCTTGCCAAGCTGACTATCGTGAAAATATATTGTTTGCCTAGCTATTCTTTCTTTATTTGGTGTTTAACGTCGTTTTCAACCACGAAGGTTATATCGCGACGAGGGAAAGGGGGGAGATGGGATAGGGGAAAGGGGGGGGAGATGGGATAGAGCCACATGTCAATTGTTTCTTGTTCACAAAAGCACAAATTAAAAAAACTGCTCCAGGGGCCTGCAACGCAGCGCAACACACCACCCCACTGGGAGAATGCAAGTTTCCAGTACAAAGGACTAAACATTTCTTACATACTGCTTGACTAAAATCTTTACAAACATTGACCATATTCTATACAAGAACCACTTAAAAGGAGAAACAGAATCCGTTAGTCGCCTAGCTCATACGACATGCGGGGTGCAGAGAAATAAGGATGTGGAAAAGAAGACTTTTGGTAAGTGAAATAAAGGTGATGGATCCAGTCAGGTAGAAATAAGACAACAAGAAAAGAATTGGAAAACTGCAGGGAATAGTAGGGAGAGTTTTCTTGGAAGGAAATATAGGTGAAAGGACTGGTAAGGCAGAAATAAGACAAAAGAAGAGAAGAAACAGAACCGTTAGTCGCCTCTTACGACATGCTGGGTAGCATCGGGTAAATTCTTTCTAGTCCCAACCAATATGGGACTCCCCCTAACCCGCGGGGGGTTGCCTAGCTATTTGTACTTTTATTTTTAGCTCAAAGTTTAACAGGTACGCGTTCTCTCGCTCACTCTCAAACACACACACACACCCTACACCTGCTATCAAGCCTTAACGTCTACACTACTAGTCTCTTGGTAATATGAGATACCTCTGTTTCTCTCAACATATACTGACAACTTTGAATCTCTCTCTCTCCATCTCCCTCCCTCTCTCTCTCCACACACCAACATGCACATCACACGAGTGACCATAACCAACATATCGCTAATAACTGAAAAAAGTTGCAAATTACACAAAGAAAAGCATGTTACACAAATTATGCTGCAATTGAATCAAAACCTTACAACAAACCTCAAACTCAAGTACTCCTTGACACTCCCTAACTTAGTCAAAAAGGAACCAACCTGTCTTAACTTGGCTTAAGTTTTTCCAAAGTCCACAAAACAGGAGATGCTATCAATTAGCAAGAACAATTGCAAAATAAAATCTGCCACGGTACTGAGATCACAGATGGTCTATATTGTCACCCATAACAAGGCCAAAATTTGGTATTTACAG
Organism: Littorina saxatilis; assembly: GCF_037325665.1. Lineage (NCBI taxonomy): Eukaryota > Metazoa > Mollusca > Gastropoda > Littorinimorpha > Littorinidae > Littorina > Littorina saxatilis. The sequence continues at coordinate 34,087,510 of NC_090250.1, read as the reverse complement.
TAACTATGACAAGTCTCGATCCTGCCACTAAATCGTTGTCCTTTCCAATATTTCCTTTACAAAAATGCAGCGTCTAAAACCCGGCAGAATTTACCTAAAATAATAAAGGCTGATTTTAGTTTGTATTCATCCTTAGTCATGAACTTCTTTTGTTACCAAAACATTACTGCGTTTACCAATCAATGAAGTTTTCTTTGCTAATCATGATTTTTCAGAGACAAAAAGCTAAGCAGAACCTGGCACCAGACATTTTAACAAGTGTCAACAAAGAGAACAATCATGTCTATTTTTTTTAGAGAGAAGTTTCCTGTTAAATTTTCACTTTCCTTCTTCAGATCAAAACAAAATATGCACAACAGAATATCTAACACACTACAAACAGAACAAGGAAAGTTTTAACCACGGAAAAGACCTTCGTCAGAACAGAACCTTCGATAAACAACTCGTATATCAATAGCAATGCATGAAGAAACAAGTCGCGTAAGGCGAAATTACTACATTTAGTCAAGCTGTGGAAACTGAACGCACTGCATTTTTTCACAATGACCGTAGTCCGCCGCTTGTGCAAAACGGAGTGACATTGACGAGCCTGTTTAGCGCGGTAGTGGTTTCGCTGTGCTGCATAGCACGCTTTTCTGTACCTCTCTTCGTTTTAACTTTGTTTGCTTAACGCCCAGCCGACCACGAAGGGCCATATCAGGGCGGTGCTGCTTTGACATATAACGTGCGCCACACACAAGACAGAAGTCGCAGCACAGGCTTCCTGTCTCACCCAGTCACATTATTCGGACACCGGACCAACCAGTCCTAGCACTAACCCCATAATGCCAGACGCCAGGCGGAGCAGCCACTAGATAGCCAATTTTAAAGTCTTAGGTATGACCCGGCCGGGGTTCGAACCCACGACCTCCCGATCACGGGGCGGACGCCTTACCACTAGGCCAACCGTGCCGGTTTCGTTTTAACTTTCTGAGCGTGTTTTTAATCCAAACATATATCTATACTGTTCAAAAAAAGAAACGCATAGCTTGTAATATTTGGTTAATTTAGTTATATGGCTACAAGGATATCCACCAAACTGCAGAAAATGTTTATCTGGTCGTCGACCTTTCGTCCATTGCCACAAGTGAGCTCTGCACGTGACGCATGCGTTATCAGTGGCTACAATGTCAAAATTGCTCATTTGGCATGACCACTCGTCGTCTTCCAAAACCCATAAAAGCGGATTGTTCGCCACAAAGAAATCAGACGACAATTCAGCGACGAAAGATGGCCCGATTGAGCAGAGAAGACCGCCAAATTGCATTGGGTCGTTTACAAGCAGGCCAAAGTCAAAGTGCAATCGCCAGGCACTTCCACGTGTCCCAGAGCACCATCAGTAGACTGTGGGTCAGGTTTCAAGCCACTGGCTCCGTTGCTGACTTGCCACGAGCGGGAAGACCAAGGGCGACAACTGCTGCTCACGACCGCTTCATACGGCTCCGCCACCTCCGGAATCGTTTCCTGTCGGCCTCATCTTCTGTCCAGGCTCTCCCCGGGCCACACCGATTATCGGACCAGACCGTGCGGAACCGCCTGCATGAAGCTGGTTTGAGAGCTCGCAGACCTCACAGAGGAGCTGTCCTCACCCGCCGCCATCGCCAGAACCGAGTGCAGTGGGGCAACCAGCACCTTCGCTGGACCGTCCGGAATCACTGGAGACACGTGTGGTTCAGCGACGAGTCCTACGTCCTGCTCCAGCGACATGATGGTCGGAGGAGGGTCTACCGGAGAGTAAACGAACGTTACGCGCCCAACTGTGTGGATGAGGCGTTCATGGTGGTGGAGGCGTCATGGTGTGGGGGGCGATCAATACCGCTGGAAGGAGCACCCTGGTGCACGTCCAAGGGCGCATAACTGCCCAGCAATACGTGGAGGAAATTCTGCGCCCACACGCCCTTCCTCTTCTGGCTGACCAGGATGCCATATTCCAGCAGGACAACGCTCGCCCGCACACAGCACGACTCACCACCCAGTTCCTCACCGACCACCATGTCCAGGTGCTTCCCTGGCCATCCATGTCGCCAGACATGAACCCGATAGAACACCTCTGGGATGAATTGGACAGACGTGTGCGCAGGCGAGAAGAAGCGCCGGCAAATCACCGCGATCTATTGCAGGCACTTCAGGAGGAGTGGGACACCATCCCACAGCAAGATATCCGGCATCTGATCCAGTCCATGCCCAGAAGGTGCCGGGCAGTTGTTGCTGCTCAAGGCAGTCACACCCCCTACTGACTTGACAGCCTCGGCACCCAATCGTATTGATTGACTGATTGATTTGAAGATGCAAATGAACTGTGTGTGCATTCAACTGTGTCCATACCAAATTTCAAACAAATAATCTAAATATTGGATTTTCTGTTAATTTTTTCGAAAAATAAAACAAATTTGGCAAGTAGCAACTATGCGTTTCTTTTTTTGAACAGTATATATGTTTTTGGAATCAGGAACCGACAAGGAATAAGATGAAATTGTTTTTAAATCGATTTTGGAAATTTAATTTTGATCATAATTTTTATTATTTTTAATTTTCAAAGCTTTTTAATCCAAATATAACATTTATATGTTTTTGGAATCAGGAAATGATGTAGAATAAGATGAACATAAATTTGGATCGTTTTATATAAAAAAAAATTGTATTACAATTCAGATTTTTAATGACCAAAGTCATTAATCAATTTTTAAGCCACCAAGCTGAAATGCAATACCGAAGTCCGGCCTTTAATAATTGATAATTGAAAAGACGAAAAATATAGGGACAAAAACTCGTTTATTTCAACAAAATGCTCAAAAGGCGGAACGAACTCGGTGTCTTTGACAACCTTTGAAAAAATTCTAGGCTGGTTGACTGGTAACCAAACTAATTGATCATTTCCCCCTTTTCACTGAAATTCTTCGTGTGGTCGACCCCACTGGGTTTTCAATCTTGATTTTGATACCGTTACGTTTCTCAGTTTTACTTTCTATTGGCTAGTACTACGCCAAGTGTGAACAAAATGAGAATGGCTCGTTAAAGCAGGTAATCGGAAATAAAGTTCACGGAATCGCTGTTCCATTTTCTCGAGAAAAAAATGCGCTGACAAACACCATGTTTCTTCAGTTTTGTTACAAGCTTGCTTCTACCCGTCGACGTGGCACTGGTAATATACACAATTCCAAGATTTGAGTGACAAACTAACGCTGTCATAATGAAACCAGGCTATTCACACCCATCTAACAATAGCATAAGAGACCCGTGAAAGACTGCGGACAACTTTTTGTTTAATGCTGATGATTGGTGTTTTTTTCTTGCGACAAGTTTTATTTTGTGTTTGGTAGTTGTTTTGTTTAGTTTACCGTTAGGCCTAATTAGAGCGACTAAGCTTTGATAGGCGTTCAGTAACATTACATTTAGACAAATCCACAACTGGTCCATATATTAATTCGGAGCCTGGGCGCCTGATACCACTCTAAAAAGCTCCCGATACAACCAAGTGTGCAAGTCGACCAATTCAAGTATGCTTCAGATTTGTTTCTGCTTTAGTCCGACGAAAACATCATTTCAAACACAATAGGAAACAAGAAACTGTTCAAAAACAGAGAAAAAAATATCAATTTTCACTCGTAAAGAAGCCTTTTTTTTAAGGTCGAGAGCTAGTGATAGGTTTTTTTCAGCAAGTTTGTTAAGGAAATGCTGAAAAGTCTTCTATTCTTCTTTGTTGAAGATGGTACTTGATTTTGCTATTATCATTTATGTGCGCACGTAACTCGAGCCCAATACTGAGCTGAGACTATTCAGTTGAATGTCATACAAAGCAATTTTATTGTAAAAACGGCTTGGCCTGTTGACAGTAAATCCGTTTGAAGCGTCAAATTGAGACTGAGCACAAGTGAATGAAATACTACATAGTATAATAGGCTTCTGAATTGAGAGAAAGTCTGACGGTTTTGTGGTGTGTGCGTCCACAACTGTTTTGACACGTGCAAGTCAACCTGAGAAGGTAAATTCAGCGAATGAAATTGTTTTCGGCGCTCTAGCTAGCACCGTCAGCTTGTCAGAACAAGAGCCTGTATTAGGAGCCTGTCGGGCCATATTCGGGGTCTTTGCCCTAATTTCAATTCTCACTCTCTCAACTCAGTTTACACAGATTCATCAAACACAGCGAGCAGTGCTTGAGAAATCATGACCCAGCATTACCGACGACGACGGACTGACTGATGTCACAGTCTTTAGTTTCGTTTTTACATTGAGTCAAGTTTTGATTTATTTCCCTCTTGCTTCAGAAGTAAGACATCATAAAGGCAGAAGTTGATTTTCTTACCGTCAATCATGATACAGAACAGCCCTGTATTTTCCTCAGTGAAAGTCAAAAACAGAATGAGCTACGATATGGTTCGACACACGTCACTTCCCCAACACTGATCAGCAAATCGGCTTGTCCATATTCAGTAACAAAGGGGAGACAGCTTTTGTAAGTTTAAACATCCATTTGAAATCTTCTTTTTTTTACATTTTGATACATATGCCCTGCATAACTTTTGTTCTCAGTTTAACTCAACACATGATGCTTGCAAGGAAAACAAGAACACGAACAATTTAAAAAATAGCAAAATAGCAAAATTCATTTCAGTCAGGGTCTATCACCCATCGAAGTTTGACTCGCCCATTTGACCGAATACGCAGTAGTTTTTATATTTAGTCAAGTTTTGACTAAATATTTTAACATCGAGGGGGAATCGAAACGAGGGTCGTGGTGTATGTGTGTGTGTGTGTGCGTGTGTGCGTGTGTGCGTGTGTGTGTGTGTGTAGAGCGATTCAGACTAAACTACTGGACCGATCTTTATGAAATTTGACATGAGAGTTCCTGGGTATGAAATCCCCGAACGTTTTTTTCATTTTTTTGATAAATGTCTTTGATGACGTCATATCCGGCTTTTCGTGAAAGTTGAGGCGGCACTGTCACGCCCTCATTTTTCAACCAAATTGGTTGAAATTTTGGTCAAGTACTCTTCGACGAAGCCCGGGGTTCGGTATTGCATTTCAGCTTGGTGGCTTAAAAATTAATTAATGACTTTGGTCATTAAAAATCTGAAAATTGTAAAAAAAAAATAAAAATTTATAAAACGATCCAAATTTACGTTTATCTTATTCGCCATCATTTGCTGATTCCAAAAACATATCAATATGTTATATTCGGATTAAAAACAAGCTCTAAAAATTAAATATATAAAAATTATTATCAAATTTTTTTTTTCGAAATCAATTTAAAAACACTTTCATCTTATTCCTTGTCGGTTCCTGATTCCAAAAATATATAGATATGATATGTTTGGATTAAAAACACGCTCAGAAAGTTAAAACGAAGAGAGGTACAGAAAAGCGTGCTATCCTTCTCAGCGCAACGAATACCCCGCTCTTCTTGTCAATTCCACGTGCACTGCCTTTGCCACGGGCGGTGGAGTGACGATGCTACGAGTATACGGTCTTGCTGCGTTGCGTTGCGTTCAGTTTCATTCTGTGAGTTCGACAGCTACTTGACTAAATATTGTATTTTCGCCTTACGCGACTTGTTTTCTGTGCCCTTATCCCGTACATCGGTCGTGCTTCGTCGGCTAAGTTGAGCTGCACGTGCACGAGAACGAAACTCATTGAAAGGTAGAGCCCCTGCGACGGGCTGCTCGCTTTCCTTGGCTGTCATAATTATACAGGGTGCTGTCGATCGTGTCTTGCAAAAGCAAGTAACCCCTTTTTTACATTTAGTCAAGTTTTGACTAAATATTTTAACATCGAGGGGGAATCGAAACGAGGGTCGTGGTGTATGTGCGTATGTGTGTGCGTGCGTGTGTGTGTGTGTGTGTGTGTAGAGCGATTCAGACTAAACTACTGGACCGATCTTTATGAAATTTGACATGAGAGTTCCTGGGTATGAAATCCCCGAACGTTTTTTTCATTTTTTTGATAAATGTCTTTGATGACGTCATATCCGGCTTTTCGTGAAAGTTGAGGCGGCACTGTCACGCCCTCATTTTTCAACCAAATTGGTTGAAATTTTGGTCAAGTAATCTTCGACGAAGCCCGGGGTTCGGTATTGCATTTCAGCTTGGTGGCTTAAAAATTAATTAATGACTTTGGTCATTAAAAATCGGAAAATTGTAAAAAAAAATAAAAATTTATAAAACGATCCAAATTTACGTTTATCTTATTCTCCATCATTTGCTGATTCCAAAAACATATAAATATGTTATATTCGGATTAAAAACAAGCTCTGAAAATTAAATATATAAAAATTATTATCAAAATTAAATTGTCCAAATCAATTTAAAAACACTTTCATCTTATTCCTTGTCGGTTCCTGATTCCAAAAACATATAGATATGATATGTTTGGATTAAAAACACGCTCAGAAAGTTAAAACAAAGAGAGGTACAGAAAAGCGTGCTATCCTTCTTAGCGCAACTACTACCCCGCTCTTCTTGTCAATTTCACTGCCTTTGCCATGAGCGGTGGACTGACGATGCTACGAGTATACGGTCTTGCTGAAAAATGGCAGCTACTTGACTAAATATTGTATTTTCGCCTTACGCGACTTGTTTACATTTAGTTACATCTTGCCTGATGTTTTCAGATAGACTGGGAATCAAGATGAGGGTGGTGCATGGCGTACATATATGAAAACACGATAACATTAAAACATATCAATACAAGCAAATGTTACACACACACACACACACACACACACACACACACACACACGGCACACACACACACACACACACACACACACACACACACACACACACACACACACACACACACACACACAAAACAGCATATTTTGTTGAGTAGTAGAGGCTGAAGAATAATTGCGCACAGAATACAACCACCTTCTAGTGTCTTTCATAAAAGTAAACAATCAACCTATGATGTACCAAGCTTAACTTTTCCAACTAGACATCCTACAAACTAAATTGTGAATCTGTGCACAATTGTTTCCTTAGAAAGAAACAATTAATTTTTGTTCCGGCGTCAGTGTGGCCTTTCTAATAAACGCTTGCGTTTTATGACCATATAATGTAACCGTATTCGTATTCCCAACCACACCGACTCACCACATATGTATATATTACCCTTCTTTACAAATTGTCTCGTGGGCCCTTTAACTCTTCTAATTTACTAATTTACTATATCCGTCACTTTTCTCGACAGCCTTTTGTTTCAAGGGAATGAAACCATAGATCGTATAAAGTTCTGTGACGAATTTCTATGAAGAGTTGTTTCCCTTGGACCGTTGATCAAGAAGCTTTCCTTTTGTCGGTGATCGCACAAAAGTATACATTAATGAAAGTTGTTTCTTTTTCTTCTTTTTTTCTTAACGTCCGTTCGACCAAAATAAAAACAAACAAGAAAGACAAGTTGTTGGAACGATTAATCATGGACAAAACAAAACGTTACGTAAAATTGTGTCCATAATGAAACGTTCCAACAACTTACCTTTCTTTACGGTTTTTTTATTCTGAATTTTGGAGCGTTGGCAGTCTAGTTGTTTTGGGATTTCGTCCCTTCTTCCCCCCCCCCCCCCCCCCCCCCCCCGATACGGCCATGTGGGACCGATGAACGTTGGCTTCCTTACTCAGGTTATCGTGTTTAAAATTATTGAAGTGCTAAACCCTGATATAAAATCGAAAACGCAACTAGTACTGATATTAATTTACTAAATCATAACAAATTATTTAACTGCTGAAATAACGTTATTTATATTTAAAGTATTTAGGTATTGTCCCATGTAACTTGCTTTTGTTTAATGTCATGATGATCTTACAACAAAATGTTTAATTACATTTTGGAAAATCGGTCCCACATGGAGACGTTTAAGGTCTAAGAAAGAAAAAGTTTGAAAATAAAGGGGCACAAAAGAAAACAAGTCGCGTAAGGCGAAAATACAATATTTAGTCAAGTAGCTGTCGAACTCACAGAATGAAACTGAACGCAATGCCATTTTTCAGCAAGACCGTATACTCGTAGCATCGTCAGTCCACCGCTCATGGCAAAGGCAGTGAAATTGACAAGAAGAGCGGGGTAGTAGTTGCGCTAAGAAGGATAGCACGCTTTTCTGTACCTCTCTTTGTTTTAACTTTCTGAGCGTGTTTTTAATCCAAACATATCATATCTATATGTTTTTGGAATCAGGAACCGACAAGGAATAAGATGAAAGTGTTTTTAAATTGATTTGGACAATTTAATGTTGATAATAATTTTTATATATTTAATTTTCAGAGCTTGTTTTTAATCCGAATATAACATATTTATATGTTTTTGGAATCAGCAAATGATGGAGAATAAGATAAACGTAAATTTGGATCGTTTTATAAATTTTTATTTTTTTTTACAATTTTCAGATTTTTAATGACCAAAGTCATTAATTAATTTTTAAGCCACCAAGCTGAAATGCAATACCGAAGTCCGGGCTTCGTCGAAGATTACTTGACCAAAATTTCAACCAATTTGGTTGAAAAATGAGGGCGTGACAGTGCCGCCTCAACTTCACGAAAAGCCGGATATGACGTCATCAAAGACATTTATCAAAAAAATGAAAAAAACGTTCGGGGATTTCATACCCAGGAACTCTCATGTCAAATTTCATAAAGATCGGTCCAGTAGTTTAGTCTGAATCGCTCTACACACACACACAGACAGACAGACAGACAGACAGACACACGCACATACACCACAACCCTCGTTTCGATTCCCCCTCGATGTTAAAATATTTAGTCAAAACTTGACTAAAATAAAAAGATACACATCATACACTAATACATGTTCTATCTAAAGGGGCGAACCGAATCTTAAAGCACGTGTAGAAAATAAACTGTATTCTCGTCCTTCTGGGTTCGTGGTTCATAGTATTAGATATATACGATGTTTCACACTGTCATTATCGTGTGTAGCACGTCTGTCTTTTCGTGTTTGATATTTTTCGGTGAACAAGTCATCATGGTCGCCATGCAGTGCAGTGTGCCATCCAAGCGACCAGTCCCCCTAAACACACAAAGAGATAGAGAGAGAGAGAGAGAGAGAGAGAGAGAGAGAGAGAGAGAGAGAGAGAGAGAGAGAGAGAGAGAGAGAGAGAGAGACGTGGACAGAGAGAGAGAGAGAGAGAGAGAGAGAAGAAAAAAACGAGAGAGAGAGACTGAGAGAGAGAGACACTGCATAGACAGACAGACAGCGGACAGACAGACAGACATACAGAAAGACAGAGAGAAAGAAAAGAGACACCGAGACATACACATAGAAGGACAAACATATATATATTAGATGAAGCCACTAAGGGGCACTGTATGTCCCTGCATGGACCCTGGCCAATTCTTGCTTTTGTGTCTTTTTCTATAGGCCTACCGCAGTAATAATTGGTGTCTTAGTCAGGGTTTTTCCATCTCCCTGCTTCTGCACAATGTAACCCGGGGGTCTTCGATAAATAGGCACAGTTTGCTTGTGTTGTGACAACATACCCATTTGGCCTGGATATTGACCCATTTTGTGCCCGGCTACTTCCAAAACCGGCTTGTCTTGAAACTGTTTCAGTGGACTGCCAAAAAGACAGAAATACACTAATAATTATGCTCGTGAGTGATGTATCCCTTACTCAGTGAAGAATAGTGTAACAGTGAAAGCTACAAATCTGTCGAGTTACGAGAGACATTCCTGTCTTTTTCTATGATCGTGTTCTTCACCATGGTCTACCCAGTGCTTGCTTGTTGTTAGGCAGGTTGCTAAGGAAGTGGTGGCGGAAGAACACACTCATTGCGCCCCACGCGTGCGGCGATCCGCGAGTTTGGAGCTAGCAGGTGACCGAAAGTTGTTAGTGTGAAAATCAGATGTAATAGAAATCCGCGTTGTTCTTATCTAGAGCAAATTTGATGAAATGATCCTGATGGTTAATTGACAGTGTTAAAATGATACGAGTTCGGAATCGGCTACATCGAAGGCTGTACACCAAAACAAACTGCATGGAGCTACTGTTTTTGCTTGGTCATATATTTTCTGGATGTTTTCACTATGCATGCCAGGTTCTCTACAGTTAGCAATCGAGCTGTTGTTTTAATTTCCGTGAAGGTAGAGGTGTTGTGAAACTTGATTTAATTCTGTATGGTTTTTCTTCGCCAGTCCATGCCCACAGTGAAGGAGCCATGAATGGGACAGTACCCCATGAAATAGTGTCCTAATAGGGACAGCTGGGACACCTGACAGGCGAGGTTCTGGCCAGGTCGGCTAGAATAATTGACCATGTCGATGAAACGGTCTCCTACTCCTGAGACAGGTAAGTCAGAACTGTTCAAAAACTTTCAGGAACATTTTTAAATAGTCCCAGATATGATTTGTTTGTTTGCTTGTTTGCCCAGCCGACCACGAAGGGCCATATCAGGGCGGTGCTGCTTTGACGTATAACGTGCGCCACACACAAGACAGAAGTCGCAGCACAGGCTTCATGTCTCACCCCGTCACATTATTCTGACACCGGACCAACCAGTCCTAGCACTAACCCCATAATGCCAGACGCCAGGCAGAGCAGCCACTAGATTGCCAATTTTAAAGTCTTAGGTATGACCCGGCCGGGGTTCGAACCCACAACCTCCCGATCACGTGGCGGACGCCTTACCACTAGGCCAACCGTGCCGGTCCCAGATATGATGCACAGATAGATTACTCTGCAAGCATATGACATTCCCGGGCCGCCCTTCCCGAGTCGTCATGCAGGGCCTGAATATCAGGAGTTGGCATTTGGCCAGGTATATTTGAGTTATCATATGTACTTGACCTCACTCTTTTGGCTTAACGCCCTGAACTGCATTTTTTTAAAGTACCAGATTAGGCCTAAAAAAAAAAATAGGTGTGGTTACGGTAACCCGACCTACCCTATTTTTAGGGGCCGACCCTATAACTTTTTATTACATTTGTCCCCCCCAAAAAAAATTGTAAAAAAAACCGAGTGCAGAAAACGCAATGAAAGCAAAAGCGCTCGAGTCGTCATGCAGATGACAGACGATGCAAGGGAAATAACTCCTTTTACTAAGAAGGCCAAACAGACGCTTGCCATGACAAAAATGGCGGCATCTTCTTCGGTTGCGAATGCTACATGCTTGAATATCCATAGTCGCACACATATTTCCCTGTCAAGTAGGTTTAATTTGTATACATTAGAAAAAAAAGTTTTAAAAAAAAGTGATTGCCTACCTTCCTACCCTATTTTTGGGGGCTATGTTACCTTAACCACACCTACATTTTTTTTTTGGGGGGGGGGGGGGGGGCCTTATGTATGTAGTATGTGTGTTCGTGTGTCTGTGTTTAGAGCGATTCAGAGAAAACTACTGGAGTGATCATCAGGAATCTTGACAAGAGAATTCCTGGGTATATGATACATCATGTATCCCCAGACTTTCCGATCAATTTTGATGACGTCATACATGTATCCAGCTTTTAGTGATAGTTGAGGCGGAACTGTCACGCCCTCATTTTTCAACTAAACTGATTGAAATTTTGGTCAAGCAATCTTTGACTCAGTCTGAACTTTGGGATTGCATTTCATCTTGGAAGGTTCAAAAATATGTAGATATGTTATATTTGCTTTAAAAACATGCTCAGAATTAAAGAAAATAGGTAGTGAGTATAATGTTTGTATTCTTCGAAGAGACGCGCAGGTTGGTTTTGGGGTTTTAATGTCCCTTCAGCAGATGCTAGCTGCTATTCGAGACCGAGGAGACGAGCAGGAACCGTCTCAGTCTTCGGGTATGGTTAGCCGAGACTATCTGAATGTAGTCTCGCCAATGACTGGTTTTGGAAGTTTTATGCCTACAGATTGACTAATTGTTTTTATATTGCTTCACGCAATGTGTTTCTTTTATGGATAGGGGGATTTACGTATGATTTTGGTCAAAGTTACAACTCCTATAAATGCCTTTAAGATTTGCTTTCTCAGATTCATAGTAGAAATAATAAGTTAGGTTTGTTTAATGGCCCCCCAACAAAATTTCAATGTTTCTGATTCCCTGACCGACCCTGTTTTATCCTCCTGACCCTAGAACGTTTATAGACCTGTCAAAAAAGAAGATATTAATTAACAATGACAAAACTTGATGTTGCAGTCTTTGCAACTGCAAGGAAACTAGTATAACTCTTCTCGCTCGATTTCCAGCCAATGAACAGCCAGATGTCACGTGCCAGTGTAAATAAAAATGAAAAGATTAATTTTTTTTTTAAAGATTACAAGCCTACTGACTCTATTTATTTTGGCCTTGTCATCAGGAACAAAAAAATGTTTCCTCACTCTCTGTAATTTATTGCAATGTTAGTACATGATGATGCAGTATATGCACTATATATACATATTTATTGATCATTCTGAGCTGTCTAGACCTTGTACTTGGATGTTCCCCTTTTGTAAAAAAAACCTTTTCATTCATTATCACATTTCTTTCCCCCAAATCAATTTGAACCGCTATCTGTAATAATTTAGATGTAAAGAATCTTTATGAGGTCTTGATTTTGACGATGGCATAATAATGACTACTAAAAGCTCCCTCAAACAAACTTACACCAGTGCCTGAATGTAGGTGTAGATATTGCACTTGAGCGTTCCTACTGCTACATGTATTCATGAATATTAAATCAATCATAGTTATAAAAGAAAACAAGTCGCATGGAGCAAAATTGATACATTTAGTCAAAACTGAACGCACTGTGTACTGCGGCATTTCACAATAGCTTTGCCCATGTTGCGGAAAATTTGACTAAATGTGAAAAGATAGATGCAACATGGAAGCACCTGCAATCAGTTGTGATTGGTGTGCAGAGAAGGACTGGGGAGAGGTGACATTTGATGCAGAGGAAGCGTTCACCACTGGCTACATTCCTTTGGACAAACTGCAAGCGGAACTTAAGGTTGGAACATTGACGATGACAGTGTTGATGTACCTTAAGACTTTGTCCCGCTGCTCAGTCTTGCATTCTTTCAGCTAACACTAAGAGCAACCCTCCTTTTAAGATCCTCTAGTTGAAGCTCCCCCCCCCCCCCCCCAAACACACACATCTTATTTTATTTTTTAAATAACTTGCCTTAAAAAGTCTCCAAATGTACCCCTCTTCTTTTAGGCTAGCTCTCTCTTTTAAAATCTGTTGTTGTTGTTGTTGTTGTTGTTGTTGTTGTTGTTGTTGTTGTTGTTGTTGTTGTTGTTGCAGTCAGCTTTTAAGGGGGCTCCACTGGTGTTTTTTCGTATGCATAATATTTGCTTTTTTTTTTTAAGGCCCTTAAAAAGACCTGTGCAAATGTACTCCCATTGTAATGCTCTCTCTCTTGTAAGACCCAGTGTTCTCCGGGTTTTGGCAGTCATGCTGTTTAAAAGGGGGGTTCCACTGCTTTTTTATGTTACAATGTTTGCATTTCTGTTTGTCTTAGGTTAATTGTTTGAAGCTATAAACTCATGCATTCTAAACTGCAACCTTGTGTTGAAGATTGAAAATGTTGTACAACCTTTTTTTTTTTTTTAATTTCCAACAGCTGCATTCACATACAATGTATTCAGATTATAATCACATTAGTAAGCATTTTTCAAAAGCAATTATTTTGGAAAAGCATTGCTGGCATTATTGTTTAAGATAATTCTGTTTGTATGTGTAAGTTAGTGACATCTGACTGCATGTCTCAAGTACCTGGTGAACCAAAAGTCATGCCCAATGGTACCTCCCTTGAAAGGACACCTGTCTTGTCTTTGTCAATCATTTTCATCTTAACATACCTTACAGGCCACCTGCATTGTAGGGACACTTTTGGCTCATCCCAATGGTGTCCTTTTATTGCACCCAGTGTGTATCAAAATATGGAATCATAAAAGAATTCTTTTTTCTTCTGCACTCCCATGTTATAAAATAATAAGACTTAAAAAATCTTGTTTTCAGGCTTTAGCAACCGCCAAGAAAGAAGCAGAAGTAAAATGCATCAACTTCAGAGCCAACGGGTACTGCACAGATGCTGTGCTCAAGTGTATTGCTTCTTCACTCAATCTGCAGGTACATCATTGATTAGTCACATCATTGATTGATTATTTGATAATAATAAATAATAATGATAAAAATAATAATGATAATGACAGCTTATATAGAGCGAAACACAGTAATCTATGCTCTCCGCGCTTTACATATTATATTACACTGCAGGTGTTAAACAGATGCATATATACATGTACAACCTTTTTTTTTCCCCTGTGTAAACCATGTCAACCATTCAATCCACAATCCCAGATCTGGCCTGGCTTTTGGGGTATGACCTGCAATCCCTCTGCTTGGACATAGTGGCAACTGTATAATAAATGATCAACAGCTTTTATTTGTGCTTTCTGTGCAGAGTGGAAATGTGTTGATGAATTGATTTATTTACAGTCTCTTCAGCAATCTGTGGAATTAATTCATCAAACGTGTTTTTCTCTGCACGGGAAGCAATCATATAGAACGATATTTTGACTAAAGACTACAGTTGAATTTAAAATAATTTTTTTAATAAGGATTAATGATTTTCTAACTGCATATACATGTACAACCTTTTTTTTTCCCTGCATATTTATTAATCTTTATTTCAAAAATGAATTTAAATTCAACTGTAGTTTTTTGTCAAAATATCGTTCTATATGATTGTAGATAAAAGTCTTGTGTATCTTTGTGCCAAATATTAAGCATTTCTGATGTAAGATATGTTGCTGTAAAACCGTTTCCTAGAAATCCAATATGGCACCGTGTATGCCAGTTTCCATAGCAATGGCAATCTATGTCCTTTAGTTTTCACAATTTTTTCATTTCTTTACATGAGTCACTTCAAAAACTACCCAGAAAACTAAGTTACTTCGTATATTTTCCATGTTTCATTTTGGTCATTCTAGTGCCGCTCATTGCCTTAACACATGAATGTGCATTGGAAACTACTTCTTTAAAGCTTTTGACGATGACGTTAAATTCTTAAGGGTATAACAAGCATGGTTTTGTACATTTTGATATATTTGTCTGTATGGGGGGGGGGGGGGTGGTAGTTTTCTTTCCAAGCCACTCAAACACTGATTAACTTGCAACGTTTGTATATATAGTGCACTAACGAGGAGAAGGAGTTGTGTTTTAACTTGAGCGTTGACTGGGTGTGCATGCAGGGCTTTGGCGCCAACCTGAAGGAGATCAACCTGCTAGGATGCAGCCTGCTCACAGACTCTGGCCTCAACTGGTTGGCGCAACTTCTCAATCAAAGAACACTTGCCTCTCCAGTCTCTGTAAGTTTACTTCAGCTCAGATTTGAACACTTCTGTTTTGTATGTGTTACAGAGTGCTGAAATCTCATGAAATCTCTAGAAGTAAAAGTAATCTGATTAGGGGTTAGATGAGACTGAATTAGTAGCCCATCCAAAGAAGTGTGTTTTGCCAAAACAAAGGCCAATAAGAGTTTTTAACATGAGAACACAGATCTAAAGATGTCTGGACACCCAGCATTATTGCTGCCCTGAAGCGGATGTTACACACAGATCCGCAGGGGATAACCTATTTATTTAATTTTTTCCCAATTTTTTTTTTTTTTTATCAACAAAAAAGGCAATCTTATGCTACAGTTTGGTCAGGTTTTGATCTCTCTGATAATCTGTTTAGGCCACAAAAAAAATAGGTCTGTTTACGGTAACAAAGGCCAAAAAAATAGGGTCGGTAGGTCGGGATTTTTTTTTTTATTTTATCATTTTTTTTCCAAAAAACCATATTTTTACGTTATTTTGCAAAAAAAACAAATTTTTTATTTTTTTTTCCCAAATGCCAAAAAAAAGTCTAGGGTCGCGCGAAAAAAATAGGGTCGGTCGGGATACCGTAAACAGACTATTATTTTTTTTTGCCTTACGCAAAGCGAGTAATTAATGCACTGCATAGTTCTGTCAAAATGATTCCATTTATTTCACAACCGTTTGATTTAGAATAACATCAATACACTTTTACATTCTGAATGTGAATAGCATTGGTTGCTGGGTGGATAACATGAATACACACCCCTTCTATTTTTCATTGACTGCAACTCCCATGTGCACTCGGGTATTTGCGCAAGTAGGCTTTTTTGTGTAGGGCTGTTTTGTTATAGTTATTGAACTGTTTGCAGATCAGACTGGACGGTTGTACCAAAGTGACGGACTGTGGGTTGGCCACACTCAAGGCCTCCTGTCCAGACAGTTACCTCAGTGCCATGGCAACGTCCGTCGCTCACAATCGATACCTGGCAACTGCCAGTGGATGCCCTATGCTCATGGATGCTTCAAGTTAGTGATTATTCTTGTTTTCCTTTGTGTTCTTTTTGATATTTTTTTCTTTTTATTCAGCATAACTGTCTTCAATCAAATTGATGTGATTATGTGTATTTTGATAGTATTATTGTTATGCAATGCAATTAATGTTCACGTGTGTGTTTTTCTTTCCTTCGTCGGTATTTGCTGTTAACTTCATTATTTGGTGCATTTAGGGGAAAAGAAATATGAATGCACGCTTGTCGTATCACTGTAAAATGTGTTCAGATATGCATGTGTGTGTTTGTATGTGTGTGTGTGCGCATGTGTGTGCGTGTGTGCATGCATACATGCGTTTGTGTGTGTGACCATAGCGTTTGAAACTTGCACACAAGTTCTTCAACTTGTTTAACAAAGAGACAACACACAAAATAATACTGAGAATGCTAAACTCTTTCCAGGTCACAGTGTGGAGAAACAGAAAAAAGCACAGGTTCTGATCGTGCCACTGAAGACAAACACCAGCACTGCCCGCTACCTTCCTGATAAAAGCACCGCCTCACGACAGCCCTTGCATTATGTCAAGGAAGCAACTCTGAAAGACTGGACTGTCAACCTCTTGGAGACTGACCCACAGACTGTAAGTGGCTGCATGAAATGGCTTAGTGGGTATCGTGGAACCCACCCTTTTAAGACCGTAAAAACCGGTACCGTTGGCCTAGTGGTATGGCGTCCGCCCCGTGATCGGGAGGTCGTGGGTTCGAACCCCGGCCGGGTCATACCTAAGACTTTAAAATTGGCAATCTAGTGGCTGCTCCGCCTGGCGTCTGGCATTATGGGGTTAGTGCTAGGACTTTTTGGTCCGGTGTCAGAATAATGTGACTGGGTGAGACATGAAGCCTGTGCTGCGACTTCTGTCTTGTGTGTGGCGCACGTTATATGTCAAAGCAGCACTGCCCGGATATGGCCCTTCGTGGTCGGCTGGGCGTTAAGCAAACAAACAAACAAACAAAAGACCGTAAAATTCTCAGAAAATGAGGTCTTAAAAAGGAAAAAGTGTGGTCTTCAAAGAAAGGGGTTTCCACTGTACAAATTATATGCTGTCATGTGCGTGGCCGTTTAGTTACTGTAGTCATACTGTTTGTCTCTGGGTCAAAGTTGTGCCTCATAGTCCGAAAAATATATAATTTATTGAAGGAATGGTTGGCAAGAGTGGTGAACTGTTGAGGAATTCTCGTTTTGTACCCAATCCGAAAATTTCATACCACCGTTTGAATACCCATAAGGCAATGCTTCCTTCCACCTACAACTGGTCAACAAGAAAGAACACGTCCACTCAGTTGGGTTGTTAGCACACGCAAATTCAGAACATAAATGGTTTTATGGGAAACCATAAACAGTACTTTTTACATTTCGTCAGAATTTGACTAAATGTACTTTGATATACTGGGAATTGAGACAAGCATGAGGGTGTATGTGTGTGTGTGTATGTGAGTATGTTCGTGGGTGGGACAGCCGCTTTTTTCTTGGGTTGTCATTAGAATGTTGCGTTGTTTTGATTTAGGATTGCTGTCATCCTCCATCCCTTAAAAAGGGTCACAGCTAGGATTAAACTTGAAACTTGTGTGTGTGTGTGTTGTGTTTTGATAATACACCAACACATTGTGTCTCTTCCTGTGTCGGCAGCCTCTGTTCGAGCACCTTGTGTCACCCAACCTGACTCAGGTCATCATTCCCTTCAGCAGCACTTGTGAGCCGGCTGACGTGAGGAACCACATTGCTGACACCATCTCTCTCGTTCTCAGCAAGGTGAGTTGTCAAAAAAGGGATCAAAGTAATTAATATGATGAATAGAAATTACAGTATGCCTTGCGCTGCCAAGCCTAGTGCTTCAAACAATCTTGCGCTTAGTGTAACTGTTTATTCAGTGGGTTTGAGAGAGTCTGGGGTGAAGAGTGAGGGGGGGAGGGGGTAAAGTCTGTGAGGGAGTAGAGCATTAGTTTATTCAATGTTAGTATCATGACATATATGGAAAATTTGACATTCAGAATCCGTACTCAAGCATATAGCTTATATTAGCGACTTCAAAGTCATTGAGTCAAGCGAAGGTGCTGCTTGGTGAAAAGCAGAATTTATGCACATCAATCAATCAATCAATCAATGAGGCTTATATCGCGCATATTCCGTGGGTACAGTTCTAGGCGCTCTGCAGTGATGCCGTGTGAGATGAAATTTTATACGGCCAGTAGATTGCAGCCATTTCGGCGCATATTTACCTTTCACGGCCTATTATTCCAAGTCACACGGGTATAGGTAGACAATTATTAACTGTGCCTAAGTAATTTTGCCAGGAAAGACCCTTTTGTCAATCGTGGGATCTTTAACGTGCACACCTAATGTAGTGTACACGGGGGGAGGGTTCGGACACCGAAGAGAGTCTGCACACAAAGTTGACTCTGAAATAAATTTCCGCCGAACCTGGGATCGAACTCACGCTGAAAGCGGCCAACTGAATACAAATCCAGCGCGCTACCAACTGAGCTATATCCCCGCCCCACATGATAATTTGCACAAAGAAATTCTGTTCATGGTTAACGAATGGAGAGGAAGATTTTGTTTGTGATGTTGGGACTGCATTTCGTACTTCGTCAAGTAAGTGTAAGCAAAAATACCATTCATGTTACATGATGTGTAATATCGGTGAGTGTCTTAATTGACACTTCATGAAACGTTGCTGTGTTATATCAATGAGTGTCTTCATGCACACTTCAGCTTAAACTAACTTGTCGGTGGTGATGCATTTTTTTCAGGAAACAATCAACCCAAAGCACCCTTCCCACTGTGCGAGTCCTGTGGGGACGGGTTTTGTGTATCCTAACTTGGTGCACTTTTGTCATCTATCAGACGACGGACTTTTCCAGTAAGTAGCTTGTCAACCGGTTTTTTTCTGTTTCCTGATTTAACTCTTGTGTGGTAACATGCAGCTTAATATAGAAGTACAGTGGAACCCCCTTTTAAGACCCCCTAATATAAGACTTCCTCCCTTTTAAGACCTTAAGTTTTTTCACATTTTCTGTTCATAACCCCTGTAAATTTACCTCCATTTTAAGACTCCCTCCTTTTTAAGGCCTTCTTTTCTCAGATTTTTGGAGGTCTTAAAAGGGGGGTTCCACTGTAGATGGCTTTTTTTTTTTTTTTTTTTCATCAACAATTATAACGTAAAAATCTTTGGTTATACTGTGTTGATTGTTTATCTCATCCTTTTGCATTTCCTTGCCATCTTTTTGGGCCATTTTTTCGCAGAGCTTTCAGTCAATCTATTTGTTATGTATTACAATTATACAGTGCACCCATAAGATCATGTTTAAATCAAGTGCCTATGGTTAACTGTCAATCGCTAGTCCAGCACCAGACAGGTAATGTCCTTATTGTCTTTTATTGAGAATAGTCTTGAACTATAGCCAGCAGTTTCCTGCTCTTTCTAACTTGGCATTCCATCTCCAAGCAGAACACTTCCTCCCTTCCTCTTGTGTACTTTCTATTAACATAATATAAAAAATGCAACTGCAGTATTAGTTCTCGTGTTGTGTATTATGACTGAGTGAGAGATAATTCCCCAAGAACACAACACTACATGTATTTAAGTTTCTTATTTACTGAAGTCTACATCTGGGGTTTGACTTAACATATTCTTGTAAAAGTCTGGTGTATATAGGCAGGTGTCTTTTTTCTTTCTCTCGAATTTGTCTTGTCTGGTAGAATGTGAAGACCTTTTTATGTTCTATTCAGGCGGCTGTTTTTAAACGAGTTAATTCAGTTACATGTTGGCATACAAGTTGCAAATGTGTGTCTCTAGTATTAACTGCAACTGAATCGACTTCAACTGCATCTAGAATGTTTAATAGCATGTCTGATGCAGTGATTTGAACATGTTTAAAAAATATTATAGGCTTTGCTAGTTTCTGTGTCCTTCGAATGTTCCGTTGATTTGACTGGACTTGGTTTAAATGTCATTGGTGATCTCCTTATTACCAGTCTGTTTTGACTGATAGTTATTTTCTATACTGCTCGTCAGAAGATTTTTTGTGTGTGTATACCTTTTCATTTTCATTAGTTTGGACGGTTTATGTGATCAGTGAATTTTTCCATGCAAACAAATTTGACTTTGAGTGAGAAACGCTGATACCAGTGACTGTCATTTGCAGGGGTAATTCTGGTAGTGACTAGTATTAACAGGCATGGGAATTGAAAAAAGTAAAAAAGGCTGAAAATGTGTAAGTAATAGCAAAGTCGACGACGCGAAGCGCCTAGCCCTGCTTGGGGGGTTCGGGGGCATGCCCCCCCCTCACCCCCCCGAATTGTTTTTCTCCAAAGAACCCAAATGGTGCAATTTGGTGTCATCTGAGCTCCATGTTTGCCATTAAATTCAGTTTTTAGAACCATTTTTGCCTCCCCCATTTATTTTTTCGGCGGACACTTTTGCTTTTTCGGCGGAACAAAACAAAAAAATCGGCGGAAATTTGCCTTTTGGCGGACAATTCCCATGCCTGTATTAAGTTTTTAACAATAATTTTTCCCTTCCTTTTGCAGGAGTATGTCAGACTCTGAACACGTGCTGGGCATGATTGTGTCTCGGCAGCCGCTGAGTCGCAGCAACCCGATCTACGAGGTTGAGTGCCTGGGGGAGACAAAACCAGAGGAAACTGGTTTGGTTGTGGGCGTGATGCATGACATCTTGATGAGTGATCGTTTCCCCATGGAGTCCAAGGAACGCAACGGTGGAGCTGTTGAAAGGTACGCTCGATGTGTAGCTATATATAAACTTGAAAAATAAGATAGTTAAAACATACAATGTACTTGTAAAATAATGGTGCTAAAATTAGTGGATTTTTTATCCATAGAGTAAATGCATTATTCCTGAGTGATTTGAAACCAAGTAGACTCTTTTATCATGAGAATCATGACATGGTGTAAAAGCTTAGTTTTGTGGGAATCAACTTACTTGGTTTGTTACACAGTTTTCTGAAAATATTAATGAATATAAACATCATCAGTTCATTAATTTTCACCTAGTAATTAATCTTTTCTTTTTTTTTTAATCTTGATTTTGTGCTGATTTGCATATAAGGGATTTTGTACATTTCTGTGTAAATGTTGGTTTGCTATGCATTATTGTCTGCTTTGTGATTTGTTTATGGGACTTAATGCACTAAAGAAAAGATATTTATTATTACTGTGATGACTTTAATCAGGTTTGAGTTGGAGCCTCATGCCGTGTTTGGTATTGGAGTGGAAGGGGAATGGTTGTCAGAGTATGTGCCAGCTGAGAGTGCCGAGTTCTACTTCACCAAGAACGGTGTCAAGGTAGGTGTCAATTGAGCAGCTTTCATATGCATGGGTTTGACTTTAAAGGCACCATCTTTCTCGTGGCTCACTATCACAGATCTGTCCAGGGTTTTACATGGGATAAGACCATCCTCCCACTTGGTCACATATCAAACATCAACCCCCTTTCTCCTTGCTGTGGTGAGTTGGAATCATACACAAATAAATCACAAAAACAAGTGGAGAGAGGGTCTTACCCAATGGCAAAGCCTGGCCAAATCTGAGACAATGAGCAGCACTGTTTCCATGGGAAGGAGTTTGCTTTAAACAAACTTGGTTAAGGTTCTATATGCCTTGTTAGTTGTGTGAAACAGTTTTCTTTATGAGAATGTCCTCTGTGTGTGTGTGTGTGTGTGTGTGTGTGTGTGTGTGTGTGTGTGTGTGTGTGTGTGTGTGTGTGTGTGTGTGTGTGTGTGTGTGTTTAAAATGTTTAAGCATTCACTTCTTTGCATTGTACCAGAATGCAGAAACTTTGCTGCAATACGCCAATAGGTTCAAAAACCTTCACATATAGAAGATGATGTGGTCCAGCAACATTTGCTACTTGCACATGAAATGCTGGGTTAATTTGAATATAAAGTTTATATGCCCATGATGTCATCCTGTTTTTAGACAAAAGATAACAACATAGTCCTAAGCGTCAGAAGAACTAGCTAGAATCATATTTAAAAGTACTGTATGTGGTTAAGAATATTATCACATCTTAAGGAAATAAAGCTTTATTTACAGGTGAGGTGTAGGAAAAAGAAATTGATATGTTTTGTCAAATGCTTCTATACAGTGAAACCTCCGTTTTACTACTTTCAAAAGTCTAAGAAAATAATTTCTTAAAAAGGAGGGATTTCTTAAACAGGAGGTAAATTTACAAAACCTATGAACAGAACATCTGGGTGGCCGAGTGGTAACGCACTTGCGCTCGGAAGCGAGAGGTTGCGAGTTCGACCCTAGGTCAGGGCGTTAGCAATTTTCTCCCCCCTTTCCTAACCTAGGTGGTGGGTTCAAGTGCTAGTCTTTCGGATGAGACGAAAAACCGAGGTCCCTTCGTGTACACTACATTGGGGTGTGCACGTTAAAGATCCCACAATTGACAAAAGGGTCTTTCCTGGCAAAATTGTATAGGCATAGATAAAAAATGGCCACCAAAATACCCGTGTGACTTGGAATAATAGGCCGTGAAAAGTAGGATATGCGCCGAAATGGCTGCGATCTGCTGGCCGATGTGAATGCGTGATGTATTGTGTAAAAAAAAAATCCATCTCACACGGCATAAATAAATCCCTGCGCCTTGAATATGTGCGCGATATAAATTGCATAAAATAAAAATAAAATAAAAAAATAGATCCCTGCGCTTGGAACTGTACCCACGGAATACGCGCGATATAAGCCTCATATTGATTGATTGATTGATTGATTGATTGATTGATCTGAGAAAGGAGGGTCTGAAAAGAAGGAAGGGGGTTCCACTGTACTTCACTGTGACAGATCTTTTAATTACAATTTACTACTTTATTGAAATTACAGGCAGAACCCCCCGCGGGTTAGGGGGAAGAGTTTACCCGATGCTCCCCAGCATGTCGTAAGAGGCGACTAACGGATTCTGTTTCTCCTTTTACCCTTGTTAAGTGTTTCTTGTATAGAATATAGTCAATTTTTGTAAAGATTTTAGTCAAGCAGTATGTAAGAAATGTTAAGTCCTTTGTACTGGAAACTTGCATTCTCCCAGTGAGGTAATATATTGTACTACGTTGCAAGCCCCTGGAGCAAATTTTTGATTAGTGCTTTTGTGAACAAGAAACAATTGACAAGTGGCTCTATCCCATCTCCCCCCTTTCCCCGTCGCGATATAACCTTCGTGGTTGAAAACGACGTTAAACACCAAATAAAGAAAGAAAGAAAGAAAAGGCAGTTCAACTGTGGTAACATTCAGTAGTACTACTACATCTGAAACCTTATGTGATTTGTGGTACTTTTGTCATGGACATTTGGCAGATTTAATTTTTGCAGGGAAGACGGAAATATTCTGTTAGAATAAAAAGACAATGTTTCTTTTGACGCCACGATTTTGTGCGAGGTACACAATCAAAAATTGATGATCTAAAACAAAGCCGGCATGTACATCATGACCATAGTGATCATGGCATTGTGTGTAATCTGTTGTGCAGGTGGAAGCGAAGAAGTCGAAAGAAAAGCCTCACATAGGAATGTACCCTATGCTGTCAGTGCTTGGCAAGTCTCAGGCTTCAGCGCGGATCAAAAACTTTCAATCCCCGCCTTTGGTAAGACCATATTTCTTCACTTACAAAATAACACCAGGAAAGAAGGAAGAAAGCACACAAGCTAGCTATGCTGGTCATAAACATTTCACACACCAGTAGTCTGAAATCTGTGAAAAATGTGTGCATGCAAGTTCTGGCTGTCCAAAAGCTTTATTATAATGCACATATGCATATATTAGCAAGCACTTCTGACTCAAAACCTCTAAATTGTAAATCAAAGGCCAGATTTTCATCGCAGAGTTTCTTAATAACAACAGCTTGTCTGAAAATGACACCAGTGTCTTTTTTCTCTCGCACAGGAACTGCTTCAAGAGTTTAAGAAGAAAGACCAGCGTCACTACTGGGAATTTACTGAAAACATGCTTCAAGATGAAAATGGCGTCATAAGGTACACTTGTGACAGTTGTGCTGGTGTTGGTGGGGATATTAACCAATAGAGTGAAACCCCCCTTTTAAGACCTCCAATAGTCCGAGGAAATCAGATCTTGAAAAGGATATCTAAGCATTCTTAAAAGGGAGGTAAATTAACAGAAAATCAAGCAGTTAAAGTCTTAAAAGGGGGTGTCTTAAGGGAGGTTCCACTGTACAAGGGATTTGTGAGGAGGGTTTGGGTTGAATACGAGAGAGAGAGAGAGAGAGAGAGAGAGAGAGAGAGAGAGAGAGAGATATGCTGAGAACGACTTTCTTGTCTTCTTTTGTCTTACTTAGTATCATCAAGCCGCTTGTACTTCCACCAGTTAATTCAGCAATTGATTTTGAGAATGAGTTTGAATTTATTACATGTTATGTGCAAGCCTGTGTGATCCGAGACAAAGGCAATGAAAGGAGTATGACAAAAGTCAAATTTAAGGGGCTTACTGTCCGTCAGGTCTAAGTGCCTATGTTGGACATGAGTTGGTTTATACGATTTGTTTGTTTGTTTGTTTGTTTGCTTAACACCCAGCCGACCACGAAGGGCCATATTAGGGCGGTGCTGCTTTGACATATAACGTGCGCCACACGCAAGACAGAAGTCGCAGCACAGGCTTCATGTCTTACCCTGTCGCATTATTCTGACACAGGACCAACCAGTCCTAGCACTAACCCCATAATGCCAGACGCCAGGCCACTAGATTGCCAATTTTAAAGTCTTAGGTATGACCCGGCTGGGGTTCGAACCCACGATCTCCCGATCACGGTGCGGACGCCTTACCACTAGGCCAACCGTGCCGGTGAAGTATGACTGTTGATTTTGTCTGTGGAATAGTTTCAGAAATGAAGTTTCAACTGTTTGTATCTTAAATCTGCCTTGAAAAGATTGAACACCTGAAGTTCACAGCAACCTCTTTACCTCCTTTTCTGCCTGAAGAACTTGTAAACTATATCTAAGAAACTGCCTTATGTTGTGTTTTTCTCTCCTTGCAGCTACTGTGACAATTACAACGCTTCAGGGCATGTTGGGCTGTTTGTGACAAGGGAGGGAATCAGCAAGACCAACCGCAGTTGCACAATAAAAGTTATTTCCCTTGGAAGGAGAGGGACAATAGCTTTGGGTGTCGGCCCTGAAAAATATCCAGTTGGGCAACAGCCAGGATGGAAAGAGAACTCAATTGCTTTTCATGGTGATGATGGCGGGTGAGTTTCCCCCCTTGTGATCAGTGTTTTGTTTTGGTTGTTTTGTGTATCGATCTCTGTATTTCAATCAATCAATCAATCAATCAATCAATATGAGGCTTATATCGCGCGTATTCCGTGGGTACAGCTCTAAGCGCAGGGATTTTTTTTTTTTTTTAATGCAATTTATATTGCGCACATATTCAAGGCGCAGGGATTTATTTATGCTGTGTGAGATGGAATTTTTTTACACAATACATCACGCATTCACATCGGCCAGCAGATCGCAGCCATTTCGGCGCATATCCTACTTTTCACGGCCTATTATTCCAAGTCACATGGGTATTTTGGTGGACATTTTTATCTATGCCTATACAATTTTGCCAGGAAAGACCCTTTTGTCAATCGTGGGATCTTTAACGTGCACACCCCAATGTAGTGTACACGAAGGGACCTCGGTTTTTCGTCTCATCCGAAAGACTGGCACTTGAACCCACCACCTAGGTTAGGAAAGGGGGGAGAAAATTGTTAACGCCCTGACCCAGGGTTGAACTCGCAACCTCTCGCTTCCGAGCACAAGTGCGTTACCACTCGACCACCCAGTCGTTACCACTCGGCCACCCAGTCGTTACCACTCGGCCACCCAGTCGTTACCACTCGGCCACCCAGTCGTTACCACTCGGCCACCCAGTCGTTACCACTCGGCCACCCAGTCGTTACCACTCGGCCACCCAGTCGTTACCACTCGGCCACCCAGTCGTTACCACTCGGCCACCCAGTCGTTACCACTCGGCCACCCAGTCGTTACCACTCGGCCACCCAGTCGTTACCACTCGGCCACCCAGTCGTTCCCACTCGACCACCCAGTATTTCAGGTCTTGTAACAAGAAAACAGCAGACTGGTTACTTTTTTCTCTCTTTATTTTTCTAGCAAATCCTGTATGGCAAATTTAGTATTTGTAATAATTTTCTTTTTAATTCTACACTCTGCTTTGCAACAGTGTTTACCTTAAATCGGGGTCCAAACTTGAGGTGGGCTCTGAAAGATGGAAGGTTGGCGATGAGGTCAAGGTCGTGGTGGATGGCTTTGAGGGAGATTACATCAGGTCAGGCGACGCACTCAAGATCTCCTTTTACCTCAATGGAAAACATGTAAGTTTACAGTAAATACCGGCCATCCTCCCTCCCCTTCCCTTCCCACTTGCACTCATACACTCTATCTTGGTAGTTCTACCAGTGCATTGTTTGTTTTTGCGTCTGTGTATGTATGTATGTATGTATGTGTGCATGCATGTGTGTGTGCGTGCGTGCATGTGAGGGCATGTGTGTGTGTGCGTTTGGGTTACGACACCAACAAGATAAGAGTGCGCAGAAAGTGGATTCTGAGAAATAAATCCCTCCAGGCATGGGAATTGTCCGCCAAACGACGGATTTCCGCCGAATTTGTTTTTTTGTTCCGCCGAAAATGCAAAAGTGTCCGCCGAAAAAATAAAGGGGGGAGGCACACAAAAAAAAGCACCAGTTACTTTGGCCTTTGCGCAAAAGCCCGCGAAAACTTTCCGTACTTTGTTCACGCACTGCTACCGCCCGCCTCAGTTACTTGAACTTGTATGTTTGAAAGTAAACCAGATTGCACAGATTGTGTTACAAGTTACATGTTCCTGTTTGTCTCAGATAATTTTTTTAACAAATTTAAACCATATAATACATGTATATATTTTTTCTTCAAAAAAAGCAAAAATTGGTACATTTTTGTACTAAAAACTCTGATTCTAAGAACAGAATTTAATGGCAAACTTGGAGCTCAGATGACACCAGATTGCACCATCTGGGTTCTTTGGAGAAAAAAATTTCCGGGGGGGCATGCCCCCGGACCCCCCTAGTAAGGATAGGCGCTTTGCGCCGTCGACATGACGCTTCGCGTCTTCAGTTATAAATTTTCCGCCTTTTTTACAATTTTCAATTCCCATGCCTGCTAACTCAACCTTCACTGATGCTGATGGGGTCTATGTCGACCAAAAGAGTGGGATTCCCTGTAGGTGGAGTTCCTGGAGGGGGATTCCCTGTATACAGGGAATCCCACAGGGTGGAGTTTTTCAATAAAACTTGCAAACCATACTCGAATTTCTAAGAAATATCAAAAAAGATTGAAAAACATCAAATTCTACCGATGTCGCCAAGCATCACGTGACTTTCAGCGATATCAGCGACACGCTACAGGAACTAAATCCTGTGGTATTCCCTGTATACAGGGAATTCCCCTCCAGAAACTCCACCTACAGGGAATCCCACTCTTTTGGTCGACATAGACCCCATCAGCTTTACTGATAGCAAGAAATCAAACATGTTACTGACTGATCTACGCTCCGTGCCTCCCGCCCTGTTTTGATACTTGATTCTGCTTGCCACAGGTCAAGTCGAAGCAGTACGACCTGAATTACACTGCTGCCAATGGCATTCGCTGCGTCTTCCTCATTGGCATGCACAGCACAGGAGAAAAGGCTCAGCTTCTCAACTACCGGCCTATGCACCTGCCTGTGGTATGTTTTTCTTCAGATGTCAGACCTGCGTCGTTGATCATTCTGTGCAAAGATGCAGAGAGACATCTGCCGCTGCAGAAAAAGTTATGTTTCTTTTTTTTAGAGATGGATAAATGTGTACTCTTCTTCAGTCATACACCAGGCGCTATCCGTCAATATGTAGCGCATACAATTGACGGGTAGCGTCAAAGATATTTCTAAGGTGAAATATCTTTGAAATATATTATCTCAGATTTATATCTGAGAGTATAAATGCTCTCAGATATATAGTATGCTCTTTTGTATATATCTGAGAGCATACAAAACACAAAAAGAGCATTTTGTGTGGTCTCAGAGATAAATTTGAAGCTGCTAGCAGGAGATGTATCCTGACTTTCTATGTCGATACAGTGCCCAGCATGGAAACAAAAACTTATCAGTAATGTGTCACGGAGATGAAGTGGTCCCTCTTGTACGTCCCCTTCCAACTTGAGCCAAATGCACCAGAAAATACTCTTGGTGTTTCTGTAGCCTAGCTAGCCTAGAACCCCCTTTAAAATGCCCCAATTTAAGACTCCGTTTGAGATCCCGTTTTCTCAGATTCTTCTGTTTATATAGCCTCTGTAAATTTACCCCCATTTCTAAGACCTGATTTTCTCAGATTTTGGGAGGTTTGAAATGGAGGGGAGGGGGGGAGGGGAGGTTACAGTACAGTTGTAGGTTGCTAGCTCAAAGCACAACCCTTTTTCATCCTGGGCTTTGGACAAGGCAACGGGGGTTTTGTCCAACAAACTTGGCTGCTGTAAACCGTTTGTGGATTGTGAAAACAATTATATATGTGTGAAACAGAATCCAAATGACTTGTGTTTATTTTTCCCTCCAGTCTCCAGAGAGAGGACAGCTGACAATGGGGCGGAGTAACTTTATCAACATCATGGATGACGGAACGCTTACATACAGGTAAAACCCTTGCTCTGACTTCTTTTCTCTCTGGTGTGGTGGAACCCTCTTTTAAGACCTAGCTTTCCGTTAGGCAAAAAAAAAAAAAAGTCTGTTTACAGTATCCCGACCGACCCTATTTTTTCGCGCAACCCTAGACTTTTTGGGGGCATTTGGGGGAGAGAAAAAAAAAGGTCTTTGTTTTTTGACAAAATAACTTAAAAATATGTTTTTTTGGAAAAAAAATAATAAATCCAGACCTACCAACCCTATTTTTGTTTTGCCTATGTTACCTTAAAAAGCCCTTTTTTTGTTGTTGTCCTTATCTGTTCACAACATCTTTAAATCTACCTCCGTTTTCAGACTCCTTCCCTTTGAAGAACTGATTTTATCCAACATTTTAAGATTTGAAAAGATGGGTTCTGCAGTACAGACCTCTGAAAGTCGTGTCCCAGTGCATTCAATTAACACAAACAGAGCATACGGTTGAATTACAGTGAACATTCCGGACACCATTTATGTACAAAAGCACGTATATGTTTCCATGGCAATTGCAACATGTAGAAGGAGTGGGACTCGATCATCATGAAGGTACTCTTTGTCACTTAGTTTCAGCAAGCAGTGGTTTAGTTTTATTTGGCAGGTAACCATGTTTGGAATCTAAGACAATTGTTGAAGTGTTAGAACAATGATCGAACTGTCTTTTTTGTCTTTGTAGATTATAGTTTGCTTTGGTAAGGGAGGAAGGAGGCTTGTTGTTGTTTTCATATTGATAAAATACATGTATATGTAAATTTCATTAAATATGTAAATGGAAATACAACATTGTTTCAAACCAAAGAAAGATATATCTGGCAGCAAGTAAAAAAGCTGGTTTGTCGACTCTCACCACAGGAAGTTTGACCGTCGCGAGTTCTTTGGACTGTACATGTCCAAGACCCCGTTCAGCTCCTCCCTGACCTACTTTGAGATGGAGATCGTCAAGGTGTCTGTCAAGAAACACATCGGCATTGGACTGTGTCACCCACACTACCCTATCAACCAGATGATGGGCTGGAGACAGGGCTCCGTGGGTTACCATGCAGATAACGGAAAGTAAGGCAGCTTGCTTTGTGGGCGGCAGTTGGCTTTGAGAGGAATGAATGTGTGATACTTAGTGTGTGTGACAGAGATAGAGAGAGAAAGAGAGGGAGTCTGTGTGTGTGTATGTATTTGTGTGTGTGTGTGTGAATTGAAGGTTGGGTGTGTGTGTGTGTGTTTGTTTGTGTGTGTGTGGACGTGTGTGTATGTGAATTGAAGGTTGGGATGCAGGTTCATGAAAAACTGCAGTGTTCGAAATTTATTGAGGCTGTTTCAGATGCTGCGACACATGCATTCAGAAATCAGTTAAACATGCAGGGAGGTCCCAGTTTTGGGAAGACTTCAGAACAGTGGGTCCGAGTGCAAAGGCTTGTAGGCTTTATAACAAAGCTGACTTTCTTTGTTCTTTAGGTTGTACGATAACTCTTCCACTGGCATAGCACCCAACAAGAACACAGAGGAGGATACCACATTCAAAGAGGGTGATGTGGTGGGTTGTGGCATCGTCATGCAGAACGTCAAGCTGCAACCTGACGGCAGCTTCCAACCCCAGCAGAAGCTGACTGTCTACTTCACCAAAAACGGAATACGGGTGAGTTTAGCCAGAGTGAAAAGAGCAGGATCCAGTTTTTTAGTCACTTGAGAAAAAGTGACTCTATGTAATCGGTCAGTGTTAGTCTGTCCGGCCGGCCGGCCGTCCGTAGACACCACCTTAACGTTGGACTTTTCTCGGAAACTATCAAAGCGATCCGGCTCATATTTTGTTTAGTCGTGACCTCCAATGACCTCTACACTTTAACGATGGTTTCGTTGACCTTTGACCTTTTTCAAGGTCACAGGTCAGCGTCAAAGGAAAAATTAGACATTTTATATCTTTGACAAAGTTCATCGGATGTGATTGAAACTTTGTAGGATTATTCTTTACATCAAAGTATTTACATCTGTAGCCTTTTACGAACGTTATCAGAAAAACAAGGGAGATAACTAGCCTTTTCTGTTCGGCAACACACAACTTAACGTTGGGCTTTTCTCGGAAACTATAAAAGTGACCGGGCTCAAATTTTATGTGAACGTGACTCCCAGTGACCTCTACACTTTGACGTCTGCTTTGGTGACCTTTGACCTTTTTCAAGGTCACAGGTATGTCTTGAAGGAAAAAAATTGAAATATCATATCTCTGAAACTATTCATCGGATTTGATTCAAACTTTATAGGATTATTCTTTACATCAAATTATTTACATCTGTATTGTGTTGTGAATAGCAATTTCTTCCTGTCCATCTGATGCCTCATATAATATTCAGAACTGCGAAAGTGACTCGATCGAGCGTTTGCTCTTCTTGTTTTAGTCGGCATACTATAGAATGAGTGTAAGAGCTTTATGCATGCCCTTTGGGGTTTTAATAGTTCTGATTTACAGAAGAAACCTTGACTTGTTTTTTAAACATGTGAGGAAGGAGATAATATTTGTTTCAAGATACTTTGAACATCCTCTTCTAAACCCCTCCCCGAATTTAAGGCTTTCCTCCTTTTAAGACCTGATTTTCTCAGATTTGTTGGAGGACTTGTAATGGGAGTTCCACTGTAATCCACCCAAGGCTCTTGTCACAGTGGTTGTGTTTGTTATTCATTTTGTATGCTCTTATATGCGGGGAAATAGCTCAGTTGGTAGCGGCGCTGGCTTCAAAACCAGTTGTCACTATCGGCATGGGTTCTTCCCCACGTTCAACGAGGGATTCATTTCTCAGTCAACTTTGTGCAGACTCTCCTTGGTGGCCGAACACCCTTGTGTGCATGCATGCGGATGATAAAGAACCCAAGTTCACAACGAAAGTCTCAGGGCTTGGAAACATGATTACGCGTTTGCAGGGGGGAAAGAAAATGGGTATCGCCGTATACAGTAACTCATAACTCATAACTCATAACATTTTATTGATCCAACAAAGGAAATTAAATTGGTCATCAGCACATATAGGTCATTAATTAATAATTATAAAAGAATAAGAGAAGAAAATTCATAAAACCCATGATAACAAAAAAATATCTAAAGTAATATATGTACAACTACAATACCCTTTTTACTTGCACACTTGACACACCGACACACCGACACACATGCATACATACAGGTCTACATACATACCTACATACATACCTACATACATACATACATACATACATACATACATACATACATTCCATGTTAAAGTGTAGTTAAGAACATCACAGTAATTATATCATTGTTTGGATTAACAGATAAGTTTTTATGTAAATGATGATAACAACAATCCATAATTAACGCTATTGCACTACCAAAAGAAGAGACCAACCAAACACATAAAACCAATCACAGTAATCATCATCAGTTATCACAGGTATCACAGTAGATTAGCTCGCTTTCCCCAATGAGAAAGCAGCCCAAATTTCCATGAGGGTAACCTCACAAGAATATATGACATCTTATCCTTATCCCTTATCCTTTGATGTCCATGCTCTGCCGCAGACTCATGAGCGGCCCTTTGAGTACCGGTCAGAAGGAATATACCCAGGAGTCAACTTGCACTATGAAGGAGATCAAGTGAAGCTGCGCAACTACTACTGTGGTCCCGAGTCAACCATGGTCATAACAGACAAACTTAAAGAGCCAGTAAGCTGTGTTCCAACAACTCTAAACCTAAATGTTCGCTTTTTTTCAGGAGTGGAAGCTGGTTTCATGGTTTTTGGCTCACGTAAGTGTAGCCTATGCGATCGTAACTTTGTCTGTCTGTGCGTGCGTGCGTATGTGCGTGCGTGCGTGCGTGCGTGTGTATGTCTGTGGTAGAAACTCTAACATTTGAAGACGTCACATTACATTGACGTCACATTATGACGTAAGAGGGTTAGACGTCACGCGAAGGAAGTACTGAAAGTCTCGGTCATTATTATTTTGAGCGGGCCGAGACTAGTTGGCAGTCGTGTCCCTGTAAGTAGGCTACATGCAGACAGACAGATCTAGATCTAGTGTCTCGCTTTCTTGCACAGTTTCACCTATGCTCTTTCTGTGTGTGTGTGTGTGTGTGTGTGTGTGTGTTACTGTTTGTCGATTTCTTACGTGAGCCTTGATGGCTTCGCCTCTTGTTGGTTACTTACTTGGTTGCCTGTAATGAAAGGACACCCTTGTGACCAGCCAAAAGTGTCCATACATTGCAGGTGCCCGGTCAGGAGAGGGATTTTTGTTGGTTAAATTAAATAAAGAGAGAAAAAAAAGCTTGTTGTGTCGTTTTTGGGAAGGAGGTCTCTCATCAAAGGGGCCAGACAATAAAGGGATTTTATTTTATTTTTATTTACGAGGATTTATATTGCGCACGTATCTCACCACACAAGGCGACTCAAGGCGCATGTTACCTATTAATGCCGTGTGAGATGGAATTTTTTTACACAATATATCACGCATTCACATCGGCCAGTAGATCGACTGCCTTTAGGCGCTGCATCCACCTTTCACGGCCCATTATTCCAGGTCACATGGGGATCACAGTATACAATGGAAGAGTTGAAATAAACTCCACAGCTAGCATGATAGAGTTGTTCAATCAGATTCAGAGTGATTTTTTAATTCTTTCTTTAGATGGCTTAGTATTTCTCTTCTTTTCTGTTTGTTCTTGTCTGTGCCCCTATACTGCTGAAGGGACATTAAAATCCAAAAACCAACCAATCTGTGCCCCTGTTCGTCTGTTCTTCAAAATGTGAGATTTTCCTGTTCCTCAGTTCAGGTTTCAAAGAGATCATTCTCTCTCTTTTTTCTTACACATGTCCAGTTTCTTTACATGTATCACATTTTTTCTTCAGTGTCTCTTGTCAACGAATCATCACTCTCTCTGAGTGTTGTTGTTGTCGTTGTTGTTCTTGATGTTCTTGTTGTTGTTTTTGTTATTGGTGGCGGTGGTGGTGGTGGTGGTGTTGTTGTTGTTGTTGTTGTTGTTGTTGCATTTGCTAATGTTATCATTCCCCACTGTCTTTTTTTGCTTCCATTGTTCTCTCAGCTCAGCCTTTATTTTCGTTTAACAATTAATTCCTCGTTAATTCCTCATTGCATGTTACCATTGTCCAGGAGCCATCAGAAAAGCAGAAGATGGTCTTCACGGAGGGGTGTCACTTTGTGGTGGTGGGGATGAGTTCTGATGGAAGTGATCCGTCCGGCAAAACACAGCTTGTCCAGCAGATGTTTGACCCCAAATCTGACCTCTCCGCTCTCAAACGCCTCAAGGCCGAGATCGAACGCATGGAAAGGTATGTTGATGATTGAGTAATTAAGAAGGGATTATGAATTCATGCATGAATGTACTTAGAGGTTTGAATAGAATGGCTGTATAGGCAGAAGGATTTGCACACATCGATGAAAGAGTATGATGAGATGCTAAGAGGTACAATTTTCACGTGAAGCAATAAAATTGGAACAGGATGAAGGGACAGGCAGGATAATGTACATGTGTTTATTTGGTACGTCTTCAGCGGAAATAATGAGAGGATGTAAAGACTCAAATAGATAGCTGTGACCAAGTCACATTAACTGTGGAACATGAGTCACCTGTAAGTTTACCACCAAGCTGTAGTGTGTTTTTTTCCCAAATAATTGTAACATCCTCAGCTGAATTCATTGGGATCATTATGGTTTCATTTGACCTTTGTACTTTAGACCAGACGGGCGCAATGGCCTAGTGGTAAGACGCCGGCCTTGAAAGCGGAAGGTCGTGGGTTCGAATCTCGGCCGTGCCTGGTGGGTTAAGGTGGAGATTTATCTGATCTCCCAGGTCAACTTATGTGCAGACCTGCAAGTGCCTTATCCCCCTTCGTGTGTACACGCAAGCACAAGACCAAGTGCGCACGGAAAAGATCCTGTAATCCATGTCGGAGTTCGGTCGGTTATAAAAACACGAAAATACCCAGCATGCTTCCTCCCAAAGCGGCGTATGGCTACCTAAATGGCGGGGTAAAAACGGCCACGAACGCAGAAAAAGAAGAAGTACTTTTGATCTTTCAATAACCTTGGTGCCTTGGACCTGCTGGCCCAGCAGTGTTTGTTTCATTTGACCTTTGCACTTTCGACCTTGCAACAACCATTGTGCCTTGGGCCTGCAAATACAGTAGTGTTTGTTTCATTTGACCTTTGTACTTTTGACCTTGCAGCAAACTTGGTGCCTTGGACCTGCAGGCCCAGCAGCGTTACGGCCAGTTGCTATGGCAACGAGAGTGTATTCAACGATTCACTCAAAACCCTCGGCGCATCAGCTTTCACTCGCTGGACACAAAGAAGGGGGAGGTAAGGGCACACAACTTTGCTGTTTGTGTTCAGTATTTGATACTCGTTGCAGCCGTTTGGGGACAGATGTATTATACTTTCCCCTGGGCACTTCCTCTCTATTTTTTCATTTACATGTCCAATTTCGTTACACATATCACATTTTTCTTCAGTGTCTCTTGTCAAAAAATCATCACGTTTTTATCAGACATTTCATGACAAAATTACTGTCAGATTTGTTGTCTGATGAGTATGTGCTTGTGTGTGTGTTTGTTTCTTTTTTTTATTATTGTGTGTGTGTGCATGTGTGTGTGTATGTGTGTGTGTGTGTGTTCTTCTGCCTTCGTGAGCTTCCAACTCCCATACATACTTGAATTTCTTACTAGGCGACGGTCATGTACAGTAAATATGACAATGTTCTGTTCAGGGACACAGTGAACTGGTGAACAAGATCGTCGACATCCTTGAGATGGACCTGAAGTACCACACCGGTGTGTACGCGCTGAACGCCAGCGTGTGGGAGTACTTGGACAAGGTGCTGGACATCATGAAGAAGAAGGAGATCCTCCTCTCTGAGGACCTCTTCCCCCTCGTGGATCACACCATTTTTGACTGCAATGGCCGCATCTGTGAGCAAGCCGTCAAGTTTCTGCAAAAAAAGGTGAGACTGCAAGAGGAGGGATTGAGAGTTTTCGTGGCTAGGATTGAGTCTGTGTTTGTGTTAGCTTTGTGTGTGCGTCTGTCTATGAGTTTGTGTTTGTGTGTTAGCTTCTGTGTGTGGTCTGTCTATGAGTTTGTGGTTGTGTGTTAGATTTGTGTGTGCGTCTGTCTATGAGTTTGTGGTTGTGTGTTAGATTTGTGTGTGCGTCTGTCTATGAGTTTGTGGTTGTGTGTTAGATTTGTGTGTGCGTCTGTCTATGAGTTTGTGGTTGTGTGTTAGCTTCTGTTTGTGTATCTGTCTATGAGTTTGTGGTTGTGTTAACTTTTGTGTGCATCTGTCAATGAGTTTGTGGTTGTGTGTTAACTTCTGTATCTGCGTCTGTCTATCTGTGTGGTGCGGTATGGATGTAACCATACATTTCCTCATCCCTTTAACTAATAAACTCCACAGGTTATGAAAAGAAAATTCAACATCCAAATTAAGTGATCACCCTTCATTGTTAATTGTCTGTTATGCATCTTGTTCTTCTACTTTGAAGATCAACATATCAATTAAGTTCTAGTGGGTGTTTTATGTAATCGAACGTTCAATAAACTTACCTTTCTGATTTTATGATTCTGCAGTTTATTATTTGATTTGTGAAAATTATGTCGCAGTTCTTTTTATAGGAGATAAAAACATTTGGAAACAATTTGGATTAAAATATCTTACATGTATAGTAGAGCTAGTAGCTACCTACCCTTTGTAAACATGGATTGACAAATCTGACATGTTGTAGCACAGACTGTAGCTACCCGATACCCTTTTGAAACATGGATTGAAAAATCAAACATGTACTGATGCAGCACAGACTGTAGCTACCTACCCTTTCGAAACATGGATTGAAAAAATCTGACATGAAGCACAGACTGTAGCTACCTACCCTCCTTGTCTACTGGGAAGAAAAAAAATTCCATCTCACACGGCATAAATAAATCGCATAAAAAAAATTTAAAAAAAATAAATAAAAAATCCTTGCTCTTAGAACTGTACCCACGGAATACGCGCGATTTAAGCCTCATATTGATTGATTGATTGATTGATGATAAACAGACTTAAAGGCACTGTCCTTCCCTCACTATCTGGGATCTGCCTTGAAGTGTTTATCATGGAGTAAGGCCTGATCCCCCCACCTGGACTCACACACACACAAATCAACATCCTGTCTGCTTCCTGTGTATAGTCACATTTTTGACTCACATGCGAAGCAAAAGTGAGTCTATGTACTCACCCGAGTCGTCCGTCCGTCCGTCCGTCCGTCCGTCCGGAAAACTTTAACATTGGATATTTCTTGGACACTATTCAGTCTATCAGTACCAAATTTGGCAAGATGGTGTATGATGACAAGGCCCCAAAAAACATACATAGCATCTTGACCTTGCTTCAAGGTCAAGGTCGCAGGGGCCATAAATGTTGCCTAAAAAACAGCTATTTTTCACATTTTCCCCATTTTCTCTGAAGTTTTTGAGATTCAATACCTCACCTATATATGATATATAGGGCAAAGTAAGCCCCATCTTTTGATACCAGTTTGGGTTACCTTGCTTCAAGGTCAAGGTCACAGGAGCTCTTCAAAGTTGGATTGTATACATATTTTGAAGTGACCTTGACCCTGAACTATGGAAGATAACTGTTTCAAACTTAAAAATTATGTGGGGCACATGTTATGCTTTCATCATGAGACACATTTGGTCACATATGATCAAGGTCAAGGTCACTTTGACCCTTATGAAATGTGACCAAAATAAGGTAGTGAACCACTAAAAGTGACCATATCTCATGGTAGAAAGAGCCAATAAGCACCATTGTACTTCCTATGTCTTGAATTAACAGCTTTGTGTTGCATGACCTTGGATGACCTTGACCTTGGGTCAAGGTCACATGTATTTTGGTAGGAAAAATGTGTAAAGCAGTTCTTAGTGTATGATGTCATTGCTAGGTTTAGTTATTTGACCTTGACCCTGAAGGTCAAGGTCATGTAAAGGTCTTCTTCTTCTTCTTCTTCTTGGCGTTCGCAGAGGTTACACAATCAGTCCAGCACTGGTGATAAATGTTGTCGTTTTCTCCAACTCCTGTCGACTGCCGTATAGTTTGGTCTGCAAGGGAGTTGGTGACGGCCACACTTCTTTTCGTTCCTCATCTAGTAAGGGACATCGCTGTAAGATGTGTTCCGCTGTTTGGTCTTCTTGACCGCAGGCACAGGTTGGTGATGGCGCCAGCTTGAACTTTCGGTTCATGTGAGCATTGAGCCTGTTGTGGCCAGTACGCAGCCTGATGAGTTTGACTTGCTGCATGTAAAGGTCAAGGTCAAGCATGTTAGTCATATGGGCTTTGCCCTTCTTGTTTTGGTTTGAATTAATTTTTACAGATTGACACTAGTTTCAGGGCCTAGCATTGTAAGCCGTTCGGCGTACTTTACGCCGAAATAACATCTCCAGTACGCGGAACTCGATTTGGTGTACGCCGAAATGCAAAAACCTGTTATTCCCAAACGGTAAACCCAAACAGTCCCAGCTTTCGTTTTGTGCGCCGTTCGGTTCAATTCTCAATCGGTTTGACAGTTTGCTTGAGCACGCACTTCCTCTGGCATCGCGCGAGCATGCTTTGTGCCGGTGTTTTGTGGCTCGACTAGACTTGAAATAATGACTCGAAGCGACATGACATTGTTGAACGTGGTCAGCCATTCAGTGACAAAGAATCCAGGTATTCCTGGAAGTGGGAATGGCACTTTTAGGCCAAATAACACAAGATTATCAGTTTTCTTGTTTTCTGTCTCTGTTTTGCTTGTTGGTGAAGGCATAATTTAGTTGCTCAATCTTCTTTGGGGGGGGGGGGGGGGGTCATTTTAGGTAAAAAATCTCCAAAAAATCTTCAAATCCCCCCGAACCCCCACCAGGGGCTTTGCCCCTGGCCCCCAGACCCCCGCCTTTGTAAGCTGAACTCACTTTTTCCAATGCTGGGCCCTGTAGTTTAATTTACAATATTCGCCGTAATGGCTTGAGATTTACTGGCCGATGCGTGATATATTGTGGAAAAAAATTCCATCTCACACGGCAGAAATTAATATGTAAAGCGCTTAGAGAACGTCAAGCGCTATATAAATCTCCCATATAAATAAATAAATAAATAATTCATCCAACATTCTGCACAGGAAGCACCCAGGTTGTTGATTTTTGGTGTATGTCTAAGAGGAGGGATGGTTTTGTTCCATGTAAAAGCCTGGCGGGGATGTAGCTCAGTCAGGGCCGGGATGTAGCTCAGTCAGTAGCGCGCTGGATTTGTATCCAGTTGGCCGCTGTCAGCGTGAGTTCGTCCCCACGTTCGGCGAGAGATTTATTTCTCAGAGTCAACTTTGTGTGCATGCAGACTCTCCTCGGTGTCCGAATACCCCCGTGTGTACACGCAAGCACAAGACAAAGTGCGCACGAAAAAGATCCTGTAATCCATGTCAGAGTTCGGTGGGTTATAGAAACACGAAAATACCCAGCATGCTTCCTCCGAAAACGGCGTATGGCTGCCTAAATGGCGGGGTAAAAAACGATCATGCACGTAAAATTCCACTCGTGCAGAAAACACAAGTGTACGTGGGAGTTTCAGCCCACGAACGCAGAAGAAGAAGAAAGCCTGGCCAGAGGCTAAGATGGCGAGCCAAACCGTTTTCACGAGAAGGACTGTGCCTTTAAAGGAAATCAAAATTGGGAACAACAATGACATTTTTTAAATGTAGCGGAGACTGTAACTGCCTGCCATCCTTTTATGCAAAGATGATAAAACAGTCGAGCCTGTCTATAACAACCGCCCAAGGGACCGACCAAAGTGTTAGTCAGTAGACAGTCAGGTATGAAAATAACAAGCAAGGTATGTTATGGTTTATTATTACCAATTCAGTGCCCCATATGGCTTTTTGACCAATCAGGACGGATTCTAGGTGACCCTCTAAATGTTATAACATTCAGGCAGGGACCCTTTTTGTTTATCACGCTAAAAATTAACAAGACAAAGTAAAAATGTATTTCAACAATATCAGCATGATTTATTCTAAAGAATGACACTTCAAATGCTGTCAGATAATACTCTCTTCATCTACAAAATACCGAAAAGCGAGTTTTGTCGGTGGGTGCGGTACGGAACAGCAAGGCACCGCCCATCGTCTGAGTGTGTAATGCCGACGGCTCACTTGAAATCTAAATGATCAAAGTTCGGAAAAATCAAGTGAAATTGCGTCACTCGCTTTATGTCAAAGGTATCTTTACGTCATTTTCCATCCGTCTGGAGTCGGTTCTAAATCTGTCGCTCTCTGTTCAACGAGAAAAAGCGAAGAAACCGAAACGCATGTTCAACATGATTTATCTTGTGAGATTGTTGTGTGTCAAAGGCATTTGACCTGTGAATATTCATCACGTCAGGTGTGTTACTCTGATTGGCTGACTCAGGTCACGAGAAATCTTTGACTGACAGACATAATCAGATAGAAGCGCTTGCGGCTGTTCTGTCTAATTCGCGGGGTCGCGGCTTCCAAATTTCTTTTGGTCGAATTAAACGATAATAAAACCGTTATTTCTAATATGCTGACTGTTAGCAAATGATAACAGACATGTCTCACAACCGATATCAACATTCGCCAAAAAGGCTCATGCTTGATATCTTTTTTCTCGACATGTCTTGTTATCATTTGCTAACAGTCAGCATATTAGAAATAACTCATAATGTTTAACGTTTAATTGTGACAAAACAATACGATATAGTCACTGATCTTTGACCCAGCAGTCTTTTAAGTGGACAGACGAACACTTATAATACATAAAATAAACTTATCTGACAAACTGTCCAGAAGCTCGTTTGGAAGACACAAGAAAGACACTTGAATTATATAGAATCTTTCTGGGGTGGCCGTAATGGGCAGTTGGTCATTATGGAGAAGTGATCGCCATGACAGGTATGCAGGCTTAACTCTGTACTTGCATTCTGCAGGGCTACCTGACATGCCTACCCAGACAGGACTCCTTGGTGGCTCTGGACTTGGAGTTCGTGGTAAAGCTGACAGACAGCGTCAGCCAATGTCCCAACAAACCCTTGCAAGCCGTGGTGCCTTCGCTGGGAGAAATGGCCTTCGTCTGGGATGATGAGACGCAGATCTATGCAAAAGCGAAAGACTACGACCCCCACAGGGTAAGAAGTTTAGAACAAAGAGGGTAAAAAACAATGTGGTATGCAATACTTTCACCACAGGGTGGTTGAACCTGAGAGTAAGAACCTCAGGAACGCAGAGGAAGAAAATGAATTGCAAAACAAAAAGCAAACACAACAGCAACCATTTTTGGTTAAATCTGTAATCAAATTTTTGTCAGACAGTCGCTGACTACATCAGGATGGTACGTGATGTGCAGTGTATTTATGATTGATATTGCGTCATTATATTTAGTCAAGTTTTGACTAAATATTTTAACATCGAGGGGGAATCGAAACGAGGGTCGTGGTGTATGTGCGTGTGTGTGTGTGTCTGTCTGTGTGTGTGTGTGTAGAGCGATTCAGACTAAACTACTGGACCGATCTTTATGAAATTTGAAATCCCCGAACGTTTTTTTCATTTTTTTGATAAATGTCTTTGATGACGTCATATCCGGCTTTTCGTGAAAGTTGAGGCGGCACTGTCACGCCCTCATTTTTCAACCAAATTGGTTGAAATTTTTGTCAAGTAATCTTCGACGAAGCCCGGACTTCGGTATTGCATTTCAGCTTGGTGGCTTAAAAATTAATTAATGACTTTGGTCATTAAAAATCTGAAAATTGTAAAAAAAAATAAAAATTTATAAAACGATCCAAATTTACGTTTATCTTATTCTCCATCATTTGCTGATTCCAAAAACATATAAATATGTTATATTCGGATTAAAAACAAGCTCTGAAAATTAAATATATAAAAATTATTATCAAAATTAAATTGTCGAAATCAATTCAAAAACACTTTCATCTTATTCCTTGTCGGTTCCTGATTCCAAAAACATATCGATATGATATGTTTGGATTAAAAACACGCTCAGAAAGTTAAAACAAAGAGAGGTACAGAAAAGCGTGCTATCCTTCTTAGCGCAACTACTACCCCGCTCTTCTTGTCAATTTCACTGCCTTTGCCATGAGCGGTGGACTGACGATGCTACGAGTATACGGTCTTGCTGAAAAATGGCATTGCGTTCAGTTTCATTCTGTGAGTTCGACAGCTACTTGACTAAATGTTGTATTTTCGCCTTACGCGACTTGTTTTCTTTTGCGCACATTCTTTCTTAAATATTAATTGCTTTGTTGTTGTGTATCTTTGAGGCAAACAAGCGTGCA
Source organism: Littorina saxatilis (assembly GCF_037325665.1). NCBI lineage: Eukaryota > Metazoa > Mollusca > Gastropoda > Littorinimorpha > Littorinidae > Littorina > Littorina saxatilis. The sequence continues at coordinate 34,045,103 of NC_090250.1, read as the reverse complement.
GACTTGAAAATGTTAATATTGGAAGCAGCATGAAACTTGTTTTTGAATGATAGTGTGACAGGGTGACCAGTCACTAATTATAGAGTAAGCTGTTGTCATTGTCCAGGTTAGTCTTTGTTGCCGATCAGTTTGTGTTTGGTGTCTATTCTTTATCTGTTAACAAAGAGTACTGGTATGTCTAACAAACTTTTGCCTTACAGCAAGTGCCTTAATTTAACAAACTTTCTGCGCCTTAGCAGACGACACGAACGGCTTGTTTACATTCGAGCGGTGGCCATGTTTGTCCCACATAAAATCTATTTTTAGACTTATTGAGTGCACGTGCTATTTTATGCAATCTAAGGCTATATCTTACTTTTAGATGTTAATAATGAATGGATATAGATATTTTGTTGCTGTATGTTCGTGCTTAAGTACTTTTTAAGGCTATGTTGTTCCTTAAATTGCTGTAACGTTCGATCAGCTCCGACCCAAGCCTCCGACGCTATGTGAGTTTTAGCGCCAAGTAGGTGACGTCTGGAATTTCCCTATTATCTCCATAATTGTAACTTTTCCATAAATCTAACTTAGTGCACTTCATTTCTTATTCCCTTAAGATACTTTTTGAGTTAAAGTGCATTAATAACTGTTTGGATCGAGTAAATCAAAGTTTTCCTCTCAGTTCGACCGGTGTCTCGCCGCGTGACGTCACACGCGTCATTTTAGTATCTGTGTTCTGTTTCTTTATCAAGTTTAACGTCACATAACTCGTCATAAGTTCCATTTTACCGCAAGTATGACACATGTATGGAAAGTTCAGGAGTTCATCTTGTAATGGAGTGAATTGTATTTGATGCAGGAAGTGATAGAGTTTAGCAATCCTTATTTTGCTGGGTTTTGATCGTTAATCGGTCATTCATTCTGAGTAATTAATCAGAATTATCTTTTGGTCTGGACTTCTAAAGTTATATCTTGTAACATGAGTTAAAAAGTATCTTTCACACTGGTTTTGTAGCAACAAACCGATTGCAAATGCATGCATTTTCCGTAAAGTTATCAGTTGTCAAAGTTTCTAAACAAACACAAATTTGGTTATCAGGCAGTGCCAGACGGCCCTTTTGGAAATTGCTGTGAGCCGCTTGCAGTGCAGTCCGCGCGAGCAGTATAAATAGCCTCCGGTACCAGCATAAAAAAAGAGGAGTCAGGGAGAGAGTCATTCAGTCAGAGGCAGTTCATTGTTCGGCTCCACTGACTGAGGAGATGTAGTTTGTATTGTATGTTGTGGCTTGTAGCCACCGGCTTCGGTCGGGTTGGCGAGAGGAGGAGGGAAGATAGAGAGACCAAATAAAGTTCGTCATGCCAGTATTACTGCTGTTGTTGTCACAATGTCATCTGTTGTGTCCGAGAGAGTGAGTCCAGAGTGAGTCCGTAACACATCATGAAGAGAAACAAAAGAACAACAGAACATTCTTTCTTTTCCGAACCTCTACAATAGCATTCTTATGTGTTTGACAGATTTCACTGCTGCGATGGGCAATACAGTTTTTTGGTGTGATGCGAGTTCCAAACATTCGCACAGAGCCAACAGATCCCCTGCACCTTTTCTGCACTCTCGAGGCACTTGGCAATGCTCCTGTGACTTTGGTAAGCTTTCATATTTGTATATAGTTTATTTCATTGCTAGAGTTAGTGGTCATGAATAGGACTGGTCTGCGTTTTGGTGAATAACTAACTCAGCCTTGATCAAAAGAGCCTTTTCTTGTTAGTCGAATGAGCAGCAGGCTTTATCTTTGTGGTTTCTTGTGAATTATGCGGTGTAGTCTTTGAATAACTGTATTTTAAAAGATTGCAAAAGCAAACTGTCTTCCCATTTCTGTGCATTTACACTAGAAGCCTGGCTGTAACAGTTGTCTAATCTCTCACCCACATGCCTACTCACATGCCAACCACATGCATAGTTAAACATGCAAATACCGATAAATGCATATGCCCAAGGACACATGCACACATTCCCAGACACACACACACACACAAATGCATGCACACGCACACACATATGCCCACACACACACGCACAATCATTCACGCATGCATGCATGAACGCACGCACACATACACACACACACACACACACACACACACACACACACACACACACACACACACACACACAACCACCAAGATCACTACCATTACCACCATCACTCACACACACACACATCACCACACACACACACACACACAGAATCTGAGTACATGGTACAGACCTGTTTACACTACACATTGAGCGTAGTAAACTACGAATTTGAATAATATACTACGCAACTACGCAAGTCTGTCGTTTTCTACGCAAACGGTATTTAAAATTTTTTTTTTTTTCTTTTTCGTCTTTACACCTGTTCCTTGTCCCGTTGTGCTCTCACACCGCCCCGTCCCTGCACGCAAACGGTATTGTTTCGGCTACGCATATCACAATCCATAATTTTCTTCATCTCCCTTGACCGATCCATTTTCCAATCCAGTCGTTTGCTGCGTGCAGCGCGTAAAGCGCCCACGGGCGTTGCGTTGTAGCTTGTTAATGCCGAATAGGCTTCTCCAAGCAAATGCCGGGCACAACTGAAAGCGTTACTGCCAAACCATGCGGGCGTTTCGACACAATGGCTGAACGCAGAGCACACGAAAGTGAAGATGAGAACTGTGAAGAAAATGACTCCGAAAGGCCACCGACCAAAAAGAAAAAGACGAGCAATGCGCCGAACCAAGTCTTTCTGCCAAAATATCATCAGGACTACCCATGCCTTGTCTTCGCGGAAAGGAAAACATCATGCTCATTGCACTGTCTGCAATTCCCATTTTTCCGTCAGTCAATCAATACATGTGGTAAAAAGTAGCAATCATTGTTCTTGTTGTTGTGATAGGTCGACGAGAAATTCTACACATTCAATTACAAAACTACACATTTGCCTCATTTTGCTTCCAGAAAATACACATGCAATGTTTTAGGGGTAAACAGGTCTGATGGTATAAAAACCTCCACATTCAATTCACTTTTTTCCCTCTGTTTTTCAGGATGACTTCAGAAATGACAGTGCCAGCACAAACAACGTGATGGTGATGAAGCGAACATATCATTTCCTCCACTCGCTCACTGACAGCCTGCTGGCATTTATTCTGACCCGCTGTGCTCGTGCCACGCGAGTGGTCCTCGTCAGGCAAGATGGAGGAGTGTTTCAAAGTGGGGCCGTACAGACAGTCGTCAGGAAGAGGGTCAAGGGCAAAGGTGAGTTAAAGGGATTAAGGAATTTCAAATGACTTTAGGTGCTGTTTAAAGAGATGAGTTTTGAGGGCAGATTTGAAGGAAAGAATTGATTGATTGTGTGACAGGGTGACCAGTCACCAACTATAGAGTAAGCTGTTGTCATTGTCCAGTTTAGTCTTTGTTGCCGATCAGTTTGTGTTAGGTGTCTATTCATTATTTGTTAACAAAAAGTACTGGTGTGTACCAGCCATGCTCAAACACAGTTTGTTTACATCTGAGCGGTGGCCATCTTTATTTGCATAAAATCTATTTTTAGATTGCTTGGGTTGACTGCTATTTTATGCAATCCAAGGCTTTATATTACTTTTAGATGTTAATAATGCATGGATATAGATATTATGTTGCTGTATGTTCGTGCTTAAGTACTTTTTAAGGCCCTGTTGGTCCTTAAATTGCTTTAATGTTCGATCAGCTTCGACCCAAACCTTCGACGCTATGTGAGTTTTTAGCGCCAAGTAGGTGACGTCTGGAATTTCCCTATTATCTCCATAATGGTAACTTTTTTTTCGTAAATCTAACTTAGTGCACTTCATTTCTTATTCCCTTAAGATACTTTTTGAGTTAAAGTGCATTAATAAATGTTTGGATCAAGCAAATCAAAGTTTTCCTCGGTTTGACAGGTGTCTCACCGCGTGACGTCACACGCGTCATTTTAGCAACTGTGTTTCTTTATCAAGTTTAACGTCACATAACTCGTCGTAAGTTCCATTTTACCACAAGTATGACACATGTATGGAAAGTTCAGGAGTTCATCTTGTAATGGAGTGAATTGTATTTGGTGCAGGAAGTGATCGAGTTGAGCAATCTTTATTTTGCTGGGTTTTGATCGTTAATCGGTCATTCATTCTGAGTAATTAATCATAATTACTTTTTGATCTGGACTTCCAAAGTTATATTTTATAACATGGTTTAAAAGTATTTTGCACGCTGGTTTTATAGTAACAAACCGATTTCTAATGTGTGCATTTTTTGTAAAGTTATTAGCTGTTAAAGTTTCTAAACAAACACAGATTTGGCCGTCAGCCAGGAATTGGGGCCCGTTTTTGGGGATGGGAGAGGCGCTTTCGAAGCAGCCCGCGAGCAGCGTATATAAGCCTCAGGCTAGCGGGGTATCAGGGCTGAGTTCATTGTTCGCGTCTCGCCACTGACTGAGGAGATGCAGTTGTATTATTGTATGTTGTGACTTGTAGCCACCGGCCTCGGCCGGGTTGGCGAAGAGGAGGAGGGAAGATAGAGAGACAGAGGAATAAAGTTTGTCATGCCAGTAACCTGCTGATGTTGTCACAATGTCATCTGTTGTGTCTGAGAGAGTGAGTCCAGAATGAGTCCGTAACACATCATGAAGAGAAACAAAAGAACAATCTAACATTCCCTCTTTTCCGAACCTCTACAAAATGGCGTCGCCGGACAGGATGTGTTACTAAAATCGGACTCAGAAGTTCCTGGACTCGGAAGAAGTGATGCATTGTGACAACTTCATTCTTCAGTACTGGTGATGGCGGACCTTTCCTGCCAGGAGTTGTGTGCTCCGTGGTGTCTTCGACGATCGGCATGTCCTGTCCTGTGATGTCCTGTACGTTCCTGCGTTGCTGTTGCTGTAAACTACGTTCCTGTGATGCTGTAATCTTCGTTCCTGTCCTGGTAGCTGTGTTCCTGTCGTTTACTACGATGCCTGTGGTATGCTGTTCCCGTTTCCCGCTGTCATGTGTCATCCGATGCATGGTGTGTGTAATCTCACAATTGGTGTGTAGTGCTGTGTTGGTGTTCATCCCCAGCGGAGTGAATTCTGGAATTGAGCGATGAACGGTACGTGGAAGTCTTGAAAAGACTAGTGGATTTGCATTAACTCACTGTAACCGGACTTTTATTCAAGGAACTTTAAGGATCTCGGCCGACCTTGTTGTGAATTAATATTAGTCCATCAAACAAGTGAGCAGTGCATTCCCCGATTTGACGCTGTGTTATTCATCATGTTCTGCTGAGGTGTGCATTATCGGACAGCGAGTCGAGTGACGTAAGTAACGGTTGAGCGCGTCTTGAAGTGACACTGTGAGGCATCGTTTTATGTTTGTTATTTATGTGTTTCCATTTTCTATTTACGTTGAAATGCGTTCATGTTGACATTGTTAAACATGTTGATTTCTAAGCACGATTGATATTTATTGTTCATAGCTTGCAGTGTATGATGTATGATGCTTTGATTCGTGGGATGAGTTGTTTACATTTGTGGTTGAGAGTTGGGCACAGGCAGACAGTATTGAGACTAGTCTGATGGGAATGCCAAGGTGGATGCAGCGAGTCAGTACTAGTTAAAACCTTCCCATAAGGTCTGGTATAATGATTTTTCGCAAGATGTATCGTGGGTTGTATTTGTTTTTTTGTTTTTTTCACTCCTGCAAATGTAACGGTGGTTGATCTAGCCTTGTAACCTATCAGTAGGGCTTGGTTTTTGATCGTTTGTAATGTAAGGTTTCAAAGTATTGTGTCATGTACATTGTGGAATATGAAAGAGAGAATTATGTCATGTGGAATCAGCTGTCTGTTGTAAGTGTATTGTGTTGTGGTGTGTATCTAACCTTGTTCAGCTTCCTTTTGGTGACAATGTGGTTGAGAGTGAATACTTAAAGTGGTGTATGATGACTTTGAAGATTTTATGATGTTGTAAGAGTGGCTGGGTATACTTGATTCACTGTGTTATACTTTGATGCTTAGATGTTTCGTCAAGAGCGCTAAGTACTATCTTAGTTGACATCACGTCAGCATAGTGTCTGCTTGTTTTGCATGAAGAGTACAGGGAAGGTGTTGCTATGGCGATTGGTAGGTATCTAGTTGCATAGTATTGGGCACCAGTTCTCTCATGTCGGTTTTTGTTTTGTTTAGGCCATTTCTTTAGCATCTTGATTTTGTGGAATGATTCTAAGCATTGTGAGAGTTCATTTGATTGCACATTGTTACTGTATTGTGAGTGGAGTGAGTGAGTTGTTCATTGTCTGATTTTAGCGTGCCGTGTTGTAGCATTGAAATGTATTTCTTTTTATCGCTGTTGTTCGTGGTCGTGACACGAGGACGTGTCATATACAAAAGTAGGGGGTATGTGTGACAGGGTGACCAGTCACCAACTATAGAGTAAGCTGTTGTCATTGTCCAGTTTAGTCTTTGTTGCCGATCAGTTTGTGTTAGGTGTCTATTCATTATCTGTTAACAAAAAGTACTGGTGTGTACCAGCCATGCTCAAACACAGTTTGTTTACATCTGAGCGGTGGCCATCTTTATTTGCATAAAATCTATTTTTAGATTGCTTGGGTTGACTGCTATTTTATGCAATCCAAGGCTTTATATTACTTTTAGATGTTAATAATGCATGGATATAGATATTATGTTGCTGTATGTTCGTGCTTAAGTACTTTTTAAGGCCCTGTTGGTCCTTAAATTGCTTTAATGTTCGATCAGCTTCGACCCAAACCTTCGACGCTATGTGAGTTTTTAGCGCCAAGTAGGTGACGTCTGGAATTTCCCTATTATCTCCATAATGGTAACTTTTTCGTAAATCTAACTTAGTGCACTTCATTTCTTATTCCCTTAAGATACTTTTTGAGTTAAAGTGCATTAATAAATGTTTGGATCAAGCAAATCAAAGTTTTCCTCGGTTTGACAGGTGTCTCACCGCGTGACGTCACACGCGTCATTTTAGCAACTGTGTTTCTTTATCAAGTTTAACGTCACATAACTCGTCATAAGTTCCATTTTACCACAAGTATGACACATGTATGGAAAGTTCAGGAGTTCATCTTGTAATGGAGTGAATTGTATTTGGTGCAGGAAGTGATCGAGTTGAGCAATCTTTATTTTGCTGGGTTTTGATCGTCAAACGGTCATTCATTCTGAGTAATTAATCATAATTACTTTTTGATCTGGACTTCCAAAGTTATATTTTATAACATGGTTTAAAAGTATTTTTCACGCTGGTTTTGTAGCAACAAACCGATTGCAAATGCATGCATTTTCCGTAAAGTTATCAGTTATCAAAGTTTCTAAACAAACACAGATTTGGCCGTCAGCCAGGAATTGGGGCCCGTTTTTTTGGGATGGAAGAGGCGCTTTCGAAGCAGCCCGCGAGCAGCGTATATAAGCCTCAGGCTAGCGGGGTATCAGGGCTGAGTTCATTGTTCGCGTCTCGCCACTGACTGAGGAGATGTAGTTGTATTGTATGTTGTGACTTGTAGCCACCGGCCTCGGCCGGGTTGGCGAAGAGGAGGAGGGAAGATAGAGAGTATACAAATAAAGTTCGTCATGCCAGTATGCTGCGGTTGTTGTCACAATGTCATCTGTTGTGTCTGAGAGAGTGAGTCCAGAATGAGTCCGTAACACATCAAGAGAAGAGAAACAAAAGAACAACAGAACATTCCTTCTTTTCCGAACCTCTACAAAATATGTGAATGTTCCAGATGAGAGGGGTAGAAACAGAGACAGCTCACTTACCGTAAGGTTTTGTGTGGACTTTAGGGATTCAGAAGATGAGGCTGTCTAAGGATAAACAGAGGGCATGTGTGTGGTTGTAGGTGTACATGCATGCGTGTGTGTAGGGGGGGGGTGATATGTGTGTGTGTGTGTGTGCGTGTGTGTGTTCACGCATACATGCATATGTGTGTATGTTTGTGTTTTGTCATGTATAAGACTTTTTTTGTGATGATTTTAAGATAAATTACAGAATGTGCAAGTATTTATTGTGAGCTGTTCTAGTCGTCTGCCACTGTATGCATTTGTTTGTTTTCAGCATCTACTCTGGCACTGGAATCGTACTGTTACATACCTGTAAACAACTGTGAGACCATCCACCTGGAATCACAGGTTCACATCAGAGAGTACACCTGGAACATCTTCTGTATTCTTGCTGACATCATCGATGTTGCTCTCATCAAGCTGAACATCCCTGTCATTGTGTCTGACGACTGTCCCGCTGGCCTCGGTGAGTAGTAGTAGGATCTGAAATTATTCATGTTGCTGTCATCAAATTCACCTTGTCAGTGTTCCTGATAACTATCTTTGTGACATTGATGAGTAGCAATGAGTAGTGTGTAACATCCTTCATGATGCTATCATCAAACTCATGTCTTCAGTATTCATGTGATAAAAAAATTAACTGTCTTTGATGAGCAGTGTGTAACATCCTTCATGATGCTATCATCAAACTCATGTCTTCAGTACTGACGTGATATGTGATATGTAAGATTTTCTTTGTGACATTGATGAGTAGCAATGAGTAGTGTGTAACATCCTTCATGATGCTATCATCAAACTCGATCATGTCTCCAGTATTGACGTGATAACTGTCTTTGTGACATTGATGAGCAGTGTGTAACATCCTGTATGATCCTATCATCAAACTCATGTCTTCAGTACTGATGTGATAACTGTCTTTGTGACATTGATGAGTAGCAATGAGTAGTGTGTAACATCCCTCTGTCTTCAAACTCATGTTGAAATAAAGTTAGAAAGTGACCAGTTCATTTTGCTTTCAGTGAACACGTCCATCGGATGCACACACGACTGGCACTCACCACCGGCGGACGAAGATGACAGACAGACAGTCTGCACGCTGTGCAACATGTGTTGCGAGCACAGCAACCGCTGCAAGTACAAGGGAATCGCCTGTCCGCGTCTTCGCCAGTCAGGCTGCGGAACCAAGGTCACTGGCTGCAAGGACTGTGGCATCTGCAAGAGCTGCGCTGATGAATTATGGGTGAGTGTTGCAGTGGAACTTCCCTTCTGTAAGAGAAATGTAAAATTTGGGTTGGGATAAGGCCCAAAAGAAAAATATGTCTGTTTCCGGAAACATCGCCGAAAAAAATAGGGTCGGTCGGTGTTTTGTTTTTTTTAAATTTTTTTTTTTTTACCTTTTTCTTACGTTTTGTTAACGTCTTTTTACGTGTGGGTTTTTTTCCGGCGTCATTGACCGCCATGGTTTTTTTGCGTGACGACGGTGCTGTTTAAAGTCTCTTCGATTGTGAAGTCTCATCGACCGATTACCTCCCTTTTTTTTGTTTTTTTTGTGTGTGTGTGTGTGTGCGAAAAGCGAAAAAAACACTTTAGGGTCGGCGCTTAAAAATAGGGTCGGTCGGGTTACCGGAAACAGACATTTTTTTCTTTTTGGCCTAATGTAAGAGAAAGACTGTTAAGAGGGTTGGGTATACCAAGACAGATAAACAATAGTGGAAATGACGATGTGCAGATTGTCTCCTAACCTATCTATGCAGTTGACACAAATGAAACTAAGGAACAAAACGCCATGTCGCCCGTGAGGGATTTATCAAGTATAAGTACTTGGCAGAACATGGTCGCCGTAGTCTTAGCTTGCCATCCCCGATTGAATATGGACGCCTGGGTTGGGTGGGCTGTACTAGATATCTCCCATAGGCGAAATAGTCCATGAAATTTAGACTTCTAAGACCTCAAAACATCTTTGAAAATCAGGTCCTAAAAGGGCGGGAGTCTTATAATTGAAGTCAATTTACAGATGTTATGACCAGAACATTAAAAAAACAAACAAGGTTCTTGGTCAAGGGGGGAGATCTTAAAAAGAAGGTCCCATTTTACATGTATGTCATTTCAAGTTTCAGTGTCGTTGTACTCAGGGAGACTGAAGGGGATGAACTGAGTTTGATCAAGTTTGTCACAGCTCATATTTTTGTAATGGGACGTGTTTGCTCGTTTTATGATTATGTTACTCTCGCTAGTGTTATGAGATATTGATTCCACAATTCTGTCACTTCCTGTTCGATTGTTTTCTATGCACTTCTTTTCCTGTATTTGGTCTACTATGTAAGCTGCTTTTCCTAGCTGGCTAAAGTGAGAAAATAATCAAGTTGTTCTGTGTGTGTCTCTCCTGGGTATATGATCATACAGTTTACGGTGGGAATCATCATTACTTTACATGAGTCATAAGGTATGTAGTACAAGTAATAGTAATTACAGTTCCTGATGCTCTAAGCAGAAAGTAATGCAGGCATCCTGTAGAAAAAGTATTGGCTGATATTTTTTGGATTTTTTAAAAACATTTCTGTCTCTTTATCTTCAGACCATTCGATCCTTCTTGCGCCCATGCTGCGAGGTGTCGAGCTTCGAGTTCCCAAGAAACCAGCGAGCAGTGCAACTCAACTCCACCACCTTTGATAAAGTCACCTGTACCAATCTGGACACACTGGTCACACCGCTCTGCCTCAGAACGTCAGTACAGTTCAGAAGAATAACCTCACCTCCTCCCCCCGCCACCTTCCCTTTAAGACAACGCCCACCCCTCTAATTTCAATCTTTCCTCTTTCAAGAAACTGCTTTTTTTTAGATTTTCTGTTGACAACCTCCAAAATTTTACCCCTATTTGAAGACTAACATTTCTGATCTTTTTTGTCACCATACTTGCAACATTATTTAGAAATGAGTCATCACTGTGTACATACAGTTATACTTAACTCACCGTGGATTGACTTTTTTATTTGTTCACTCTGATGTAAAGGTGTCTTTGAGGTAGTGAAAATTGTTTGTATTAGCAAAGGATATACGTATGTGTTTGCACATCTATGTTTGTTATGGTTGCTTTTTTGTATCTCTGAGTGTCTTTGTCTGTCTTTATCTGTGTGCATGCGTTGTTATATCTGTATGTTGGGCTGTGCGTGCTTGTCTGTATGTTTGTCTGCAACTGTTGGGTCTGTACCCTGATTCCCCAGCTTTCTGTGTGACTGAACTTTCGTTGGCATACTCCTGATACAGCCCCATTGATGTGATATGCCACAGCCATGTACTGAAATCAAAACAACAATTATGGATTCATTCTTTGTTATGACGAAGCTCAGACAGGGCTAAATCCGAATACAGTGGAACCTGTTTAAAGAAACCACCCAAGGGACTGAGCAAAAGTGGTCTCTTTAGACAGGTGGTCTCTTTAGACAGGGGATTTATATAGTCGTAAAGACGTCGGGGATCCTTTGGGGTGGTCTTAATGGGCAGGTGGTCTTTATGGACAGGTGGTCTCCAGGGCAGGTTCGACTGTACTGCCCTTTTTTTCACTTATTTCTCGTGTACCCATTGTGCAGAGAAGGGGCGTCAGAGTCGTACATCCAAGTGTTTCCTGGCCCAGCTGTGGAAATCCCCAACTACGAACGCCTCACGGTGTACAACAAGGAGACCAATTTTGGCTCCAAAACCTTCAAGCAAGGGGACACTGTCACCGTCAAGCTGGAGCCTCTCAAGGTTGCTACAGTGGAACCCCATTGTTAAGATATTAACCCACCCACATCCCCACACCTTTTTTTTTGTAGACCTGTTTTCCAGCTCGTCTGTTAATGACATCTATAAAAGTACAGTCGAGATCGCTTTACACAAAATGAAAGGGACCAATATTTTTTTTCGAGTTAACGTTTTTTCGCGATAACGAAAATGATCAAACCAGTTTGAAATCGGTTTACTTGCAGCGATGTTCGCAAAACTCGTTTGAACTGCTGACGCGATTCGGTTTCAGCTTTCGGTTTGAACGGAAGTACTCTTTTGTGTAAGAATACAGCCCGCGTCTTGTTGTTGTTAACCTCGCAGGAGTCTGACTTTCGGGTCGCTTCATTTCTCTGACAGCAAATAAAAGGCTCTATTTCCAAAGGAAGTCTCTTTTTTCCGTGTTTTGACGGGGCGATGAAGTGATGAAATGATTAAAGCATAGAAGATACCCGTTTTAAGTATAAACGCTTCAACAGAGTTGATCAGTGCTGACCAACCGAACAAACGCGCGTAAGCCGTAGAGTGTTTTCGGAAGTGGCTTCAGAATCTTGATACACCGTGACATTTGTGTGCCATCTGCTCCAATTTCCAAAGTGAGAGATTATGGAATTATCTGGAAGAATATGCACGCGCAAAAAGCAAACACCACAAGAGAGCTGTACCGACTTCGTGATAAAGTCTGAGTTTACGTCGACCATTTCAATGGGCCGTGCAAATTAACACGTGAACACTTCTCGCTTTGGAAGCTACAAGTTGAAAAAACCAGTTGTTTGGTGGTGCAAGAGACCGAGAATCGGCTTCGTGTAAACGTTTTTTGCGTGAGTCTCATATTGTTTTATTTCGCGTTAAGATGGTTTTTTTAGTAGGCCGGTTTATGAAGGGAATGATTGGGACTGACAACACGTTTCGCGTAATGGTTTTTTTCGGCTTATCGTTTTTCGTGTTAAATGATCTCGACTGTAACTCCATTTTTGGCTCCCTCTCTTTTCGGGCCTGATTTTATAATAGGTTTTTCATTCTGGCTGTTCATTTTCACCATGGTTTTTATCAAGTTTTCTTACTTCTTTTGACATTTTGTTTCTGTGTGTAAGACCTTTCTTTCTAATTATCCCCAAGTTTCTTCTCCTACAGTGTGTTTAATCACACTTCTGTTTTTGTGTTTACAGACATACTTTAACAGTCTATAACGTTTGTACATTGCATACAAGTTTCTGGATTTGTGATGCCTTTACTTTTGATTTTGTTTGTTTGTTTGCTTAACGCCCATGCAGCCGACCACGAAGGGCCATATCAGGGCGGTGCTGCTTTGACATATAATGTGTGCCACACACAAGACAGAAGTCACAGCACAGGCTTCATGTCTCACCCAGTCACATTATTCTGACACCGGACCAACCAGTCCTAGCACTAACCCCATAATGCCAGACGCCAGGCGGAGCAGCCACTAGATTGCCAATTTTAAAGTCTTAGGTATGACCGGCCAAGGTTCGAACCCAGGACCTCCCAATCACGGGGCGGACGCCTTAATTACCACTAGGCCACCGTGCCGGTTTACTTTTAATTACTAGTGGATATATTATTATTACTTTGAGACTGGAATGGACATGCGTCATCCACTATATCAACCCATTGTCTTGTGCGTGTGCAGCTTTCAAAAGATCAGATCGAGGAGGAAGAAGAGGAAACAGTCTTGGAGATCAAACCTGTGTACCACACCGTTATCTGCCGGGAGTGTCGCGTCTGGCATGACACTGGCATCGTGGGGTAGGTATTGCTTTTTGCTTGCACTTCTCAAGGCAGAAAGGGGAAAGACTGGGCAAATACCAGGTACATGGACACCCCCCCTCCTACCCCCCACCCTCACCCCTCTTTTATTTTCTGTTCATAACTTATGTAAATTTACCTCCATTTTAAGACTCACTCCTTTTAGGACTTCATGGGTGTGAAGGGGGGGGGTGTGTGGTCGGGGTTATTCACTGCAGCAGGTAGCAGACATAATACAAGGAAAAGTATGTTGAAGTGCTAAACAATGTTTTTTATTGTTGCCAAACAGATTCACTTTTAATTTTGTGTAGTGCATTTTGGCATTATGTTAGTTATCTTTCCCCATATTTGGTTTGTATCTTCAATTTGTAAAGAAAAGATCACTTTTTATCTTGTGTCGGGCATTTTGGCTTTGTGTGTATGTCATCTCTGCCTGCTCTTATATTATGTATCATTTTTGGGTAAAGATGAGAAACTCTTGCGGAGGTAGATAGTCCTTGCTTATTTGATGGGCAAGGGAAGCCTTTTGACAGGGTGAAGCATACTTATGTTCTGATATTTTTCAGATGATGGATACAGATCTGAGCCTTTTCTATCTCTGTTTTACAGCTTTGAAAGTTCATCAACTGCAGTGCCTGTCTCTCAGTTTGTCGGAGAAAGGGCTTTGACTCAGGAGTGCAACAGGTTTTCTATTGGTCAGTGTCAGTTTGGTTTTTATCTGCTCTGTTGTTTAGAGTTAGGCAATTGTATATCTGCTGCTCATACAAAGAACCTGCAATTTTACAAACCTAGCCAAACCCTTTTATTTTGTCAACTGTTGAACTTTTTCTCAGTGGGCAAAAAAAGTGTAAAAGAAAAAAAAGACGAACATTGAGCTTAAAAAACGAAAGTAAAGAATACCTTGGCACTTCCAGCTCTATTCTTGTGAATACAGCAGTCCCTCTCATGAACGGACACCCTTGGGCCATAGCAAAACTGTCCGTACATTGCAGGTGTCCGGTCACGGCAGGGGTGACCACACCACCCCCTCCCCCATACACTCACACAGACGGAGACACACAAACAACAGGATTGAGTCTATGCTAATCACTTCTTGTGGCTACTACACAATAATAAACTCCTAATACTTCTTTAAACGTTCTGTAAAAATGATTTGTATGAAAAGTGTTGAAAGGAAGAGATAAAATAAATCCTCAAGGCAGTGAACACACTCACCATGCACTGACATACCAAAGCAGCCACACAAACGCAGCACAGAGGAGCGTGTGCAGATGCTTTGCAAGAATAAGCTTGAAAACCAGTTTGAATAAATAGCAGCAGATAGAGCTGCATGTCATAATCATGTAATTTATTTTCTTCTTGTCTGGCTTTATTGACTGCATGCCGATCATGTGGCATGGCAGTGACTTTTCACTCTTCAGTCGGAAATACACTGTACATAACACAGCTCCCACTCTCCCTCACTAATGCCTACCCCAAGCCGTGAGAACTGATGCTTGGAAATTGTGTGGAAGAGTACACCTCTCTATTTCTCTCCAATGCTCTTCCTGCTGACCGGCAGTGACACCGGACACCCCACAGAGTTTAGCCAGCTACCCCTCCACCCCCCCTCCCTCTCTCTCACTCCCTCCAGCCATGTACTTTTTGGGGCTGTGGCCAGAGAGGCCAGCTGCACTGTTCACTCAGAGCAAAACCAGTTGACTGTCGTAACTTTGGACAAAGCAAGACAACTGAAGGGTTCACAGATTAGGCAACCGACTCACTGGTCAAGGCTGAGGGGAAACAAGAGTATCTTGTCAATGAAAGAGGTTACACACAGATCGACACGCGATGCTGAGAACTGTGTCCGGTTTTTCACTCTCTTTCGCTCAGGACCTTCATCGACTGTGGTTTCTGTTGTTTACGTCCAACAGACAAGAATAAAGAGCACCCCTCCCCTCGATCCTGATGGGTACACGTGCACTCAAGTTATCAGTGACTGTCATCACGCCATTGCGGCTGTGATCTTTGTACCAAGAACCGGACTGCTCTGCTATCGATTTTGTTGTGGTGAAAATTTGACGATGGTCTGTCCGTACATTGGAGGTATGACCTGCTGTTGGGACCGAAAATGAGTGTCCGCGTCCACGTTTTGCAGGTGTCCGTTTAAGGGGGGGCAAATATAGAAGGAAAACACTCCGTGCCGAGCAAATGTGTCCGTACATGTCAGGTGTCCGCTCACGCCGGGGGCCGTACATTGCAGGGACTGCTGTATTATTATCTTTATTTTGTATTTTTCTCATATCATCTGAATTTCAAAATAAAAAAGCATGAATTTTGGAACATTGGCAGTCTCTTTGTTTTTGGATTTGCTCATGTTTCAGCAGTTTTCTTTTTCTGGCATGTTTAAGCCTAAATCATTACCTAGCTTGTGTTTCTTTTTTACATTTAGTCAAGTTTTGACTAAATGTTTTAACGTAGAGAGGGGGGAATCGAGACGAGGGTCGTTGTGTGTGTGTATGTGTGTGTGTGTGTGTGTGTGTGTAGAGCAATTCAGAGAAAACTACTGGACCGATCTTCATGAAACTTGACATGAGAGATCCTGAGTATGATATCTCCAGACGTTTTTTTCATTTTTTTAATAAATAGCTTTGATGACGTCATATCCGGCTTTTCGTGAAAGTTGAGGCGGCACTGTCACGCTCTCATTTTTCAACCAAATTGGTTGAAATTTTGGTCAAGTAATCTTCGACGAAGCCCGGACTTTGGTATTGCATTTCAGCTTGGAGGCTTAAAAATTAATTAATGAGTTTGCTCATTAAAGTTGTCATTAAAATCGATTTTTCGCAAACAGATGTAAAATTGATTGCATCGTATTCTTCATCATATTCTGAATCTAAAAATATATACATATGTCATGTTTACTCTTAAAATGTGATCACAATTAACGAAAATAGATTAATTAGTCTTACGATAAAAATTTAAGAAATCGATCCAAAAATGATTTCATCTTATTCTTTATCATTTCATGATTATAAAAACATATAGATATGATAGGTTGTATTCATAACAAGCTCCAAAAGTTAACAAGAATACAGAAAAGCGCGCTTTCCTGCTTAGCACAATACGCTACCGCGCTATTCTGGCGTGTAAATTTCACAGCGTTTTGCACGTGGAAGGTGAGCGATTTCCTTCTCGCCGGGATTGACGAAGCTGTACTGTCTTGGTGAAAAACTACAGTGCGTTCAGTTTCATTCCGTGACTAAATGTAGTAATTTCGCCTTACACGACTTGTTTATTTTCTGTTTCTTTGATTTATTTAGTTTATTTAGTTTTTCTTTTTCCTGAGGAGTACTGTGTGTGTGTGTGTGTGTGTGTGTGTGTGTGTGTGTGCCAGTAGTGTGTGTGTGTGTGTGTGTGCCTGCGCCTGCAGTGGATGATCAACTTCTTTCATAAATGGGAGAGTTTGAGTATTTTATTGTGGTACTGCACACTGATGTAACACCCGGTGTTTGACCTGCATGTTGACAGAAATCATCAACGAGGGAGATTCACGGTACATTGCCATTGGCTTGTGTCCACGCCGCTACTCTGCCAATAGACAGCCTGGCTGGAACTCTGGCTCCGTGGGTTACCATTCTGATGACGGAGGGTGAGATTTTGCCTTGTTCCTGGAATATAATAATAATAATGATAATGAATACTTTTTCTATAGCGCAAGTCCGAATTCACAGCTCCAAGCGCTTTACAATTCCAATAAACACCTTACATGCACTTTCACACTCAAACACACGCACACACACACACACACATACAAACACATGCACATGCCCATGCACATGTACACACACACACACACACACACACACACACACACACACACACACATACTGATAATACATGCACTTTCACACTCAAACACACACACACACACATACACACACACAAACACATACACACATGCACACATACACACACACACATTTAAACACACACACACATACACACACACAAACACATGTACACACAAACACACATACACACACACACACGCATACTGATAATAATGGGTGAGAAGTCGCCTTTTTCCTGGAATCACCTGCACCTGCGTGCACACCCATGCACACACACACCATTGAAAATATAGATAGACTAATCTTCTCTGTGTGTATATGTGTATAAGGACTGGGTGGCCGAGTGGTAACGCACTTGCGCTCGGAAGCGAGAGGTTGCGAGTTTGACCCTGGGTCAGGGCGTTAGCAATTTTCTCCCCCCTTTCCTAACCTAGGTGGTGGGTTCAAGTGCTAGTCTTTCGGATGAGACGAAAAACCGAGGTCCCTTCGTGTACACTACATTGGGATGTGCACGTTAAAGATCCCACGATTGACAAAAGGGTCTTTCCTGGCAAAATTGTATAGGCATAGATAAAAAATGTCCACCAAAATACCCGTGTGACTTGGAATAATAGGCCGTGAAAAGAAGGATATGCGCCGAAATGGCTGCGATCTGCAGGTCGATGTGAATGCGTGATGTATTGGTCAAAAATTCCATTTCACACGGCATAAATAGATCCCGGCCTGCGCCTTGAGTCTGAGTCTGGAGATACGCGCGCGATATAAGACTTCATATAACATATATGTGCTTGAGTTTGTGTGTGTGTGCATAGCAAGTGTGTATGTATATATGTGTGTGTGTGTGGATGTGTGTGTGTGTGTGACTGCACTGCCAGTGAGTGGGTGTATCATGTGTTTATGTGTGTGTAGAGGTAACTACGTTCACATCGTCATAACAAAATGTGTGTGCAGAATCTTCATCGGAGCAGGATGGGCAACCAAGAAAGTGGCTAAGTGTTACAAAGGGGATGTGATGGCCTGTGAGCTGGACTTCACTGAACAGAAGATCAACTTCTTCAAGAACGACGAGCTGGTGAGACTAGCAGTTCCTTTCGGGATCATTTGATGGGAAAAATAGATATTCTAAGACTTAAATTTAATATTTCCTTGGATGCTATTAAAATCGAAGCTTTGAAACCTTAATTACTTCTAGGATTTGATGACCTCCAGTCATAACGCACGTCTGTTTGACCTTGTTACTCTGTTTTACAGAGACTTGGCTGAAAGAAGATGTCGATGTTGATTTAGATGGATATTTAACCATTCGTTTAGACAGAGATTCAAAGAAAAGTGGAAAGACGAAAGGGGGTGGGTTGTGCATGTTTGTAAACAAGAAGTGGGCCACGAACTTCTGTGTTAGGGAACGGATCAGTACACACTCGTATGAGATACTGTCAGTGTCATTTCGCCCACACTACCTGCCACGTGAGTTCGGACAAATAACCGTGATACTCGTGTACGTGCCGGGCCCGGACAATGTGTCGGCAGCGGAGTGTATTGCGGAGTGCTATCAGCGTGCGCTATCTAGGTCAGTGGACCAAGGTGTGTTTGTGTTGGGTGACTTCAACACGTGCGACATCACGCCCTTATTGCCAAATCTGAACCAGTGCGTTACTGTCCCAACTCGACTTAACAATACCTTGGACATGTGCTACAGTAACATTCCTGATGCCTTTGTCTCACTGTGTAGGCCACCACTCGGGCGATCGGACCATAACGTCATACACCTTGTCCCTAAATATAAACAGAAACTGAAACGAGATCAACCAAAAACTGTGTGTAAAAAGGTGTGGAGCCACGAAAATTCAGAGGAGCTGAAAGGCTGTTTTGAG
The DNA here is from genome assembly GCF_037325665.1 of Littorina saxatilis. Taxonomy (NCBI): domain Eukaryota; kingdom Metazoa; phylum Mollusca; class Gastropoda; order Littorinimorpha; family Littorinidae; genus Littorina; species Littorina saxatilis. The sequence goes on along the minus strand of NC_090250.1, from coordinate 34,026,075 downwards.
AGTACAGACTGGCAAATGTTCTTTGACAGCAATGGGAACAACGAAGAGCTTGCCGACACTTTAACAGGGTACATTCAGTTCTGTGAAGAAACTGTGATCGAGACCAAAACTGTCACCATATATCCAAACAATAAACCGTGGATTACAAAGGATCTTAAAGCTGTATTGAACGAGAAGAAGATGGCCTTTTTGAACGGGGACAGTTCTAAAGTTAAAGAATTTAATAAAGAGTTTCAGAGAAAGGTCAAACTAGCTAAATTGCAGTACAAAGATAAAGTTGAAAGATGTCTGTTTGTGGGGAACGCCAGTGCTGCCTGGAAGGGTTTGAATACGATGATGGGGAGGGACCAGCGTCAGAGTGACTGCATGATGACCCTCTTGATTTTGCAAATGATTTGAACAGCTTTTATTCCAGATTCGATGTCGGCAGTTATAAGGAAGAATGAGATAAGTTATGTGATTCTCTAGCACCATGTCCAGTTCAGTTTGAGGAAAAGGATGTCATAAAATGTTTTTCACGTATTAATGCAAGTAAGGCACCAGGCCCAGATGGTTTAGGCGGACGTGTTTTGAAAGTGTGTGCTGATCAGCTTGGTTCAGTTTTTACTCAGCTGTTTCAGCTCTTTCTCGATGTACATTTTATGCCTCGTTCCTGGAAAACTTCCACTATAACACCTGTACCCAAGAAACCAAACGCAAAAGAACTAAATGATTTTCGCCCTGTGGCACTGACTTCTGTTGTAGCGAAATGTATGGAGAGGCTTGTTTGTAACAAGCTCACTGAGTCTGTGGCAGATCGCATGGACCCCCTTCAGTTCGCATATAGGGCAAAGAGAGGCGTCGAAGATGCTACACTCACGCTTATCAACATGATTGTCAGCCATTTAGATACAGCAGGGAACACGGTTAGAGTTCTTTTTATGGATTTTTCATCAGCCTTTAATACGATTCAGCCCCATATACTTATCCAGAGGTTAGTCCAGTTAGATGTGAACAATAATTTGATTTTCTGGATCAGGGAGTTCCTATGCGATCGGCCACAACGTGTCAGCCTCAGCAACCGTTTGTTTGGTCATTCTGTGCTTTCAGACGAAGTTGTTTTAAACACCGGGGCCCCACAAGGTTGTGTTCTCTCTCCTGTCCTTTTTTCCATTTACACAAACAACATGCTTTTAAATGATCCAGTTCTAGCCCTCATTAAATATGCAGACGACATGGCCCTCGTTGGGCGTCTGAAGGACGACGAAACTTTGTCAAAGTATTTTACCCAAGTTGATCTTCTGAATGAATGGTTCAAGTCCAGTTTCTTGCAGTTGAATGTAGGCAAAACAAAAGAAATGATTTTTGGAGGAAAGAGTGATAATTGTGGTCCCCAAAAAGTGAGAATAAGCGACAAGGAAGTTGAACTTGTGGAAACCTTCAAATATCTTGGGGTTTCAATTGACAATAAGCTGACTTTTAGTGATCATGTTCATGCTGTTTATAAGAAAGCTCAGCAGCGACTTTTCTTCTCAGGAAGCTTAAATATTTTAATGTCAATCAAAGTGTTATGGAACTTGTGTATCGCAGTTTGATTGAAAGCATACTGACTTTTAACATTGTGACATGGTATGGTACCACAAATGTTAAAAACAAAGCTAAACTCCACCGCATTGTTGCGACGGCTAGCAAGCTTGTTGGGCAACCCCAACGACAGCTGACCAGTCTCTACGAAGCTGCCATTAAGCGGAAAGCTCTCAAAATTGTCCGTGATCCGATCCATCCTCTCAACCCCTGTTTCGAAATTCTCCCTTCAGGTAAACGTTATAAGGTCCCTTTGGCACGCAAAAACCAGTTTAAAAAGTCATTCCTGCCTTCTGCAGTCACCATTTTAAATTCTTCTCGCATCACGTAGAGGCTGGTCGGCTGGGAAAAAACAAACAATACGTACATGTGAAGGTGTGTGGGAAATATTTGTAATGTGATTACTCGGCTGTGAAACCCAACTCCTGTGATATGAGAGGGTAAATTTACATAGTGCAATATCATATTTGATTGTATCCCTTTTATGTTTTATGTTTTATGTGTGTCGTCCCATACAATTGTTGTTATAATCGTTTACAGGCAGACAGGGTGTGCCGAAGAAAAATTTCCATTTTTATGTAATATTTTAATGGACAATAAAGTGCTGTTATTGTTATTGTTATTGTTAAATCAGATGAACAGGGTTATGTTTGGGTCAATGCTTGAAACGTTTTTGAAGCTGGAGGTTTCAATATACTTATGAGGCACATTAATATTCTGTATTTGGTTGCTCAGGTTGAAGGGATGAGGGGGGGGGGTAGTTTTTGTATAATGAAATAGTTTCAAAGATCTGTACTTGTTTTGCATGTATGTATTGGATGCGCAGAATCAGCAAGAAAGATAAAGCCTTATGAGTTGCAGAGCACCTAAATCTGTGGCAGTGGTAGATTATTTTATTTGTGAATGGTAACCACAAAAGCAAAAGTAAAATATCTGAAGACCCTGCAGGTTATATTCAGTCACGTAAGCAAGTGGCCACTTTGAATCCTGTAGTGCAAGTATCAAATAACAAGAAAGTTTAACTTCTGAAACGCTTTATCATAGACATTGAGAAACATAATTTACAAGTACATGGACTCAGTGGTCTTTGTAATGGATGGACATACAAACAACGATGGGACAATCAAAAGAAAAAGAACTTAGCTCAGTCAGATGTTGACTCTTCAATATCAAGACAGGGAGAGTCAAAGACGAAAAGAATGTGAATGATTCTTTTTGTCTGTAATCAAACGTTCCAATAACTCGCCTTTCTTTTTTTCTCTCTTTTTTTCCATATTTGTTTATGCTAGCAGTCTACATGTTTTACATTCTTGTGATATAACTGATGTGAGTACATGTAATCATGAAACTGATTGTGCTTTCAGGTATACACGACCAGCAAGCTGAGAATACCAGCGGGAGGGTTCCACCCGTTTGTCGGCATGCACTCGGTAGGCGAGGCGGTCAAGCTGCTACAGAAGGAACCATGGGAACCCAAAGAGGACGAGGTAATAACCAACGTGCTTTGAAGGGATATTGTTAACCCATACTGAATTTTTCACTTTTTTTTAACTTTTTCGACTCACATTAGTTATTGAGTCATAAGAATATGAGCAGTGTTTGTCTGTAGATAGTGCCCGCTGAAGAAAAATTAACTTTAAGGCTTTCTCTGACATTTGTGAAGTAAAAGCTTTGAAACTTTCTGCACTCCCAGGGATCTATGACCTTCAAACATGGTAAAAGTGTGTGGAGCTGAATTAGGTTAAGCATACTTTTGCTTGGTAGCTGCGACGGGCGCAGGGGCGTGGCGGTAAGACGTCGGCCTCCTAATCGGGAGGTCGTGAGTTCGAATCCCGGTTGCTGCCGCCTGATGGGTTAAGAGTGGAGATTTTTCCAATCTCCCAGGTCAACTTAAGTGCAGACCTGCTAGTGACATAACCCCCTTCGTGTGTACACGCAAGCACAAGACCAAGTGCGCACAGAAAAGATCCTTTAATCCATGTCAGAGTTCGGTGGGTTATAGAAACACGAAAATACCCAGCATGCCTCCTCCGAAATCGGTGTATGCTGCCAGAATGGCGGGGTAAAAACGGTCATACTGGTAAAAATCCACTCGTGCTAAAAACATGAGTGAACGTGGGAGTCTAAGCCCATGAACAAAGAAGAAGAAGCTTGGTAGCTGCCACATCTTGAGGCCAGAAACTGTCAGAACTCTACATGATTTACTGTCTATGCAAAGTTGCTTGACAGTCTGTTACTAGAAAAATATATTTTGGTAACATTTGGCACATTGATCTTATTTTGATCTCTCTTCACACCTTTTCCATGTTTCATACCTGCTAGGAGGGGTGAAAGGTGGATATCTTGAAATGTGGCCTTTTCAGTTCAGACTTAGGAGAGAGGTGACCGCCCTGAAGCGCATTCACTCACTTTGATTTGATTAATTACCATTCTTGTGGTGCGTTCTTAAGCAAGTTGTGCCGTGTGCGTCTATAAGGTACAGTGGGTTCCCCAGATTCTTCACATTTTTTAGAAACTCCCCCGAAAATGGTCAGATCAATAGTAAATGTATCCCTTTAAATGTTGTACTCTGTTTATAAACCAGATTACTGGTCTAAAGGTTTTAGCTTAAATCAGTAGTTCCTTGGAAGCAGTGCAAATATGTTTTATGTAAAGCAAGCCAGACCTGGCAGCTTCATTCCTTTAATTCTACTTGAAGCATTTTTATTTGTATTCTGCCAGACTCGGAGCCTTCCGAGTGCTTTTGACTGCTACAAGTACGGAAACCTGTGGATAAGGTACACATGAATTAATATTTTTAATTTTTATTTATCAGCTGTGTAAAAGTTACTCTGTGTGTGCATCCGCATGTGGCACGTTATGTGTTTGTTTTTTCTTTAAGAATGCAATCTTGCTCTTCAAACTTTTTAAATGTTATTGAGTGCATCATGTTCTGACACACAATCTTGACAAAATAGTGTGTGTGTGTGTGTGTGTGTGTGTGTGTGTGTGTGTGTGTGTGTGTGTGTGTGTGAGTGTGTGTGTGTGTGTTATGTGCAAGTTAGAGTATGTGTGTTCATGCGTACGTATATGGGCACATGAGTGTGTGTGCTTAAATCTCAATTTGTTACTGTGCGTGCGTGCTTGCTATTTGTGTGTGTGTGTGCACATGTATGCAAGTGTGTGTTTATCAAGCATTTAACTTGACTTCTGTGTGGTGTCAGCCCTGGTCACAAGGTGAACCTGGTGAAGGTTCGGAGCAAGCTGACGGGATGGATCATGTTGTTCAACCCCAGCAGAAATGTGGTCGGCTACAAGGTAATAGCCATTGAACATGCATATCTGTGTACAGTGGAAACCCCCCTTTTAAGACATAAAAAAAATCTTGAGATAATCAGGTCTTAACAAGAGGCGAAGCCTTCAAGGCTCACGTAAGAAATCGACAAACAGTAACACAAACTCAATCACTCCGTCACACATACACACACACAGTAAGCATAGGTGACACGGTGCAAGAGTGCGAGACACTAGATCTAGATCTGTCTGTCTGTAGCCTACTTACGGGGACACGACTGCCAGATGGCCAGATCAACACTGCGCTTTCAACAGCGCTTCCTCGCGCAGACACTGGAAACACGCTGTGCAGATTAACCTGTAGAAAATCTCCTTCGTATCTTCTTTATCTATTTTTCTGGAGCTACGAAACCGAACAATGTGAAATCGTCTTCTCCGAATCGGCGAACTGCAGCTCGGTGATAACTGTATCTATACCACAATCCTTCACGCGATCTGACCTAACCTTGACCTGACCTGGTCTACATACCACACACAACACAAACCAGTCAGCTGTTTTTACCCCCCCCACCACCCGTTTTCTTTGGATACACACTTTAACAGGGTTGTGATCGCTACTTTTTAAAAAGTAGCCGCTACTTCTCCGCTACTTTAGTAAAATTTGTAGCCGCTACATTTCCGCTACTTTTTTACACAAAGTAGCCGCTACTTTTCCGCTACTTTTCAAAAAGTAGCCGCTACTTTTTCCGCTACTTTTAACTCCACACAAGCAGTAAACACAGAACAAGAAATCAAAGTCAGAATACATTTTATTTACAAAAATCTTCACTAAAAAACAAAAGTTAAAACGATCACGCAGAGCAGATTGTTTATCACATCTTTCACACCTTTCCGCCATTGTATTTGATGAGGACTTTGGCCTCAAAATTACTGTCTGTTACTCTGCCCCTGTTAGGGGTCAGGATCAGTCCTGCGGCGCTGAACAGCCGTTCAACCGCAGCAGAGCTGGGCAGAGTTGTGTTTTTCCACACAAGAACACTTTCGCAGGAGCGCAACCCAACAAGCATTTAAATAAAAACTTGTCTTCCTTCTCGATGAAAGCAAAGCTTGCTAAAAAATTATCCAAAAAACTCGGTAATACACGTCCGGCTGCCATCGTTTGCTCTTGAGAATGAAGTGTGAACTGAGTGTGAATGATCGATCGATCATTGAGTAGGCCTATCGCGATTCAAAACAATGTAACTTCCGGTGTAACTTCCGGTGAGTATTCGCCGAAAACACTCGTTAGCAGCTCATAAATCTGTGACCACGCGATCAACACAAATATCCCTAAAAGATTACACATGTAGCGGAATTTGTAGCGCAAAATCGCTATTCGCTACAAAAAAAATAAGTAGCGCCGCTACTATTTCGCTACTTTTACAACTTTCGAAAAAAAAAGTAGTTTACCGCTATTCGCTACTTTTTTTTGTAGCGGCGCTACATTTTGTAGCGGAAAGTTCCGCTACATCACAACCCTGCACTTTAACTACATACGTGCCGTCAAAATGTTGATCATTGCTTCAATACTTTGAAGCTGTTGCTTGAATAATAACCAGGTAAAATTAGTATTTCGGTGTTCAGTCAAATGTTAAAGTTTCTACCACAGACATACATACATACGCACGCACGCACGCACGCACAGACAGACAAAAGTCAGCATCGCATAGGCTACACTTACGTGAGCCAAAAAGGAGGAAGTCTTAAAATGGTAAATTTACAAAGGCTCTGAACAGACAGTCTGAGAAAAGAGGGTCTTAAAAGGGAGGGAGTCTTAAATTAGGGGGGGGGGGGGGTGTCTTGAAAGGGCCCCGGGGATTCCACTGTATATGTGTTTATGATGGGTATGATTGGGTGGATGGTGGTGTTAAGGAAAGATAGAATGTGATGCAGGGTGGGTTTTGTCGTTTAACCCCAGCAGAATTGTTGCTGGCAAAGAGGCAATAGTGATTAAGTGTACATGCATATTTGTGTACAGTGGAACACTCATTTTAAGACACCCCCGGGGATGTAGCTCAGTCGGTAGCGCGCTGGATTTGTATCCCGTTGGCCGCTGTCAGCGTGAGTTCGTCCCCACATTCGGCGAGAGATTTATTTCTCAGAGTCAACTTTGTGTGCAGACTCTCCTCGGTGTCCGAACACCCCCAGTGTGTACACGCAAGCACAAGACCAAGTGCGCATGAAAAAGATCCTGTAATCCATGTCAGAGTTCGGTGGGTTATAGAAACACGAAAATGCTTCCTCCGAAAATGGCGTATGGCTGCCTAAATGGCGGGGTAAAAAACGGTCATACACGTAAAATACCACTCGTTCAAAAAACACGAGTGTACGTGTGAGTTGCAGCCCACGAACGCAGTAGAAGAAGAAGAAGAAGAAGAAGACACCCCCCCCCCCCCACCCCTCTTTCCTGATTTTAGAACCTCCCCCACCCCCTTCTCAGACCTTGCTCTTTTCGACTTTTGTTTTTCGTGACTTAATTTAGGCCTAAAAAAAAATATAGGTGTGGTTACGGTAACCCGACCTACCCTATTTTTAGGGGCCGACCCCATAACTTTTTATTACATTTGTCAAAACACAAACACAAAAAACAAGAAAACGAGTGCAGAAAATGCAATGAAAGCGAAAGCGCCCGAGTCGCACACTTATTTCCCTGTCAAGTAGGTTTAATTTGTACACATTAGAAAAAAAAGTTTAAAAAAAAAAAGTGATTGCCTTCCTTCCTACCCTATTTTTTTGGGATATGTTACCGTAACCACACCTATTTTTTTGTTTGGCCTTACCTCCGTTTTAAGACTCGATCCTACCTTTCAGGATCTGATTTTGTTTGTCAGATTTCTCAAGGTCTTTAAAAGGAGGTAATCCACTGTGTGTGTTTTTTATGAAAGGTATACTTCATGGCTATAGGAGGATTGTTGTGCTAAGTAAAGAAAATGATACAATCTTTGGATTGGCTTTGTTGTAAAATTACATGTGAATGGATGGATAATGGGTTTTGGGTTTTGAGTGTCGCAAACATCCAGTTGTTTGATGTTTGTTACAAAATAAATTTCTTATAATTGTGAAATTGTTGGTTACTTTCTCCATATCCTGTTGCCAGTGTTTTCATCACATAATGTTTAATTATATATGTACATATATGAATATATATATAACTGTATTTCCAAGCAGCAATTCAGCGGCATTCTCATTCTGAATTTATAAACATTAATATGAATAAACATGGGTAAACTGCATTCAGAGTGATATTTTTTAGTGTTGAAATGTGGAGCATCGGTTTTACTTTGCACCTAGGTGGAGCCACTGACGATGAAGGGCAACATGGGGTCACTCAAACCAGGGGAGAGTTTCACATTTTTCATGCAGATCAATGCAGTTGAGAGTAAGAAGTTATTTTCTTCATTGTTTTTTTTATTGATTTTCTTGAATGAATGCTAAATGTATGTACTAAACAGCATGACAGTCAGTTTTTGGAATTTGCACTATCTCAGTCCAAGTATTGTGCGGCTTATATGCTGTTTGCGCCTTTTGAGAGAATAAAATATGTTTTGTTGTATTTTTTTTTAAAATAATAATGATAATAATAATGAGGATATTTATATGGCGCAAATTCTGATACAGTTGTAAGCGCCTCACAAAAACATACATAAATGAATTATTCTGTACACAATTCAAAATCAAATAATAAAAATCATTGAAAGAAACTAATACATTTTACAAAGTTTTCAATGCACATTCATGAATTTTAAAATACAAAGCACACAAGTAAAGATAGTTATTGTACATGAATAGCTCAGCCACTATCGCTTGATGGGGCTGTGCTTTATGTGCTGTATATCCTTGAATGCTGTAGATTCACTTTGCTCAAGACTCAAGACTTTATCGTGTTCAACGGTCGTTTGGGGGGCATAATTCCAGTAGCTGTAATTTATCTCTGTGCCTGTCTCTCCATTGTGATCAGTGCCAGATGACGAGAAACTGACAGTTAAGTGGCTGCAGCTGGACTCTGGGCGTGAGTACACAGAGGACGACCTGACTATCATCCTGCAGAGTGCCACCTCCGAGAGTCTCTTGGTGCACAGGTAGGAGCAAGTGTCTTCTGCAAGTGCCAGCTTCTGTGGTTCTGCTCTACAGTAACCAACCCCCCACCCACCCCCCTTTTAAGACCTAAAAATTTCTAAGAAAACGAGGTCATTGAAAAGTTAAAATGGACTCTGAAAAGAAGGACATTCAACCAAAAAAGATAATGATAAATAAAGTTTGTTTGTTCGTTCATGGGCTGAAACTCCCACGGCTTTTACGTGTATGACCGTTTTTACCCCGCCATTTAGGCAGCCATACGCCGCTTTCGGAGGAAGCATGCTGGGTATTTTCGTGTTTCTATAACCCACCGAACTCTGACATGGATTACAGGATCTTTTTCGTGCGCACTTGGTCTTGTGCTTGCGTGTACACTTGGGGGTGTTCGGACACCGAGGAGAGTCTGCACACAAAGTTGACTCTGAGAAATAAATCTCTCGCCTAACGTAGGGACGAACTCACGCTGACAGCGGCCAACTGGATACAAATCCAGCGCACTACGGACTGAGCTATACATCCCCGCCCATCACGAACATTCGACCTAGACACAATCATTTGTCGTAGTAAGCGTAGACATCCGGTCTGCTCCCCGCCTAATGGCCGATGTCTTCCGTCTTCGGGGGACTACGTGGGTTTAAATTTGGAGTGGTCCTTCTCCTAGAGGAGTTTCCTTGCAGGGATAGTGAGCCTCCTCTGCCCTCGTTTTAATTTTGGAGTGATCTTCTCCTAGGACAGCTGCCTTCCAGGGTTGACGAGCCTGTCCTGCCCGGCTATTTAACCCATAGTTGGGGGTTGGTTCGTGGGCACCAGGGCGTATCCACACGCCGGTGGGCCTGCATGCCACACGTCTAGGGGCCAACCTCCTCCGAGTCCTTGTAGTTCAGCCTGGGGCCTTTCGGTACCCAGTTCACGCCTGTCGCCACGATGGAGGCACTACAAAGGGCTTGCTGTGGAGAGGTTATGTACTGGCAGGAGAGACTGACGCAAGCTGCTCTCTTTTCGCGTTGTCCTGAAAAGGACGGTGCTAGCCAGCGGTGAGGGCTGAAAGCGAGATCCCCGCCCATAAATAAAGTGATACACAAAATAATTGAACAGAAGAAGAAAAAAAAGTCTTTAAAAAAAAAGTCTTAAAACATTGGTAACTTAATTTACATAGATTTAATTAACAATATCTGGCAGGCACAGTCTTCAGTTGGGGGGGGAGGTACTTTAAATTGGGCAATCTGTTGCAGTTGTAGTTCGTTGCATCCACAGGCATTACATTCAGGATTATGCTTTTGAAGCAACGTGATGACAAGTTTGATGACTTTCAGCGATGAGAAACATTGAATTGTGATGTGAGGAGTCAAAAATGTTGCACTTTTGTACTTTTTTTCTTGGTGAAAAGATCACCATCTTTCTGGTACATTTTAACTTTTTGTTTGTTTGTTTGTTTGCTTAACGCCCAGCCGACCACGAAGGGTCATATCAGGTTGGTGCTGCTTTGACATTTAACGTGCGCAACACAAGACAGAAGTCGCAGCACCGGCTTCATGTCTCACCCAGTCACATTATTCTGACACCGGACCAACCAGTCCTAGCACTAACCCTTATGCCAGACGCCAGGCGGAGCAGCCACTAGATTGCCAATTTTAAAGTCTTAGGTATGACCCGGCCGGGGTTCGAACCCACGACCTCCCGATCACGGGGCGGACGCCTTACCACTAGGCCAACCGTGCCGGTCATTTTAACTTGATTGTTTGTATTTAATGTGGCCTGATACAATACATGATAGATAAGATAACTTATCTGATAAAGAGTTCATGTGTGTACTAGAGTCTTGTCATGTAAGCAACTGTCTTTACACCCCCGGTATAGGGGTGTGTATAGGTTTCGGTCGATGTGTTTGTTTGTTTGTTTGTTTGTTTGTGTGTTTGTGTTCGCATATAGATCTCAAGAATGAACGGACCGATCGTCACCAAACTTGGTGAACAGGTTCTATACATTCCTGAGACGGTCCTTACAAAAATTGGGACCAGTCAAACACACGGTTAGGGAGTTATTGGTGGATTAAAATTATACAAGGACTTATAGAGGGACATCTTAATGGTCAAAGGGAAATAACCATTCTCACTCAGTCACTGCCACCAACTGAGAAGGTTATTTCCCTTTGACGGGGGTGTTTTTCCTACCTCGGAGGAATTTCTTGTTTATTTTCAGATTGACGCTGAAAGTCTTCAACACACAACTGACTGATGTCACATTGTTGACAAGAGCATCTGACTCGGAGCCAGATCGAAATGTATGTTAGCACAGTTTCCATATTTTGTGTTTGACATTAAGCTATTGCAAAAAGATACCCGAAACAGATAGACTGAACACACGTTCCAAAATGTAAAATAAGAAAAATAAAAAAGGGTAATTTTTATAGAATGTTGACAGACATTTTTTTTTGTGCTTGTCAATCAGACATTCACATTAACAGTTTGTCAATTAATTTGTAAATATTAATTAATTAAATTAAATGTCAAATAATTTGTAAATATGATTCTTGTTCGTTGATAGTATCCATTTTAGTTTTCATATGTATTGATTCTAGCTGATTCATACTTGTATGTTTGTTTTTTTAAAGTGTAAAAAGCAAGGTTTTTGGCAAGACTGGCTCTGAGAATGGTTATATTGATTTCTTTGTTACTGTCAGATGAAACTATGGTATTCAAAAGGCTAAGGCTGTGGATAAAACGATATTTGTCTTCTTTCTTATACCAGGCCCGCTATAAACTGGAAGTGTTCAAAAACGGCATCTCAGTGGATAGATACTGGCTGAAATCTGGCAGTTACAGCTGTGTGCTACCCATGGCAACCTTCGCCATTCTCACCTATCCCAAGTTCCCAGTGAGTTGCTAGGTGTTCGCTTTGCCTGTTTTGTCTTTAGAGGCAGGTATTTCCTGCGTGTCTGTCTGTCTGTCTGTCTGTCTGTCTGTCTGTCTGTCTGTCTGTCTGTCTGTCTGTCTGTCTGTCTGCCTGCCTGTCTGTCTGTCTGCCTGTCTGTACTTTTGTGAGTGTCTATAAATTTGTGTGTGTGTGTGTCTGTTTTTGCGTAGATGGATTGGAATTACCCCTACCCCTGCCTTCTATGTAAACTTGCGAATATTCGTCTTAGCATATAACCACTTTAAGTCCCAAGTAGACTCTAGTTCTGGGGACAGAAAAAACAAGTTAGCATAGCAAATTTCCGTCTGTGTCTGTAGGTTTGTGTATGCTGTGTTTATTTCTGTTTGTTTGTTATATATGCTTTATGACTTTACACCTGCTATTTACTAGCAGACCCATGCACTCTTCAACATTATCTGAATAAATCATTTCCAACATTTCAAAGATTTATGTGAGAGTAAACTTACATCTTCAGTGTGGAATACCCAAAAATGGATGTGTTTTTTTCTTCCATTTTCAGACCCTTGACAGGCCAAACACAATGCAAAGAGGGATGAGGCTGGTGGCTGAGATATCCAAGTGAGTTGCAAAGCTTATTACAGTTGAACCTGCTCTGGCGACCCCTCTCTTAATGGTTGCCCACAGCAACCATCCTAAAGGATCCATGCCAAGTTTATTTGCTATTTCAGCTTTCCATAATGACCATGCATCTCTCTATGACGATTACTTTTATTCGATCCCCTGTGTGATGGTCACGGACAGATTCAAGTAATTTGTCTTTCGCGTTTCAAAGTTCACAACTTGTTGTAGCACTCGCGTGCTGCGTGTTTGTTTGCTAAGAAGGTCAGCGATTGTGCTTGCCATCCTATACATACCAGTCACATATAACCAGCATGGAGCCTGGTTTCCACAGTAGAGAGCACTCAGTTATGATGGCAAGTGAAACAACCAAATATGCCAATGCACTGTGTAGTATAAATAGTGAAAATATGTCAGCCAGATGATGAATTTCTAGATACAAACACTTTTGTTTCTGGTATTATGAGGTTTAAATCGGTGAGATTCAGGACTTGTCTGTTTCGACTAGTGATAGACTGAAAATGTCTGGCTGACACTGTAATAGTATGGTGTTTGGTGTTTATATTCAGAGGCTATCGTAGGGTCACACTCTCGGCCACATCAGTATAACATCAGACGAATGTCTATCACAAAGTTTATTCATTAAAGTATAGAGCATAAGATATACGCAGCATACAGTAACAGAGCTGAGCACAGAGTGAAACTCTTTAGCATAAGGATGCTGTGCTGGAACAAGTTTAGGGTGCACAATGTACTCTTATTTTAACTGATGATACCAGACTGTGGGAAGAGGTCTGAGAGATAACAGTTAGGAGAGGCTGGGTGGTGGCATAGTTGATAGTACTTACAGACACCACCCATGGAAGATAATGATAAATGGGTTGAAAATGTGGCCAAGACAGTTAAACAAATCTTGCATCTGTTTGGTCTCTTTTTCTGTGTGTTTTGTTTGTGTAACCGAGTGCCGAAACACCACAATCACCTTTGGAGGCAAAGTCCAATCAAACAGGATTGAGAATTTTAGAGCTTATTTCTAAGCCCTATAAAAACTGTTATGCATTCGCAAAGGAATCCATGAACATACAGAGAGACAAAAGCCGCCAGACCCCATCACAAACAGAACTTCAAAGACGAACAACTCTGCAGAGTCTGCTGTGAAGGGCGACGGTAGTCTTCCTGTCACATTTGGTTATGTGTCCAGTTTCAATTTCGGCTTTGCTTGTTCCCTTCTTTTTGTAAACATGAATTTTTTTTTCAGGGACATGTATGCTGAGTGTGTGGTGGTCAGCATCTCTGCGAACGGCAAGATGGTCACACTGGAGTATTCCCCAGCTGGTGAAGAGAACAACTCCCAGCTTGAACTACCCATTGAGTAAGTGTTGGGTTTTGATTTGTTCTGTGTGTGTGTGTGTGTGTTTTAATGTGTGCGTGTTCATGTTTGTGTGTGTGTTTTAATGTGTTCATGTGTGTGTGTGTGTGTGTGTGTGTTTGTTTGTGTGTGTGAGTGTTTTAATGTGTGCGTGTGTGTGTGCATGTTCATATGTGTGTGTGTGTGTGGGAAGGTGTGTATGTGCTTATGTGCATGCATGCATGCATGCATGCTTGCTTGTGCAAAGCAAAAGCACATTTGTGTATATGTGAGCAGGAGAGAGTGTCATGTATGTGAGAAATATTGTTGCATTTGCGTGTCCACATCATGGCATGCCATTCAACCATGTGGGTGCAACTCTATGTGAGAATTTGTGTTCCAGTTCTCCCAAGATCCAGCTGAAGGAGATTCCCTATGAGACAATCGTGCGGGCCAAGCCGCCAGACATGCCGAAGGACGCTACTGATGGCAAGGCCCCTGAAGCCGCTGGTGATGCACCCCCAGAGACAGAGAAACAGAATGAGACAGAGGTGCAGGCTGCACTGGAGATTCTGGGATACAGTCCTAGAGGTTCGTACTTTGTATATTTGTGCATTTGGTCATTCAGTCGTTCACTTTCTAGGATCATCATCAGTCCCCTGACTGGAACAGTCATCAGGGGAACATAAGGGATGAGGAGGCAGAGACCCTTCTCCAGGCTATTCTGTTTGCAGGTGGTCGACAGGAGGTCAGGGAAGGCTCCCCTAGAGCGTCCTTTGCTCGCAGGTTTTACTGTATGAGCAACTTTTACATGTGTTTTCTTTGCTTTAAACCATGAACACGGAATTAAACTGCTGATATTTTGGACACTACATATTCCCTTAAAACATACAAGAAGCATGTGAAGTATATGATATGTAACTGATGAGTTAAGTTTTTGTGCACCCTTTTTGTCTGGCACTAGCTAAATTGTCATATTTCTGTTTCAGTTACTTTCATTGTGTGTGTGTTCTGTGAAGAATGCAATGTGAATTGCAATGGATGTTTTTCTTTTTCAGGAAACATTTCCTCTGCAAAGCATGCCTACATGTTCGTCCCTTTTCATCTGCTGTCAGAGGTAATTTATCTGTGCATGTGTGTGTGTGTGCGTGTGTGTGTGTGTGTGTGTGTGTGTGTGTGTGTGTGTGTGTGTGCATTGGCGTGTATGTGTATACGTGTGCGTGTGTGTGTGAGTGTATGTGTGTGCGTGAGTGTGTGTGTGTGTTACAGTTACTGATGTGCATGTGCAAATGCTTGACGTCACTATGAGAGCATGTGTCTGCATAACTAAAGAGAGAGAGAAAAAGAGAGAGAAACAGCAGCAGTTTTAGCAAGTAAAATGCATATAAACTCTTTCTGTGTGGAACCAGGCAAGCCAGCAGGCTATCAAGGCGCTGGACTCGAACTGGCTGAGAAACTCCTTGCAGTCTGTGGCTGTTTGCAGCAAGATACCCACCCGGCTAACAGGTCAGTCACTCTTTCTGATTGACTGTCCGTCTGGCTGTCCATGTGTCTGTCTGACTGACTCCGTATGTTTTATTGAGTGTGTAATTATTGTTGTGTTCCTGGGTACAGTGGAACCCCCCTCTCAAGACCCCCCCCCCCCCCTCAGTTTAAGACTCCCTCCCTTTTAAGACCCTGTTTTCTCTGATTTTATGTGTATAACCTCTGTAAATTTACCCCATTTTAAGACTCCCCTCTTTTTAAGACCTGATTTTCTGAAATTGTTGAGGTCCTAAATGGGGGTTCCACTGTATTCAGCGGTCAGGCTTGGAGGGCTGTACAATCTGTACTTGTAACAGATTGATGTTTTGTTTTACAAAAGAGAAAGAAAGAATCTGTCTGTAATGAATTTAATATTCTTTCACCCCTTTATTACCACAACAATATTTTTATTTTTATTTTGCTGGTGTACATACTTTTTGCTCTGTTTAATGATTCTTAAGGTAGAGATGTGTGTTTGTGTCTGTGCATGTGTGTGTGTGGGCATATTTACAGTGCTTTAAATCAATGCGTAAGTAATCTGTTTCTGTTTTTAATGAGTAAGATAGAATAAGTCGTCTGTTTAATTCTTGCAGTGCAAGAACTTCAGATTGTCAACGTGTCGCGCAAGCCGAGCACCTGGGTGAATGGTAACAACGCGTTCAGGACACGCATTGGAGAAACGTTTGCGTACCTGCCATCAGGCCTGGACTTCAGCAAACTCTGCTATCCAAGCATTCCCGCCATCTTCAACGACATTGAGGTGCACCGACTGTGCATGCTGTCTGGTCAGTTTAGTTTACATCACTTTTTCTTCTTCATTGTCGCCATCTTCCTCTTATTCCTATTCTCCTTCATTGTCTTTGGTGTCATCCTCCTCCTCCTCTTCCTTTTATTTTTTCAACTCCTGACTTCTCCTCATCACTTTTCTTTTCTTTATCACATTCTGTGTGTTTGTGTGTGCATGCGTGTGTGTGCATGTGTGTGTGTGTGTTTGTGTATGCAAATGAGTACAAAAGGAGAAAGAATGGAATTGGCCTCTTTCTGAGGAGTTGCACCATTGCTGGCTTTCTCAGCCTCTGCTTGTCAAGAATCGTTACCTGCTATTTTGAAACTTTGGGGACTTGAGAGAGTGAGATCATTGGTAGCTCATGGGATCAGTTACCAGTGCAATATGAATGGAGGCATAGACAGGTATTATGAATTGATAATGTTGGACAAAACATAAGAATTAGGAGTACGAGTACAGATACAGCTTAGCTACTTGTATGGTCGAGTTGATCTTGATATATTGAGTAGCCAAAGCATTACTGAACTAAGTTTTTTTTTCTTTTAATTGTTGCGTTATTTGTATGTCTGTCCACTGAAAGACCAACAGGTCAACTTACTTTTGACCTTTTCATTTTATTTATAATCAACAGTTTCATAAACTTAAATATTTTTTCTTTGATTCAGAGATTGAGAGGTTTAAGATTGAATCTTTCAGACCAGAAACAGATCACAGGGTGGGAAGAGAAGAACATCGACGAGCCGATCCATTTTGTGGACATACCCCCTATCAAGCCGTCCAGTCCCCTGTCGGATGAGCTGATGTTCGGCTCAATGCTGAGTGGTTGGACCTACACTGCTCTCATTGCCAAGAAGCTGCTGCTGCCCATGTGTGACAACATTTTCAGCGGTGGTAAACCTTCCCTTCCTCGCCAGCAGGTTAGACGGCTGTTTAGCATTGTTTGTCTATTTGGTGTGTGCGTGGGGGGGGGGGGGGGGGGGGTTAGTGTGTGTGTGAGGGGACGTGGGTTTAGTGTGTGTGTGTATGTGCATGCATGTTTGTGTTTTCCCAACCTGATGAAATGAACAACACAAATTTGGCATTGCCCATTGAGTATTTGTTTTGCTGTGCGTACTCCATGTTTGTGTGTGTTTGTGCGTGTGTGTGTATTCCCAGACAAGTATAAAGAACAACGCAACTGGAAACGCCCATTCAGTCGGTATTTGATTTGCTCTGTGTGAGACTGCATGCAGAGTGCTCATTGTCTGTATATGTTTATGCTAAACCTGCAGTTTTTTTAATTGTTCTCCCCAGCTGGAGTCGGCCATGACAACACTGCTGTCAGTGTACGCCTCGCTGTGCCACATCTTTGCCGAGCCGTGCGGGGGCCTGGAGTACGAGCTGGCCATGGAGGAAGGCACGCAAATGGTCAACAGTGCCATCACCCACGATGACCAGCACACCAAATCCACCACCACCTCCGCCCAGGTGAAGGACCCCCACTGTCTCTTCAAGAGGCGCTTCTACATGGCCAGCAAGACCTGCTACACGGTGGTGTGCAAGGCTCATCTCTTTGCCATCGAGCCTGTCTTGGTGGCTGAGGCAGCCAGCGTCTTCAGCCTGGATTACTTTGAGCCCTATGGCGAGACCATCAACGCCTTTGACCGCGCTCTGCATGAGCTGACTGCTCTGCCGAACAACTTTTTTGCCAAGTTTCAAAACCTCCAGGTGAGTTTTAAAAGGTTGAACAGAGTAGATGGATCATTTCTTGTAATAAGCTGAAAAGATTGGATGGATAATTTCTGACAACAAAGTGCAGATCGGTTGACGTCTTCCATATTCCAGATGACTTTCAGTACGACTTTCGCCTTTGTGTGTATTTTGTTAGTTTGCTTAACGCCCAGTCCACCACGAAGGGTGATATCAGGGCAGTGCTGCTTTGACATTTAACGTGCGCCACACACAAGACAGAACCAGTCCTAGCACTAACCCCATAATGCCAGACGCCAGGCGGAGCAGCCACTAGATTGCCAATTTTAAAGTCTTAGGAATGACCTGGCCGGGGTTCGAACCCACGACCTCCCACTCACTGGGCGGACGCCTAACCACTAGGCCACCGTGTTGCGGTCTTTGTGTATATGGTGTCAATTATGGATAAAAGGATCAATAACTAAATGGCCGTGAGTCTTCTTCTTCTTCTTCTTCGTTCGTGGGCTGAAACTCCCACGTACACTCGTGTTTTTGCACGGGTGGAATTTTACGTGTATGACCGTTTTTACCCCGCCATTTAGGCAGCCATACGCCGCTTTCGGAGGAAACATGCTGGGTATTTTCGTGTTTCTATAACCCACCGAACTCTGACATGGATTACAGGATCTTTTACGTGCGCACTTGGTCTTGTGCTTGCGTGTACACACGAAGGGGGATAAGCCACTAGCAGGTCTGCACATAAGTTGACCTGGGAGATCGGAAAAATCTCCACACTTAACCCACCAGGCGGCCGCGGCCGGGATTCGAACCCTCGACCTTCCGATTAGGAGGCTGACGTCTTACCACCACGCCACAGCGCCCGTCGCCGTGAGTCTTAAATTAGGGGGTCTTTAATTGCCCAAGGTTGGGAATTTGTCCGTCTTTTTCTTCTTCTTCTTCTTCTTTGTTCATGGGCTGAAACTCCCCAAGTTCACTCATGTTTTGCACGAGTGGGTTTTTGAGTCACTTGAGAAAATGTGACTCTATGTAATCGGTCAGTGTTAGTCTGTCCGGCCGGCCGGCCGGCCGTCCGGCCGGCCGGCCGTAGACACCACCTTAACGTTGGACTTTTCTTGGAAACTATCAAAGCGATCGGGCTCATATTTTGTTTAGTCGTGACCTCCAATGACCTCTACACTTTAACGATGGTTTCGTTGACCTTTGACCTTTTTCAAGGTCACAGGTCAGCGTCAAAGGAAAAATTAGACATTTTATATCTTTGACAAAGTTCATCGGATGTGATTGAAACTTTGTAGGATTATTCTTTACATCAAAGTATTTACATCTGTAGCCTTTTACGAACGTTATCAGAAAAACAAGGGAGATAACTAGCCTTTTCTGTTCGGCAACACACAACTTAACGTTGGGCTTTTCTCGGAAACTATAAAAGTGACCGGGCTCAAATTTTATGTGAACGTGACTCCCAGTGACCTCTACACTTTGACGTCTGCTTTGGTGACCTTTGACCTTTTTCAAGGTCACAGGTATGCTTCAGGTATGCATTGTGTTGTGAATAGCAATTTCTTCCTGTCCATCTGATGCCTCATATAATATTCAGAACTGCGAAAGTGACTCGATCGAGCGTTTGCTCTTCTTGTTACCTGTATGACCGTTTTTACCCCGCCATTCAGGCAGCCATACTCCGCTTTCGGGGGACGGGAATTTGTCTTGACATTGCGGTAAGAAACATTCACACCAGCCATGTTCACTGTGTCCACCAGGTGCTGATACTGCAAGAGTGCGACAAGCTCAAGGAACTCCCCCCCAACATCTCCACCTGTCATCAGCTGGAGAAGGTCGTCATCAAGGACAGTGCCATCGCCACTCTCTCCGCCGACATCTTCCAGATCGAGGACCTCATGGTCTTGGAGCTCCACAACCTTCCCCTCCGAGCACTCCCGAGCAGCTTCCCCACATCCAGCTGGCTGAGCAAGTTGACGCTGAGAGGCCTTCAGTTGCGGGAGGTGCCGTCTGCATTGGGCAACCTGACGGAGCTGGTGGAGCTGGACCTCAACTACAATGCTCTGACCAACCTGCCCATGGAGCTCAGCAAGCTGCAGCACCTCAGGGTTCTGCACCTGTGTGGTCAGTGTGTGTGAGTGTGTGTGTGTGTGTGTGTGTGTGAGTGTGTGTGTGTGTGTGTGTGTGTGTGTGTGTGTGTGTGTGTGTGTGAGCTGGACCTCAACTACAACGCACTGACCGACCTGCCCATGGAGCTCAGCAAGCTGCAACACCTCAGGGTTCTGCATCTGTGTGGTCAGTGTCTGTGTGTGTGAGGGGGGTTGGTTTTTGAGTCACTTGAGAAAAAGTGACTCTATGTAATTGGTCAGTGTTAGTCTGTCCGGCCAGCCGTCCGGCCGGCCGTCCGTAGACACCACCTTAACGTTGGACTTTTCTCGGAAACTATCAAAGCGATCGGGCTCATATTTTGTTTAGTCGTGACCTCCAATGACCTCTACACTTTAACGATGGTTTCGTTGACCTTTGACCTTTTTCAAGGTCACAGGTCAGCGTCAAAGGAAAAATTAGACATTTTATATCTTTGACAAACTTTTCTCGGAAACTATCAAAGCGATCGGGCTCATATTTTGTTTAGTCGTGACCTCCAATGACCTCTACACTTTAACGATGGTTTCGTTGACCTTTGACCTTTTTCAAGGTCACAGGTCAGCGTCAAAGGAAAAATTAGACATTTTATATCTTTGACAAAGTTCATCGGATGTGATTGAAACTTTGTAGGATTATTCTTTACATCAAAGTATTTACATCTGTAGCCTTTTACGAACGTTATCAGAAAAACAAGGGAGATAACTAGCCTTTTCTGTTCGGCAACACACAACTTAACGTTGGGCTTTTCTCGGAAACTATAAAAGTGACCGGGCTCAAATTTTATGTGAACGTGACTCATTGTGTTGTGAATAGCAATTTCTTCCTGTCCATCTGATGCCTCATATAATATTCAGAACTGCGAAAGTGACTCGATCGAGCGTTTGCTCTTCTTGTTAAATTTTAATGTCCCCTCAGCAGATGCTAGCTGCTATTCGAGACCGGTGTGAGGGGGGGGGGGTTGGATGAGTGGGGTGAGTGTGTGTGTGAGTTGGTGGGGGTGAGTGTTTGTGGGGGGTGAGTTATGGTGTGTGTGTGTGTGTGTGTGTGTGTGTGGCAGGTTGAGGGTTGTGATGTGGGGGGATATGGTGTGTCATTATTGGGTTGTATATTCATTTACATGGAGCTTGGTAACCTCCAGCACCTTGGAACTTTTCACCTGTGTGCTTCTGCTAGGGATAGGGTGTTTGGGTTATCAGAAGGAGTTCACTGAGATGTGTGCTGTAGCATACACTCATAGTTATTCAGGGTTTAGCCTGGAAGAAAAAGACGATGGGACATTTGTCCCCCTCAACCAAATTCTGATGGGACATTACATAGTCGAAGGCAAAACGCTCAAAGCAGGCTAGGCGTTCCGAAAATGCTTTTGTCGAAAGATGCAAAATACTGCTATTTAGTGCCATATGTTGATATGAGAATTTGCCAGTGTATCCGGTTAGTGTGTGTGTGTGTGTTTGTCTGTGTTTCGATCGATATCGCTTCTGTTGACAGTTTCCACAGAGGTAATCGCGCAAGCACAGATAGTTCGCAGAATTGGTTGAATACTAATGAATTACATTTTAAAAGCAAATCACATTGCATTTTACAAACTCGCAAGTTGCTCGGCTTGGTGCGCGTTTTTGCCTAGCTCATTCTGAACATTGTACTCCCGTGAAAAGTGTACATGGGGTGGTGCAGTGGTACGTAATCTCAGTGCGCCCTTTCATGCACTGAAGGCAATTCCAGTTGGACATTTTGAGATGTCATGCGCCAATGGCGCAAGGCGCACTAGTAAATGAAACCCTGGTTATTAGGGGCACTTCACTAGGATGTGTGTTGGAGCATACATAGTTATCAGGGGGAGTTCAACAGGATTCATGTGTCCAGTTCGAGTAAGAACTGCTTTGCTTTTCAAATAAATGTTCCAACTTCTGATTATATATTTATGTATATGCAGGTATGCCGTGGCTGACAATGGAAGGCAGTCAGAGTAGTCTCCCTCTGGACAAGTACTCGGCTTGGTTTGAAGAGCACAGATACCTGAAAACATTTCTGGAACAAGAGGTGAATATGAATCCATTAGCTAAAACCAAAAGCAAAAAGAGAGATCTGTGTGCATGTTGCTTTGTTTCTAGACCTTTGCCCCTTTTCTTCTGACAGCTTTGTAAAATTCTAGATGATATACATGCAGTTGTTGTCTGCTAATGTTTAAAAAAAACATTTCAAAGGCTAAACTAGAAGTGTGAATTTTATGCCTAACTCGTGGGTGAATGAAGCTATGCCTGAAGTGGGAATTAGGGCTGTTTGATAACTTTCAGCAAGTATAGCGCTGGAAGGAAATGACAGTCTGATGTAAGGATGAGTAACAATCAACTCATGGTGTATATAGACGGCTCTGAGGATTTTTCAGGCAGAGTTTTTGTACCCCCTATGCACCCATGCTAACTGCTTTGTAATGCTTTTCGTCCTTCCATTAGAGTGTTGACTGATTTTGTAAAAATTTTCAGCATGATGTTTGCTTATGTCCTTGTTGCTTACCACCTGTTTCTTACCTCTTCCCCCCCCCCCCCCCCATCCCCCCACAACCACACTGAATACCCTTACATTCTGAATTAATTATGTTCATGTCTACATGTTTTGCTTGCTGAAATAGACCAATGAAGTTGCAGATTTATTCCTTAGATTTAAAGCATTACTCCACACAATAATGGTGCTAAATGTTTGCACATACATTGAACAATGTGCAGGACATCCTCTCCCTGCTTACAAAAAACCAACAAGAAAAAACAAGTTAGACGAGGAACACATTTTTTTTAATTTTTTACCTCACTTTATCTAAGTTTTATCTCACTTTCTTAACATGGCGCTGCACATTCTTGTTAATTCTTCATTATACCAATCTTTGTCACTGTTCTTTGATAATTTGTAGACAGGATCTTTTCTACTCTGGATAAAGGTAACCATGGAGTAAAAACTAACAAAATAAGTATCACCTAATTATGTGTATAAAAATTGGAAATTTTTTTGTTCCCTGCCTATCAGTTGCCTGGTAACTAATAAATGCATTAAAAGGTTTAACCACTGCAAGATTTGTTGTTTGCTAATGAAGTTTCATTTGCTTTGTTGTCTGGGTTTTTTTTTAAAAGGGATGTTTTGGTTGTTATGAGTTTTATATGTGCGAATCCTTTTGTTTCCATGCACTCTTATTGGTATCTTGGTTTTTCTCTTCAAAAGAGTCTGAAAGATTGATTGAGTTCATGTACAAAAAAAAGTTCAGTGAATGGTGTCCTGTAAAGATCCAAAGCTTATATTTTACCAACATGAATTATGTGAGCAGAAAGAAATCAGAAAGTAATTTATTGAAACTTTAGTACATTGCAAATCATTGCTTTCAAAACAATTTAGCCCTACTGCTCTCACAGAACAAAAGTTGACAAGATTTGTTAAACTTCATAGGAGATGACACATACTTTTGAGACACATACACTCATTCTTAACATTCATTCTTTATCTACATGTATGTATGTTTTCATACCCATTTACATTACTCTCTGACTTACACATTCACTCAACCATTCAGTGAATGCACTTTAATTCTGGATAACAATGTGCTTAAAAAGCACATGTATACACTACATGCAAAAGTATCTACTAAAACATGTATTTGTGATGTAATATGGAATTACTGTAGCTGTTTGTAACATCAACCCTGTTACAACGTATCAGTTTTCTGTTAATTAGAGAGAGAGAGAGAGAAAACAGAAATACATTCAAATTTTCTGTGTGTACAGAAATAGGAACATTTACCCTTTTCTGAAATAAATTTGGACTTTAGATATGTACGGAAGTTCTTCATGATGCAAGCGGTAACTGTCATTGTGATTTGAGAACAGATCAGTTGAAGTTACAATGATCGATCTCTCTATTGATAAAAGTAGAAATCATTGCTAAGTTTTCATTTATATGGTACCAATTAAATTTCATGTATCTTTCACATCCCCATCAATGAAAATGTATAACCTATTTTTAATGACCCCTGGATTCAAGACGTTTCCCTTTATTGACCTTGATTTTTCTGATTTTCTGTTGATAGTTAACCTCTGTAAAGACGTTACTTCCATTTTGAGACTCTCTCTCTTTATCAAGACCTAATTTTCTCAAATTTTGGACGTCATAAATAAGGGGTTTGATTGCAATGTACTTGGGGAGTGCTTAGAATACCAATCAATAACACAAGTTTTTATACTGACTTGCAGAAAATTCTGAAGCTCTTCCATGATTTTGACACCAACAAGAACGGGATGCTAGACGCAGACGAGATTGCTGCTCTCAACGTTCACTTGTTTTGGGATGTCCCCCGCATTGGATCCAAGGATATCAGTGAGTTATCCTTGATAGTGTTGGTCGTTCTGATAGACAATAGAGATGTGATAAAAGGCATGAATATTTGCTTTCGATGCAGATATTCCTGAAAATATATCCTGCTTATCAGGCTGCAGTGTTTGTGTGAATGTGTGTGTGCAGGCATGTTTGTTGTCTGATGAGCGTGTGTGTGTTTGTGTGTGTGTGTGTGTGTGTTTGTGTGTGGACGGTTGTTTGTTGTCTGACTAGCTAGCTGCTTATTGTCTGTTTGTTTCCCTGTTCAGGTTAATATGTGTGTGATGGTGGCAGCCAAAAAGGTACCTATCTCTGAATTTTTATTGAGCACAAAAAATACACGACATGATTTTGTGCGTACAGATTCACATTTCTTTCTTCTCCTCTTTCTTCTGTGTTCGTGGGCTGCAACTCCCACGTTCACACATGGGCAGGAGTGGGCTTTTTCGTGTACGACCATCGGACAGTCATACTCTGGGTTTTTTGGGTAACACACACTTACACTCTTCAATTGCATATCCTATTTTTCCATTTCAGATGACGAGGAGTTCGGAGGCATCCCACCAGTGATCTTTACACTTGCTGCACTGGAGGAGTTGCATCTAGACCACCAGGCTGTGACCGCCGTTCCGCTTCACATGTGCCGACTGCAGAACCTCGCCGTTCTCTCCCTGGCCAACAATCCCTTGCTGGAGAGTCTGCCCGGTTCGCTGGGTCATCTGCCTAGCCTGAAAAGTGAGTCTTGTCGAAAACTGGTCAGTGTATGAAGGTTATGTGAGCCTCATGGGAGTTAACATTTGAGGATCTGTCTTTTGTTTGTCTGTGAAGATGTTATAGCTGTACTCAAGTTGACCATTGTTGGATGACTTGGCATGTTTTCACAGCTTGCACCTCTTCTAGCTTATTATGAGAAACTTTCATGGTTGGAGAATTAATCTCAGGTTTGATTTCAAAGCCAGAAAAGTGAATTTTGCTGAAAAATGTTTTGGCAGCTTGGAAATTTTGTTTTCTTACCTTTGTCTTTGGCTTGTTAGCATTGCTTCTTTTGCTTAGTTACACAATTTAGAACTTCTTGTGATCTTCTTAAATGCCATGACATGAATATCATTCTTAGATCTAAGATGGAGGGGTCCTGATTTTGGCCTATATGGTCCGCTGGACCCAAAAAGCAACAACTAACTAAGTAACTAACTATCTAAGATGGATGTAATACATATATGGACAAAGTGTCCGGTCATGTTGATGAATTAGATGGATAAATTTGATGTTTGCGTGCAGCTGTTTTGTGAGTAATCTGTCTAGCTGTAGACGCCTGATTCAGTGAAATAGTGAGAAGAAAATGTGTCTACATTCAAGCAAGCGCAGATTAAGTTCACATTGAACTTGATGTCATTGGTATCAAAGGAC
The DNA here is from genome assembly GCF_037325665.1 of Littorina saxatilis. NCBI lineage: Eukaryota > Metazoa > Mollusca > Gastropoda > Littorinimorpha > Littorinidae > Littorina > Littorina saxatilis. The sequence goes on along the minus strand of NC_090250.1, from coordinate 34,000,375 downwards.
TCATTTGTAGCTTTATATTTTTTATTTGTGCAGCAATCCGACTATTGAGTTGCCCCTCGTTGCGCACACCGCCCAATGAGGTTGTGAGTAGAGGCGTGGAATCCGTCAAGGCCTACCTCAAGCGATTGGCTGGCGGGTTCACAGAGTGCAGGCGCACTAAGCTCATGTTTGTTGGCTTGGGAGGAGCAGGAAAAACCAGGTAAGAGTTTTGGAAAAATAATTTATGTGGGAAGTTTCTATTTTATTTATTTATTTTTATTGGGCCAGTATTCATCCATGCACAGGCTCGCTAAAGCACTCGAGCTGTTTGCGGTTGTTGTCTTGTATTATTTCAGCATGTTAGCTAGTTTTAGATTTGGTGTGTATGTTACAAATTATGAACCCCTGTCTTTTTTCTTTTATTTCGTGTAACTTTGATATGAAAGAACGGCGGACTTGAACAAATGAGAAATAATTTGCCTTTACCTTTAACAAAACACTAAAATAAGGTCAGTAGATTAGCATATGAAAATCAGGAGTTCTTGATATAAGAAATGATTTCCTAATGCTTTTCCCAATTTTCAAATTGTACAGGGTTTTGAAATCATAGAACAAAACTTGAAAAAGTCAGAAAAAAACATATTTCAAGGCAGATTGTCCTGTTCTCAAACATTATTGACTTTTTTTATTCTGTATTTCAAACTCGGGAGTCAGTCATGTTTCATTTAAGAAAGGTTATTTTTTATACAGTGGATGCTCTCTTTTCAGACCTAAAATATCTGAGAAAATGAGGACTTAGAAAGGAGGGAGTCTTAAAATTGAGGTAAATTTACAGAGGCCGGGTTATCAACAGACAATCTGGAAAAGCAAGGTACAGTGGTACTCCCGACGAACGACCCCCCCATCAGAGACCCTCTCCCTTCTCAGACCTCATTCTTGCTGACGGATTAGTTTTGCTATATAAATCACCCCCATGCCCGACTCCCCCCAGAACCCGATTTGCGACCGACTAGTTGTTACAATTTGCGACCTTGTAACGACATTTTCAAATCAAAACCTAACAAAAAATCGTAACGTTTTGCTTGAATCTCTGAAAAAAGATCGCAAAAATCACTCGGCCGGAAATATAACAGACGACGCGTTTAGGTCTCGATTGCGCATGTCCGGCGTTCACAATTTTACGATCCCAACATGCCCTTTTCTTTGTCCACTTCCTTTCGAAAAATCAACAAACACACGCGCGAGCATCAACGATCTTCTTCTTCGACCATGGCTTCGAACTCTCCTTCAACTTCAAACGCTCAATCGCGCGGAAAGAAGAGGAAAATTTTGACTCTGGAACAGAGGATGGAAGTGGTGAAACGGAGCCGTAAGGGCGAAACGGCAATTTCGATCTCGCGGTCGTTTGAGGTAGGAAAAACTCAGATTCAATCGATCGTCAGCGACCAAGAAAACGTGGTCAATCGATGGGAGACCGGCGAAAATTGTGACCGCAAATACTCGAAGGCAAGGAAATAGATTTATGGTGACCTCAACAAACGCGTTTGGAGTTGGTTTTATGATGCACGTCGACGTAACATACCCATCACAGGAAGACTCATCCAAGAAAAAGCCTGTCACTGATTTTTTCTCTCTCACTGTCTTTTTCTGACCTGACCTCACCCCCCATGTAAGACCCCCCCCTTTTAAGACCTAAATTTGTCAGATTTTGGGAGGTCTTACATGGGGAGTACCACTGTATTACAAAGGAGGAAGCTTGACTTTTGGGAGTAGGGTCTTAAAAGGAAGGTTCCACTGTATATCATGTGAGATTGCAATTTGTGTGGCTTGCAGCTTGCTGCGTGCCTTGATGAGTGGATCTAAGAAGACAGAGGGTACCAAAAATGAAGACATCACCGATGGCATCCTCATTCAACCATGGACCGTGAAGAACGATGCAGGGGTGGAGATCACCTACAACACCTGGGATTTTGCGGGACAGACGCTCTACTACAACACCCACCAGGTGAGTAACAGGAGAAAAATTATACGGGTGTGGAGGTTTGTGTACAGGTGACCTGTGTAGACTCAGGGATGGGAATTCTCCGAGGATCCGAGGATTTCCGAGAAAAGCTACACATTTCAGAGAGAGAGAAAAAATCGAGGAACAAAAATCTAAATAGATAATCTGCCTATAGTATGACAAATGTCCTCCATAAAACCGTCCCTTCATTCAGTGAGATTCTGCCAGCGTGAGCCACTTTTGCAAACATGTTGAACGCTGTTCGTTGGTTACTGGCAATACAAAACGTGTTTCAAATTTGGTCAGTTTGTTTGCTGTGTAAAATCCATGAAACATACTCCCAGAATACGCCAGATTGCACAGATTTTAATCTAGATTTTAACAAAATTTCGGCCCCCCCTACTTCTCCTTGAGAATTTTCTTTGAATCAATTCCCATGCCTGACACTAGAAGGCAACTTGCACTTGACTAACTTACAATTTGTGAATCATTAAATTACATATTCTTACGCAACTCACATAGAAAGCATTAACTTCAGTTAAAGTGCTAGGACACTGAACTACGCTTCACCCCAAAGGGGAAGCAACCCCCTAAAAAAGAACGGCCTTGACCTCTAACCCAAGCTATACAAGAGTCAAGGTCATACCGTCACGTGACCTATCACGCGTGACTCAACCGCCGCCATGTTGAAACCTCACTCCCACTTCAGTCACCAAGTAGTTCGGACGCTTTTTACACTACGCTGCAGGCTTTTAGCCTACTGTCTTCTGGACAGTGTTTCACCCCGTCTACAGGTCCCTGCTTCTCATGCACAAGTTTGGGTGAGCTCGTTCTAATTGTTTGCTTTTGCTTGCGTTTGTTTCTTTCTCCGTTGTTCGGTCTGGTTGTTGTTTATCAATATCATAACTCAGACTGGTTTTTTGTCAGCAATGGCTGACAAGGAGAAATAGAAACCACAGACTAGTCAGTAGCTGCTGAGGTTTCTCCTATTAAGTTTCGCATAAAGAGAAAGGCAAAGGCACTACCATTTCTGTTCTTGACCCAGCTTCTCTTACTACTACGTCTGTTAAATAGCCTTGAATGGTTGAAAACGACGTTAAAGGCATATGTACGCGCTCCCGTGTTTACAAAGTGTAGTTTGTCTATAATCGATGTCAAACGCACCATAAGACCATGTAATGACGATATGTCGCCATGCGCCGACCATATACTTGTTTTACAGCTTGTTCTAGCCTCTGAAAAAGTGAGGATGTCAACAAAGACGCGGAGGTATTTCCCTTGCGTCAACGCTACCTCTGTGGCAAATCTAGATAAATAGGACGATCTAGATCAAAATAAAATTGCAATATCTTGCAGGGAACTTAATTTAGCATGTCTCCAGCTGTGGGTAAAGCAATTAGTGTGTATAGTCATCGAGTACATATGGCTTTAAACACTATATAAAGAAGAAAGAAAGAATGTCTGTTAAATTTCGGACCCTATGAGTCCAATCATGCCGGTGCTGAAGCAGGTTAAATTTAGGTTACTTCAGCCAAGGCAAACACAGTGGGAAAGAATACTTGTGTTAAAGATGGTTTTTCTTCCCTTTTTTGAGATGTTTTCGACCCAAATGTATAACATGTTGCCATTCGTCGATTTTGTGCTCGCTCCCGGCGGGAGTGGGCGACGCGGCTTGTTGTCACGCATCGAGGTTCCGCCTTCATGCACAGTCACTTCGGCTGACGTGCACGCAGAGGAGTGTGTTTACTTCATACGAGGAGCTTTCACGCTCTACAGGTTAGTCAAGTTCACCGGTAGCCAGGTTCTCTGGTGAAAGTGTTCAAGTTGGGCCGGAACTAGTAGCCCCCCCGCCACGGCCGGGGGGTGAAAGTACGACTCCCCGGAGGCTATCGCTCTTAGCAAGCGGAACTCGGGGGGTCGACACCGGACAACAAGTTGGGCCGGAACTAGTAGCCCCCCCGCCACGGCCGGGGGGTGAAAGTACGACTCCCCGGAGGCTATCGCTCTTAGCAAGCGGAACTCGGGGGGTCGACACCGGACAACAAGTTGGGCCGGAACTAGTAGCCCCCCCGCCACGGCCGGGGGGTGAAAGTTCGACTTTCCCAGAGGCTATCGCTCTTAGCAAGCGGAACTCACGGGGGGTCGACACCGGACAACAAGACAGTTGTACTCACAGGCAGACTGGTATGTCTCCGGTGAATGTAAACAAGTCTCAACTTCCTCCCTCTGGGCAGGAAGCTGCTTTCGAGCAGGCTTTGCACGGTTCTTCCGTTTTGCAATCAGCCTCGCCTGTGGTGGATCGTTTTAGTGACGCAGCTAGTCACAGTGACTTTCACGGTCCGGCCACAGCAGATTCGGAGTTAAACGATTCTCACTCAGTTTCTGAGGAGGAAGTTGATGTCAAGTTGTCACTCAGACTTAAACCAGCTATGGTTACTGCAGCTCAGGTGTCTGCCAAGTACTTCGCTGAAGGGGTGACAGCTATGACAAGCTCTGCGGCACCACCACCCTCAGTGGTGGGTGATTTCCGCCCTGCTTTAATGGAAGTTCAGGGATATCGTTTTAGCGAGTCTCCTTCTGTTGCTTACGAACTTTCCAGGGTGCTGGCTAGAACTTCGGGTTCTGAGAATAGCTTGCCTGTGGATACTGTGCCTTTACTGGCTGCACACGGTCAGGCTCCTGATGCTGCTCAGCCATGGCTTGCCTCAGACCAGTTACGGAAGTCGAGCACTTCGTTTCATTCACGCAAGTTTGCTCTCTCCCGTCGTCATCACAGTCTTATTGAGACTTACGCTTTGCCGAGTGCACCGCTTCCGGTCACTCCGGAGTCGGCTAATCTCAGAGAGGATGTCTATCGTTTGGACAAACATTGTGCTTACTCTGAAGGCGCATTACTTGGTTTGGATGAAACGGGAAGATACTCGTTGGAACTTGCGTCTCTTTCAGAGACACTTCTTCGATCTCTTTCGCGGTCGATCGCGGTGTCGTCGGATCCTTTCGTATTTTGAAACGACTCTAGCGTGAAAGACGTCCCCATACTCCTGGCCTCTTTGGCTAAGGTTTCAGCCGAACAAATGTCAGTCGTGGCACGGTTGTACGCACTTGCGGTTTACACACGCAGGGACGCTTTCTTGTCTGGCTCTAGAATTTTAACTTGGGGAAGTTTTCTCATATGATTCTCCTTTTCCACCACTTCCTTTGTGGGCAGCGATGCGGCGTTGCTTTCGCTTGCGTCACCCGCGCAAGTAGCGCTTCACTCGCTGAGCGATATCCGTAGTCCTAGGTTACACCATAGATGTGTATTGACGGGATCGCCAACTCGTTGCGCGCGCTCACCAAGTAGCGGAAAGCGGAAAAGACGATTTTGACAGTAACTTTACTTCCGGTGCAGTCTTTCAACACATGGAGAAGAAGGAGAATTTCGAAGGGGAGGTGGAGTTTGTGGCTGAGGTATGTGAAAAGCAAACAAAGCAATACAAAAAGATCATTGCTGATGATTGAAATGAGTCATGTGAATCAACAATAAAGATTGATTGTGGACGGCACGTCATTATTTTTGTTTTTAACACTTGAAACGCGAGAGCATCTGACACACTGGTAAATCCGAAGCTGTGCACTCAAGCTGATCAGCAGATCGTTTTTCTGCAGAATTCTCGCTCACATCGGCCACTATTTTAGCTCAGCGAACCGACAAATTTGCAACAGAACAATTTCTGAATGTTAGAAATTCGGCTGTAGATTTATAGATACCCTTTCTATTCCATGGTTGTTGTTTTTTCAGGGGGAAAGTACCGACATCTCAATCGCTGAAAAGATGACAGCATCACCACAAAAGAAACTCCAAGAATTGCCAAAAGTAAGTAAAAATATTGACAGATCTATGTAAAAGACTATGAAAATTTAGAACTGGAACAACAGATATTCAAGAAATAACCGATAAGTGATATATTATAACTGAACCATTGATAGGTCTATGATGCATGGAAGTTAAAAATGGTGCAGGAACTGAAGTCAGATCAACACATCAAAAAGATCAGTGCAATATATTTGTTTTCTCTCCCCTCTTGCATAATTCTGTTTTGATATAGTCTATATGCTTGATGTCTTCTGTTGTTTTTAAATTCATTGTCACTTCTAAATTGCATGCTTTATTGCAGAACGCTTGTTCTTTCTGCCTTTCAACTGCCTTTCACCGGAGCTCAGAGAGCTTGTCGACCTATTCTCCACCAAATCGTTCAACTTCAAACGTCTATCAACTGCCATTAATAGCTATCATCCAGCTATTTGTATGGACAGTTAGACTTATTTCTCTAGAAATTTAGTTTTACTAAGGGTTTATTGTTCTGCTTTTTTTCAGACATTCCGTCCCGCACCAGAATTGCCAGAGGTTGTTGCAACTACAACTTTGAAGAACTGTGTCGTGATGTACAGCTTCCCGAGTCATGGTGCCTCGCGAAGAACGAGGGGAACCAGGTGGTTAAGGTTGTTGTGCTGGAGCCTGGAGGCCAGCTTGGTTAAGGTTTGACTTTGAGTCAGCATTTTCAGTGATTTTTCTACGCAGCCGATGGTGTTTGGATTTAAAGTGTAAAGGAAAAAGTCCCTCCTGAAGCAGCGTGCTGCAGTTTAGACTGGCTTGGCGACAGTGTTGAAGTGAGTGACAAGTGACATTTTCAGTAAATCGCTTTGTGTTACAATTAATCAACACCAATTCTGAGCCAAGAGAGTGATTTTTTTTTTCCATTTGGAATGTTGTGTTTTATAGGTTAGGTGTGGAAAATTGGATTTGACTGTAAAGCTCTTTAGCAGAGAATGTAAATAAACTTGACCAAGAAATTATTGCGACAAATTTCAAACTCCCAAATTAAAGCATTGATTAATTCCCGTTAATTAATTAATTAAATTAAGTGTCACAAGAATTTATGCTTTAATTTGGGTGCAACATGTTGAAACTTTGTTTGAGAATGTATCTACTTCATTGATTAAATATATGCATGTGTATGAATAGGAATCTTTCTTGTGTCAAATTGTGCGAATTGAGACTGAGTGAGATAGTGAATGTTGGTACATTACAGGGCCGGACTAAGCAAAGAGGAGGGGGGGGGGGGGGGGGGGTTGCCAGTGGTGGTCCAGGGGGATGTTCCTCTGCCCCTTGTGGGGGTCAGGGGAAGGGTAGGTCATATTCTGAGATAGGAAAATGGTCGCTCCTTGCATGAAACGGCATAAAATAAACAATAATACATTTTTTTTAAATAAGTGTGGTACATGTTTAGGTTGGGGAGGGGGGGTTGCATAACCCCCCCCCCCCCCCCCCCCCCCCCCGTAGCCCTAGTCCGGCCCTGCATTAATTGTCACTGTATGGTGTGTGTCACTGTGACCAAAGATACATATGCTCTATTTGAGTTCATACAACTTCCAATTCCATTCAAACGTTAACAAAGTGTTGCTTTCTTTCTTTCTTTCTTTATTTGGTGTTTAACGTTGTTTTCAACCATTCAAGGTTATAACAAAGTGTTGCTGGTATGCGACTGAACATGTTCTATTAGGAAAGCAAAGCAAATTCCGGTGTACATAGTGGTCAACATAAAAACAATCAGACGCATCGATGCAAGACATTTATCAAGTGGCTGACAATTGATTTTGAAATGAAAACTGTTTGCAAAATATATCGCTGTCAAAATTATATTTTGAACAAGTACATAAAGGAATTAGGTTTGAACCATAGCAAAATGAATATGTTTAAATTTTTCATGTTGCAGACTTAAATTTACATGGACTCATGAAAATACAGAACAGGCACTGAACAAGCCATGTGATACAATACTGAACCAAATAGGAAGAGAAGTACATTTTAACGACAGCAGATTTTAACACAAAAAATCGACACCTAAGACAACAATCAAGAAGTTCAAATTCAATGTACATGCACTTGATCAGATGGGATAGTTTGTACTGCATGAAGAAAGATCATACACAACACACTACAGAGATCCTTCCTGATTGTTCTCAACATTGTATGTTTTCAGCTTTTTCCTCAAACTCCTTTCTTTCCATGTGCATTTCATTTTGTCCAACATTGCATGTTTTCAGCTTTTTCCTCAGTCTTTTCTTTCCATGTACATTTCATTTTGTCCATCATTGTCTTCAGTTTGTGGTGGAGTCTTATTTAAAAAAAAACAGAACATTTTGCAAAGTGTCTTCTTGAACAGCTTGTGAAAGATCAAATGAATACAAAGTGTCATAAAAACACACCGGAACAGCATCACTGTTCCTGCATGGTTCGATAAAGTCATCTGCTTTTGCCTGTGTGTTGATGCACAGGTTTCCCAGAAAATATGTTCCATGGACATCAAATCACCAAAGGGAAGTAATCGCTCTTTATGCATACGACATGTGTAATAGATTAAGCGAGAGTTGTACGGAACCTTTTCTCCTGGCACGAGAGGATGAAAGTCGCTTGTATATTTCAATGCTTGTTATTCTCTCAGGTGCCAGGAGAAAAGGTTTTGTACAACTCTCGCTTACTCTATTACACGGTCATGTCGTATGAATAAAGAGCAATTGTACTTCCCTTTGGTTATTTGATATCATCAACGCTTTGCCTCATTCTGTTTAAGATTTCTGCTTTGTGTTGCATGGACAGACACATCTGCAATACATTGGGCTTGACAAAGGTCAGTTTGCCCTTGTTCAGCATGCTTGTCATGTCAGGGGTGTTTTCACTCTTTTCACTGTAGGATTCAGGTGCGCAAGTCAGGGCTTCCAAACACTGCAATTTCTCATCTCTGTACGCACTCTTTTGGAGACACCAAACTCTCTGTTTTAGCTTTTTGGCAACACATCCTCCAACATACTTTGCATTGTCCTCTTCATCCTCTTTGATTTCTAATGCACTTACTGGTTCCCTAGTTTTTCTTCATAGGCCTTTAAGACACCAACAGTATAAACATGTTCAAGGCAATCCAGGCTGAAACTGCAGGGGATACTGTCAACTCAGTAATGCCTGAATGCTGGGTTGAAAAAGCAGAGTAGTACCTGGCCCACGCCTTCTCCTTGGCAGCATTCCCAACCTTGCCTCAGGGAACTAGGCAGTCATGAAGAAGCAGAAGTTTCTCTTCCAGATCTGCACCTAAAACACAGAAAATAAAATATTATAAATAAAACAACACACAAATATAGCAGAAATCAACCCAAGAGTGAAACTGAAGATGTAGATGCATGCACACAATCAAAACCAACAACACACGACAACAACCCAAAACTACACTTTACATGAATGGATGTGAACATATTAAATTTTGTATTCCATTTGTCGTTATAGAACGTGTTGACAAACCACTTTCATGAATCCTTATCATGTCTTTCAACTATGACATGTGCTATCAATGATCCTAAAAAACACATGAAATATTGTAGTGGCAGGCATGTACCTAAAATATTTGTAAACAGTAGCCTCTCTGTGCAACGAAGCAGTATTTTTGCTCGAAAACTATGAATGAAAGTGATCTTTCAGGTACTGGGACTTTGCAAGCTGATTTTTTATATCGCCTTACTCAAAAACTTACTTTTCAATTACTGAATTGGTCGACAAGCCCTCTGAGCTCCGGTGAAAGCTAGGCAGTTGTCATTCTTGATAGATCATGCACAAGCGTTCTGCAATAAAGCATGCAATTTAGAAGTGACAATGAATTTAAAAACAACAGAAGACATCAAGCATATATCAAAACAGAATTATGCTGGAGGGGAAAGAAAACAAATATATTGCACTGATCTTTTTGATGTGTTGATCTGACTTCAGTTCCTGCACCATTTTTAACTTCCATGCATGATGTACATTCAAATCAATCAATGGTTCAGTAATAATATATCACTTATCGGTTATTTCTTGAATATCTGTTGTTCCAGTTCTAAATTTTCATAGTCTTTTACATAGATCTGTCAATATTTTTACTTACTTTTGGCAATTCTTGGAGTTTCTTTTGTGGTGATGCTGTCATCTTTTCAGCGATTGAGATGTCGGTACTTTCCCCCTGAAAAAACAACAACCATGGAATAGAAAGGGTATCTATAAATCTACAGCCGAATTTCTAACATTCAGAAATTGTTCTGTTGCAAATTTGTCGGTTCGCTGAGCTAAAATAGTGGCCGATGTGAGCGAGAATTCTGCAGAAAAACGATCTGCTGATCAGCTTGAGTGCACAGCTTCGGATTTACCAGTGTGTCAGATGCTCTCGCGTTTCAAGTGTTAAAAACAAAAATAATGACGTGCCGTCCACAATCAATCTTTATTGTTGATTCACATGACTCATTTCAATCATCAGTAATGATCTTTTTGCATTGCTTTGTTTGCTTTTCACATACCTCAGCCACAAACTCCACCTCCCCTTCGAAATTCTCCTTCTTCTCCATGTGTTGAAAGACTGCACCGGAAGTAAAGTTACTGTCAAAACCTCTCGCAGCCGCAGACGGGAGTTCGAAACAGAGCCAGCGTTGGCGCGCGCGCAGAGTTGGCGATCCTGTCAAGGGATATCTATGGTTACACCAAGCCTAAGAACTTAGTTTATTCTTTTCTTCGTACTACGGAACCGCTTCCGGTTGCACCGGACTTGTCGATCATACATCTTAACGTTCATAGCAAGGAGAAACTGTCTGTTTTCAAGAACAATGATCTCCTGGCTGTGGAAGATTGTGGCCGCTCTTCTTTCTATTATCCGCGTCTTGGTACAAGACTTTGATTCGTTCTTTCCCTTGTGCGGTTTCGTACTCACGGGATGCCTTTGTGTTCTGTCGGGACACATATACAAAGGGTTTAGCTTTGCTGTTCGTCTGGGAAAAGGCCTCGGCCGACAGTATTGTTCTGTCGGTGAGACTTAAATCTCTTCCTTGCTCGAGGGTCTTCTTTGCGAATCCTCTTATTTGCACACGGACTCTTCTCTAACAGAGAGAATCTCACAGCAAAAGGAAAAGCCCACGGCAGGCCTCGGCTTCTCTTATCAGAGAAAAGCGCTAAGCTGACCATTCTCAGCTTTGGTTTTTTATCTTCTTCTCGGCATGGCACGTTGCCAAATACCCGCCAACCACTTTATCTCGAGGCGATTTAGCGGTAGGGTTCAGTGGGCAAACAATAGCATGCTTTCATGCATACTCTTGGCACTTGTCAACTGGAGTCTTAGCGTTCGGCTCCACTCTTCTCTCTGCCTCTGTGTTTTCCCACAGCGGCTGGAGGGGCGATTAGAACTTCCACTTTATTGAGGGAGGCACTGGGGCCCTTCCTGTTGGGTCACTTATATAGATCGTGCATATATTTAATTCAGATCTTCAGGGCTCTGGTTTCGTTTTCTAAGCAATCAAATGAAGAGCTGGAACATGTTAGTGTCTTTTCTTGACTGGTTCACAGACACAACCAATCTTTGGATTCTCACACCACTGCTCATGCAGGGCGTTCCCGTTGGTTCTCTCTCCACCAGCGAAGCAGTTCTGTCTCTTGCGGATTTCTTTCCTCTTGTCAGGGGAGAACATGTGTTGATTCAATCAGACAACACCACAGTGGTCTTTTATCTCAATAAGCAGGGGGTGGCATCTCGCCCCTTATCACTGCCACAGCGAGCATGCGAGGTTTTGATGTGGTTTTTACCACCACGAGATCTTTTTAGCGGTGAAGTACCTTTCTGAGAGGCTCTATGTATTTATTGGCAGACTCTAGTCAGTCGGCCAAGAATGTCCACTCGGATTGGACCCTATCTCACTACGCGCTTCTACTCCTTCTGGTGAATTTGGAGAAGCCGCTGATAGAAGTTTTGCCTCTCGGTACTATCACCTTCTGCTAAATGTTCGTCTCCCTGTTCCGGGATAATACTCTCGATTTTACTTTGAGCGGCCTGTTGGTCGCACATTATGGGCCCATTCAATCTTGGTTGCCAGTCCTTTGGGCTGGCAAGAGGGCGCCGTTTTTACACTCGAGCCACACGGGTGTCTACTGTAAGGGAATCATTGAGACGCTCAGGGGCTTCTGCCCCAACTCTGGATTTGGTCTAGAGATTCCATAGGGGTTCAGCGTCTTCGTTTTGTGTCACTTTGACTGGCTTGGAACTAATGGCGTATATTAACGGAAAGAACTCCACTTCTCTCCGTTTCAATGCGGGTGGCGAACCACCTATCCTGGCTTTCCGATTTTTCTCCCACGTCTCTGAATTAAGACTTTATGTGATTTCAGTTGCACTGACACAGCTAGGTCGCAAAATATTTTCACTTGGGTTCTTTGTAGCCAGCGTGATTAAAGGGAACCTCCCTTTGGTTGGCTGAAAGCAAATCTCCAGTCCCGACTTGGGACTTGCTCCTAGTTTTGGAGTTTTTTGAGTTCGGATTGTTTAATCCTTGACAAAATTAGCCTCTTCTAGAGGCAATGATTTAGTGAAGTCAACCTTAGCTAAATGGACTGCCACATTGATTAGGCATGCCTACAGTGGTGGCAAGGAAAAGGGGGGGGGGGGGGCAGTCAGTCCTCCCTTTTCAGGCAGCACGGGCTCAAGAGGTCAGAGTGTAGGCCTCTTCTTTACCTGTTCTCAAGTCTGAGAGACTTACATAAGTCATGAATGCAGCTCATTGAACGTTCAGGGACGTAGTCATGAGTTTCTATCGGCGGGGTATTTTAAGTACCCGCTATTTTAGCACACATCTACTAGACATCTTCTGCAGAAGATGTCTTTTTATGTTTTCCTGGGGACGTATCTGGTGCTCGGCAGAACAGAAATTTCGGTTTGCCAGCTATTGTAGCTACAGGCCAGATACTTGCAAGATGTTAACTGTGAGTTCATTTGCCCACCACCTAAATTAGCAATCTGCTTTCTATGTGAGTTGCGTAAGAATATGTAATTTAATATAAAATTTCAAAAATAAATTTTGATTTAATTAATATACTTACCAACTCACATATTGAATTCCCTCCCAGCCTGCCCCGCAAATTTTTTAAAGGGGGTATATGTTTTAATACGGGATGAGTTTCACCGGTATACATCCTGCGCAGGCGCAGTACACCGGTAGTGGAAATAACCGCTAAGGACCATGCCTTATATGGCATACGGTTTTTGTTTCAGAGTTATTTCCCCATGTTGCCATGCAAGAGTGCTTCAATGTCTTATCACAAAACGAAGTTATTGCTTAGGGTTTCCCTAAAAATGAACAGATCACTTCAGTGGGAGTGAGGTTTCAACATGGCGGCGGTTGAGTCACGCGTGATAGGTCACGTGACGGTATGACCTCGACTCTTGTATAGCTTGGGTTAGAGGTCAAGGCCGTTCTTTTTTAGGGGGTTGCTTCCCCTTTGGGGTGAAGCGTAGTTCAGTGTCCTAGCACTTTAACTGAAGTTAATGCTTTCTATGTGAGTTGGTAAGTATATTAATTAAATCAAAATTTATTTTTGAAATTTTATATTTAGGTACACATGGTGGCTTATATCATTTAAATAGACGTGTACATTACAGAAAAAGATAAAGACTTCTTTTTTTTAACGGGGCATCTCTTTGTGGGATTTTGTTGCTTAATTGAGCCCACAGTCGATTTTGCAAAGACTTCATTAAGACTTTGCAAGGTTGTTTTACCGAAAATTCAGAAAACTTTGTGTAGCCAGCTTGGTGAAGTAGACTTTGCTTGAGGCTTTAGACATGTATCCAGACTCATTTACCTATAGTTAATACTTGATCTTTGTGCATGCATGTCCCCAGCCCACATTCATTTTATGTGAAATCAGTGGAGAGGGAAAAGACAAAGTATAAGTCAAGAGTAAAGACAGAGCAAAAATGATGTTGTCTGTAGCGAGACAAAGAACAGAGTGACCGAACGAGGTCAAGGGGAAATCATCCACACTAAGCTTTACCCAGCGATTGGTCCATGTGCTACTCATTAATATGCATGAGGATACAGCAGAGGAATTCCAATTTCCCATAAATGTCCTTGTTACTCACAAGATGTTTTCTGTTGCAGTTTTTCCTGTCCAAGAGAGCAGTGTATCTGTTGCTGTGGTCCACGCGTCAGGGATACGAACACAGCCTGGAGTTTTGGCTCAGCTCCATAGCAAGCCACGCACCCAAGACACCCATCTTTGTTGTTGGCACACACTGCGACCAGGTAAGCTACTTGACTGATCTGTTTGCCCAAGATGTCAAAATCAGCGAATGAAGATGGGAGAGTGGCAAGAACTTTTTGTGAAGATTTAGGCTATTTCGTAGATCTGAAAGCCCCAGGCATTTTTCTAGAGATTCACAAAAGCCAGTGAAGATAACTTTGGGCTATTGATAAAGGTGTGTGGGCGTGTATGTCTGTGACTGTGTTTGTGAGAGAGAGAAAGAGAGTGAGAGATAGAGAGCCCACTTCAACTGTCGGTAAAAGGAATGAAAATGTGAGAATCCCATGTGTGTCTACTGAGGAATAGCTTTGGCAGTGAAGATAAGATAAGATAAGATAATAGAAAAACTTTAATGTCCATTTTCATTGTACATAAACATTGAAATTTGTCTTTTGGCATCGCATCACATTGCTTATAACACAAAGACAATGATTAACCCCTTCACTGCCACAGTATAACAGCATTTTGGTATTGCTGTGCGCCAGGGCAAATTTCGCTTTCTTCGGTAGGTTCACTAATCTGTTCACTGCTCAATCATTTATTGAGATATCTCTTAGATCTTTGGCATGTGGTTTGCTTACACCCTTGGCTATTATGTGATAACATGATCATTGGACTTTGTTTGTGATTGTTATAGTAAAAATCGATATAATGACCATTTTTGTCAAAAATTACAGTTTCCAAACTTTCACACACACACTGCAGCACGTAAAACCGCAGAAAACACAGCTAAAACTGGTGTCAAACATCAGGTACTTGCATTACAGCCCATAACAGTATTCTTCTGTGTGGTAATCCATAAATCACTTCTTGTAGAGCTTCCAGAACACTGTATCATTTGAAAACAGGTCTACGAGTTGATGTCCGACTTTCAGCCGCCATTTTGAATCTTATAGATCGGAAAAAAACTTCTAAAAATGTTTTTACCACGTGGTACTAACTTATCTGAACGGTCAATGGGAAAGAACTGTGTTTAAACCCCTACAAGAAGTTGGACAGTGGTTACCTCCCATTTAGTTTTCACAAATGTCCTGAAAAGTGCTGATGTAAACTACGTGTATGGGCGTATGACAAACCAAACATGACCACGTACCTAGTACGTGCTGGGCAGTGAAGGGGTTAAAAGCATAATCATACAAAAAGACACTACTAAGATAAATTTTTACATACGCATTAAAACGATGAGTAACATGAATCAGATGAAGCAAAGGAGATATGGTATATATTTGTGCGACGTGTCGTCATATACAGGTGCACAAAGCAGAGGTTCCCATGACTGAGCTGAGGGAGCGCTACCCTCAGATTGCTGGATTTCACTTTGTCAGTTCTCTGGTTGGAACTGTGAGTTGGCTTGCTCTTCTTCTACTTTGGTGTCTTATCTGGTGTGTGTGTGTGTGTGTGTGTGTGTGTGTGTGTGTGTGTGTGTGTGTGTGTGTGTGTGTGTGTGTGTGTGTGTGTGTGTGTGTGTGTGTGTGTGTGTGTGTGTGTGTGTGTGTGTGTGCATAAGTGCATGCATGATTATGTGTGTGTGTCTTATCATGCATGTGTGTGTCTTATCTGGTGTGTGTGCGTGCATGCGTGTGTGCATGCATAAGTGCGTGCGTGCATGATTGTGTGTGTGCACGCTGGAAGGCATGCATGTGTCTTGCCCTGCTTTGTGTATTTCTACGTGCATGCCAGTGTGTGTGCTGTCTGTCACATGCATGTGTGAATAAAGCATATAAGCAGGAGTTTACTGTTCTGTGAGGGAGGGGGGAAAGTAACTAGGAAATATCCTTTATTGTCAAATGGGACATTCGTCTCAAACGTGCAAGAACAGTTAGATCTTTGAACCACATGCTTGTTGTTGTGTTATTATTGTTACAAACTAATGAACATTTGCAGTATATTGTACAGTTTATGTGGACTGTTGTGTGTTGCTGCAGTCGAGTACAAGGGAACACTCCTTTCAAGACCTCAGAGGGGCGGGGATGCAGCTCAGTCGGTAGCGCGCTGGATTTGTATCCAGTTGGCCGCTGTCAGCGTGAGTTCGTCCCCACGCTCGGCGAGAGATTTATTTCTCAGAGTCAACTTTGTGTGCAGACTCTCCTCGGTGTACGAACACCCGCGTGTGTACACGCAAGCACAAGACCAAGTGCGCACGAAAAAGATCCTGTAATCCATGTCAGAGTTCGGTGGGTTATAGAAACACGAAAATACCCAGCATGCTTCCTCTGAAAGCGGCGTATGGCTGCCTAAATGGCGGGGTAAAAACAGTCATACACGTAAAATTCCACTCGTGCAAAACACAAGTGTACATGGGAGTTTCAGCCCACGAACGCAGAAAGAAAGAAAGAAAGAAAGACCTCAGAAATATGAGACAAAAAATCAAGTCTTAAAAAGGAGGATGTCTTAAAAAGGAAGAAGAGAGGACAGCACGTTTTGCCCTGCAGTCCGGACTGACGATCTAACAGTGAACAACAAGAAGAACAAGAAGAAGAACAAGGAAGAACATTTTCAGAGCTCATAACCAGAAAAAAAGGAGGGAGTCTTAAAAAGGAAGAACAATTTCCGAGCTTACAAACAGAGCATCTAAAAAATAAATAAATAAAGGTCTCAATGTGTCCTTAATTAAATCGAGGTCCACTGTATGTTATCATTGTGATCCTTTTTTATGCGCCTAATCTAGATATAGCCCTAGGCGCTTACATATTAATTTCTGCCGTTTGAAATGGAATTTTTTACAGACAGACAGACAAACAGACATTTTTTACACACAATATATAATGCATTCACATCGGCCAGTAAAGCTCAGTAGCCTATTAGGCGAGCATTCACCTTTCACGGCCTTTATTCCAAGTCAAACGGGTATTTGGTGGACATTTTTATCTATGCCTATACAATTTTGCCAGGAAAGACCCTTTTGTCAATCGTGGGATCTTTAACGTGCACACCCCAATGTAGTGTACACGAAGGGACCTCGGTTTTTCGTCTCATCCGACTCAAGGTTCTTTGTGCATTTAAATGTCTTGGTGTCTTCGTAGGGTATTGTGCAGCTTGAGAAGGACCTACTGAAGGTGACGCTGGAACAGAAGAACATGGGAGAGAAAGTGCCGCAAGTCTGGCTCAGCCTGGAAAAGAAGATTCTGGCGTGAGTGTTTGCTATCATTTCGCATGGTTACATTAGAGCTTGGGGAATGGAATGTGTTGTGTATTCTACCGCACTCCATTTCAGAATAAACAAAAACCAATAATGGTACTCTTCCGTTGTCAAGCGATAATGTAAACATTCTACTCGCTAGTAGCAACAACAAACATTGCGTAGTTTAGTTCGTCACTTTGCCGTTTTGTACCCCCTCCTCCCCACTCGCCTCCTTGAGCTTTTCTATTGTATTCTCTGTTTTTGCTTCTGTTTGTGCGCTTTCCGCTGGGACATTTCCTGGGGACTGAATATTATAAACATTTCAACGAGGTTCATAGTTTTGTTAATTACTGCTTACAATGTTCTTTGTTTCATGTTATTTATGTGTTCTTCATATCGTAGCGTTGTGTGGACATGAATGATTGTGATGTGTATTGTTATTACGTTTATTCGCAAAAGAATAAACTTTGCCCTTGAGTAGACCAGTGTTGAGTTTGATTTAAATTGCTGATGACAAAATCAAGGCATTGTTTGCTCTGTAAGATAGCAACGCCAAGTGATGAAAATAATTATGTGTTTTCAGATCTCGCACCTCGTCAAGCTTGTTGGCGTGGGACAAAATCAGGGAATATGGTATGGAGGTTGGCATCTATGATGAAAAAGATGTGAGTATTAAACAACACACAACTGTGTGTGACACAAGACATAGCTTAGTATGCACATAATTAAATACAGAGAGCTTAATTAGTATGCACATAAGACATTTCTTTGCATGCATGCAACTACAAATGGTGCCCAGGAACAGACGAGCAGCATATGCTCATGTGCTGCTGAACAAAATATTTGCACTATTTAAAAATAAACAAGAAAATCAACAACCAAAGTTCTGTGATTCCTCTTTGAAGCAAAACAAAATAATAAGTCGCGTAAGGCGAAATTACTACATTTAGTCAAGCTGTGGAACTCACAGAATGAAACTGAACGTAGTCCGCCGCTAGTGCAAAAGGCAGTGAAAGTGACGAGCTTGTTTGGCGCGGTAGCGGTTGCGCTGTGCTTCATAGCACGCTTTACTGTACCTCTCTTTGTTTTAACTTTCTGAGCGTGTTTTTAATGCAAACATATCATATCTATATGTTTTTGGAATCAGGAACCGACAAGGAATAAGATGAAATAGTTTTTAAAACGATTTCGGAAATTTCATTTTGATCATAATTTTTATATTTTTAATTTTGAGAGCTTGTTTTTAATCCAAATAGAACATATTTATATGTTTTTGGAATCAGAAAATGATGAAGAATAAGATGAACGTAAATTTGGATCGTTTTATAAAAAAATTATTTTTTTTACAATTTTCAGATTTTTAATGACCAAAGTCATTAATTAATTTTTAAGCCACCAAACTGAAATGCAATACCGAAGTTCGGCCTTCGTCGAAGATTGGTTGGCCAAAATTTCAATCAATTTGATTGAAAAATGAGGGTGTGACAGTGCCGCCTCAACTTTTACAAAAAGCCGGATATGACGTCATCAAAGACATTTATCGAAAAAAAGAAAAAAACGTCCGGGAATATTATTCCCAGGAACTCTCCTGTCAAATTTCATAAAGATCGGTCCAGTAGTTTAGTCTAAATCGCTCTACACACACACACAGACACACACACACACACACACACACACACACACACACACACACACACACACACACACACACACACACACATACACCACGACCCTCGTCTCGATTCCCCCTCTATGTTAAAACATTTAGTCAAAACTTGACTAAATGTAAAAAGCGCAAAAAGGCAAACCAAAAAAACAAAACACTGCATATGTTATGGCCATGCATAGTTAAGGAAAAGGAAACAGAATAATGTATATGTAATTCTTGATAGTAACGAATCCTATCTTTGCTTCAGCAGAAATACCTGTGAAATTATTTTCAACCCACATAAAACTGCTTGGACAGGTTTTGTATTGAATTCTTGATGTTGCTGAGGCAATCGGTTCCTTATCCAGCACCGCTTCTGCCTGTATGATTTTACGTTTCCAAACTCAGGACAGAAAGATATCAAAGATAGAGCAAAAGCCTCTTGGGTAGAGTGCAATGACACAACCCTTGTCAAAATTGAAAACCAAATGCACTGTACTGCGCACTGACATCTGTGAACGGCTGTATTGTGTTTGCAGACAAAGGAGGCCATACAGTTTCTGCATGAGCTGGGAACAGTGCAGTACTTTGACAACGATTTCCTGAGGAGTATCGTGGTCATCAACCCCCAGTGGATCGTCAACGTCATGGCCTGTGTCGTCTCCGTCAAAAACTCGCCCATACAGGTGATGATCAGTGATTGCGCAGGCCAGTTTAGAAACCTTCCAAAAACAAGCAGGGTTGGGACTGGCTTCATCAAAAACTGCTGTTGCTGTTTGATTCATTGTTTTCATTGCTGAAATCATTTAACAAGTCAGTACATGGTCCCTAGTTGCACACGTTAATTTAATACTTCAGATTCAGCAATTTATCTCAAAGACCTATCTCTCTCCCTTTCCTCCATGCACTTCAGGGCTGGATCTAGGGGGCAGGGGGGGAGGGGGGTTCTGGGTTCTGGAAGCCACACACCCCCACCTCCCCCTCTTTCCCAGCAAATGTACCCTTTTTTTTTAAGGAGAGACCTAAAATTCCCCTTTCAAATGCTAAATTTCATCAGCAGCATCTGGGAGGCAGACCCCTGGCCAATCTCTGTACCCTTGCCTCACTTTGGAAGCCCCTCCCTTTCATACACTAGGTCCAAGGGGCCGCGGCTGCTTGGGCGGTGAAGAGTAGAGATTTTTCCGATCTCCCAGACTTGCTAGTGCCTAATTATCCCCCTTCGTGTGGACACGTAAGCACAAGACCAATGGTGCACAAAAAAGATCCTGTAATCTACGTCAGAGTTCGGTGGGTTATAGAAACACAAAAATTCCCAGAATGCTTCCCCCAAAATTGGTGTATGCTGCCTGGATGTCGGGGTAAAAATGGTCATACACTTAAAAACCCACTCGTGCAAAAACATGAGTGAACGTGGGAGTTTCATCCCATGAAGAGATTACACTGGGTCGACCCCTGCACTGCATCAAGTTTTTGTGTGTTTTTTTCCAGGAAAGCAATGGGCGGCTGTTGCACAAGTTCATACCAAAGATCTGGAATGAGTACCCCAAAGACCTGCACCAGTGGCTGCTGCAACTGACAGAAGAGTTTGACCTGACCTTCCCGTTACCCAAAGACGATGTCAACATCGTGCCATGTCT
Source organism: Littorina saxatilis (assembly GCF_037325665.1). Classification (NCBI taxonomy): domain Eukaryota; kingdom Metazoa; phylum Mollusca; class Gastropoda; order Littorinimorpha; family Littorinidae; genus Littorina; species Littorina saxatilis. The sequence goes on along the minus strand of NC_090250.1, from coordinate 33,979,870 downwards.
GCTGCCGCAGGAAGAACCGGCAGAAGTTCAGGTGAGCGAGCATGACTCTTGTGAAGTCTTAAGATTGAGGTAGATTTGCAGGGGGCGGGGACGTAGCCAGTTGGTCGCTATCAGCGTGGGTTCGATCCCCACGTTCGGCGAGAGATTTATTTCTCGGAGTCAACTTTGTGCAGACTCTCTTCGGTGTCCGAACACCCCCGTGTGCACACATGCGCACGAAAAAGATCCCACGTTCACAGCGAAAGTCTCAGGACTTGGAAAACACGAAGACACGCATGCATCATCTCTCGTCTCTGATTATCATGATTGTATTTCGATACTTTGACGAGACAAACCCAATGCTGGTGTGTCGAAGAAGACAGCCACAGCGGGCTTGTTCGAATCAAAGTATCACACCATATCTTCAGCGTATTACCAATACCTGTCCCAATATAGACCAGTTGGTCTAAGAGGACGTTAAACCCTAATAGTCAGTCAGATTTGCAGGTGTTGTAAACCGAACATTTGTAAAACAAGGTCTTAAAAGTGTGAGTGTGCTTGTGTTTCTGTGTTTGTGTTTGTGTTTCTGTGTGTGTGTGTGTTTCTGTGTGTGTGTGTGTGTGTGTTAAATCAGGGGTCTTAAAAGGATGGGTTAAGATTGGGGCGGGGTGTTCAACTAGCACTGGATAAGTATGAGTGCATGTATTGCTGCTTTTCCAGTCTTGCCAAACATGCTTTGCCCTGTAAATTTCTATGTGGAGTGGGTTTTTATTTGAAGCGTTGGAGAAAAATTCATTATTGTTATTGTTTCATCTCTCAGATAAGTTTGTGTGAGTCAGCCATAAACAAAGCAGATTCTTAAAAAAAAAAGTGTGGCCCTGAGGAGTTTTTGCATCATATAAGTTTGAGTGATTAAAAGCATTATTTTCTTTAAACATTAAATGATTGCTGGTTTTACCTCTGAGGGTTTGTTTTAATTTTGTGTTGTGGCCACTTGTGGTTAGAATGGTGTTGAAGACAAAAAGGCTGGTACAGTCGAAATTGTCTGGAACAACCTCCCAAGGGACCGACCAAAAATGGTCACTATAGAGACGTGGTCACTATGGAAAGGTGAATTTGTTTTTTTTTTAAACGTATCAGGATCGTTCAGGAAACAATAGAACCCCCCTTCTAAGACCTGAAAATCTGAGAAAATCAGGTCTTCTTCTTCTTCTTCTTCTTCTTCTTCTTCTTCTTCTTCTTCTTCTTCTTCTTCTTCTTCTTCTTCTTCTTCTTCTTCTTCTTCTACTGCGTTCGTGGGCTGAAACTCCCACGTACACTCGTGGTTTTTTTTGCACGAGTGGAATTTTACGTGTATGTTTTTTACCCCGCCATTTAGGCAGCCATACGCCGTTTTCGGAGGAAGCATGCTGGGTATTTTTCGTGTTTCTATAACCCACCGAACTCTGACATGGATTACAGGATCTTTTTCGTGCGCACTTGGTCTTGTGCTTGCGTGTACACACGGGGGTGTTCGGACACAGAGGAGAGTCTGCACACAAAGTTGACTCTGAGAAATAAATCTCTCGCCGAACGTTGGGACGAACTCACGCTGACAGCGGCCAACTGGATACAAATCCAGCGCGCTACCGACTGAGCTACATCCCCGCCCAAAATCAGGTCTTAAAAAGGGGGGGATCTTAAAATTGAGGTTATTTGCCAGAGCTTTTGAACAACAAAAATGAGAAAGGAAGGTCTTGAAAGGGAGGACTAAAAATAGACCTGACAGTTTCTATGCCATTTTTCAAACCTTCTTCCTTTTATCCTGAGTGAACCGTTTTGAAAGTTACCAATTGGAAATTACTGAAAACTTTTTTCTCATTTAAATTCAAGTTTTGAGTCAATAATTATTGATAATTTACCTCAGGACAAGGGAGGCAACTGTATTATTTTTGTGTTATTTGTCAGATATTTTTTAAGCATGGTTATTTTTTGTTCTGTAGATGAAATTTTTGTTTAAACCAAGAACATTCATGAGAGCCATTCTGGGGAGGTAAACAGGTCTGCAGCTGGTTTTTTGTACTATAACAAAACAAATTGGGTGTGTATAAGGGATTGTTACCTTTAATACAGTTTCTAGTCATATTGATACAGGTTGGCCTTGGAAGGGGTTGACAGGTCTGTGATGTTGTGTTGTTGTATGTGTGCTTCAGTCCCTGTGGCCATCAGTGGAGGGAAAGAATGTGCGAGAATCCAAGATGGTGTACAAGTTTGCCTACCTGCCTGCTGGCCTCTTCAACAGGGTTCAGGTATGTTTCACACTCTTTGCTGACCACAAAGTCACTGTTTTTTTCTCAAGAAAACAAATACTCGTTATACTGAGCTATGTTTCGTTGTCAGTCGGTCCTTTCAGCATGTGCTACTGCAGACATGGTTGACTTTTTCATTATTACCACTTGATCAGTTCTATTAGTCAGTGGTAGATTGATTGCAAGAGATTAGCAGTATGTGTTACTGACAGTATCTGATCCAAAACGCCTCTCCTCTGAGTTCAATATACAAAGGCGTTTTTGAAGAGTTAACAGAGTAGCAGCAGATCATACTAAACATGAGGCAAAATGACATTAACATTATGCAAAACGACATGTTTCTTTTGTGCTACATTGAATGCTTTTTCTGGTGTTAGTGGATGGAATACTTGCTTGAAACAAAATGAAAACAAGTCGCGTAAGGCGAAATTACTACATTTAGTCAAGCTGTGGAACTCACAGAATGAAACTGAACGCACTGCGTTTTTTCACAATGACCGTAGTCCGCCGCTTGTGCAAAACGGAGTGAAACTGATGAGCCTGTTTAGCGCGGTAGTGGTTTTGCTGTGCTGCATAGCACGCTTTTCTGTGCCTCTCTTCGTTTTAACTTTTTGAGCGTGTTTTTAATCCAAACATATCATATCTATATGTTTTTGGAATCAGGAACCGACAAGGAATAAGATGAAATTGTTTTTAAATCGATTTCGGAAATTTAAATTTGATCATAATTTTTATATTTTTAATTTTCAGAGATTGTTTTTAATCCAAACATAACATATTTATATGTTTTTAGAATCAGGAAATGATGTAGAATAAGATGAAAGTAAATTGGGAACCTTTTATCTAAAAAAACCCAAAATGATCACAATTTTCAGATTTTTAATGACCAAAGTCATGAATTAATTTTTAAGCCACCAAGCTGAAATGCAATACCGAAGTCCAGCTTTTGTCGAAGATTGCTTTACAAAAATTTCATCAATTTGATTGAAAAATGAGGGTGTGACAGTGCCGCCTCAACTTTTACAAAAAGCCGGATATGACGTCATTAAAGACATTTATCGAAAAAATGAAAAAAACGTCTGGGGATATCATACCCAGGAACTCTCATGTAAAATGTCATAAAGATCGGTCCAGTAGTTTACTCTGAATCGCTCTACACACACACACAGACACACACACACACACAGACACACATACACCACGACCCTCGTCTCGATTCCCCCTCTATGTTAAAACATTTAGTCAAAACTTGACTAAATGTAAAAAATGACCAGTTATGTGTCAGAACTGAAGTACTGTGCATTTAGGTGCTTCTGAAAATCAGCAATTATCTGGATTATTACGAATTTTCAGGAAAAAGTCTGCTTCTGTGTATCGGTAACCAATTGTTGCTACAATCTACATTTGTGTGTGATTTCTGGTGAAGGCCTGTACAGTAGAGCTCCCCCTTACCGACCCCCTTTTTACGACTACTCCCTTTTTACGACCGATTTTGCCACCACGGATGCATTTTACTATATAATGAACCCCCCCAGTGGGCGACTCACCTCAAAACGCGACTTACGACCAAGCTTTTTGGGATGATTTACGACTTTCGCGCACATTTGGAGCAGATGAAAACACAACATGGCGGCTCTCGCTCCTCCAACTATCGCGAGACGGAAAAAAAACGAAATCTTGCGCGCGCGAGATCCCAATACTTCCGGTTTTCCTCTGTACGCTATCTCATGTCAGTTTTCCGATGACTTGTTGACAAACGAAGATTCACGAATGAAAGAGAAAAGCTATACATTTGTATTCTTTTATGCAGGTGCGGCTCTTCCAGTTTTCAGACGGTAAATTGATCTGGAAAAAAGGCTCCATGCTGAAGAAAAATCGACACCATGCTCTCATTAAACAGATAGGGTACACATGTCTTTCTTTTATTGTTTCTCAGCTTTTGAATGTTATTGGTGACGGGGGTGGGGGGGGGATGATCAAGAGCAGAGGAAAAATGAGTGTGTTTAAAGCTTGAAGCTTGTTTATTTACAATATTTTTGGAGTATGAGACATGAAGTTTGAAGACATACATTTGCCTGCTTTGGAAATAACATGTTGATGGTAGCATAGACAAAAAGTTTCATTTGATTCGAGCATGTTGAATAATGTTGCCCATGAAACTGTAGTCATCAAGACCTTCGCAAAGACTGTTCAACAATACGCATTTCAAAATTAAAGTGTGTACTTCAACATATTTGTTTACAAGTATCACAGTGACTTGGAGGCTTTGAGATGCTGTTGCTTTTTTTCTGGTCTAAACACTATAATTTGTAGCAGTTCATCCCAGCTGTGTGTAAATTCCTATGACTCAAGGCGTACATAATGTTCCAGTGAACATGAACTGCTGGTGAAGGTGCAAGGCCCACGCCCAGAGAACATCATCTTTCTGGTTCACGAGGTGCTGGAGAGTCTGATTGAGGAGTCCTTCCATGGCGTGCACTATGACTTCTTGCTGCCTTGTCCTGACTGTGTCTCCAAGGAGGTCTGTAGACACACTACAGTCAAATCCCCCTTTTAAGACCCCCCAATTTTTAAGACTTCCTCGCCCCCCGTGGGTTAGGGGGAAGAATTTACCCGATGCTCCCCAGCATGTCGTAAGAGGCGACTAACGGATCCCGTTTCTCCTTTTACCCTTGTTAAGTGTTTCTTGTATGGAATATAGTCAATGTTTGTAAAGATTTTAGTCAAGCAGTATGTAAGAAATGTAAAGTCCTTTGTACTGGAAACTTGCATTCTCCCAGTAAGGTAATAATATATTGTACTACGTTGCAAGGCCCTGGAGCAAATTTTTGATTAGTGCTTTTGTGAACAAGAAACAATTAACAAGTGGCTCTATCCCATCTCCCCCCTTTCCCCGTCTCGATATAACCTTGAACGGTTGAAAATGACGTTAAACACCAAATAAAGAAAGAAAGAAAGACTTCCTCCCTTGTAAGACCCTGTTTTCTTCTTCTTCTGCGTTTGTGGGCTGAAACTCCCACGTACACTCGTGTTTTTTTGCACGAGTGGAATTTTACGTGTATGACCGTTTTTTACCCCGGCCGCCATTTAGGCAGCCATACAGACCCTGTTTTCTGAGACCTGTTCCGATCCTCAATTTAAGACTTCCTCCTTAAGACCCTGTTTTCTAAGACCCTGTTTTCTAAGACCCTGTTTTCTAAGACCCTGTTTTCTAAGACCCTCTGTTCCTATCCTCTGTAAAATGACCCCCATTTTAAGACTCCCTCCTTTTTAAGACCTGATTTTCTCAGATTTTGGAGGTCTTGAAGGGGGGGTTCCACTGTACACAACGCTAAAATCCCCCTTTTAAGACCTCCATCCTTAAGAGCCAGAATAACCTTGAATCATATTTACTAATTTAGAGAATGTGATTAAGACTATTGTAAAATCTTAAGGAAATCAAGCTATATTTGAAGAACAGTGCAGGAAGAAGAAACTGATACATTTTTTCACAGTGGAACCCCCTTTTAAGACCTCCCAAAATCTGAGAAAATCAGGTCTTAGCTCATTGTCTCCCAGGTACGGATATATCCGCTCAGACTGTTAGCTTCAGTCGCTTACTGTAACGTCGATCTAACGCCTGCATTCCAGCGTGTTGATACACAGTTACAACACAGTTACTACAATTCTGAGTGACCTGCAGGTCTTAGCTCATTGTCTCCCAGGTACGGATATATCCGCTCAGACTGTTAGCTTCAGTCGCTTACTGTAACGTCGATCTAACGCCTGCATTCCAGCGTGTTAATACACAGTTACAACACAGTTACTACAATTCTGAGTGACCTGCTGGTCTCGGCCAAAAAAAACTTGGTCAACATAGGTGGGGTAGAAAGTGTCAAAGAGAAGGGAACCTTAAAATGGAGAGTAAATTTACACAGGTTATGAACAGAAAGTCCGGGCGGGGATGTAGCTCAGTCGGTAGCGCGCGGGATTTGTATCCAGTTGGCCGCTGTCAGCGTGAGTTCGTCCCCACGTTCGGCGAGAGATTTATTTCTCAGAGTCAACTTTGTGTGCAGACTCTCCTCGGTGTCCGAACACCCCCGTGTGTACACGCAAGCACAAGACCAAGTGCGCACGAAAAAGATCCTGTAATCCATGTCAGAGTTCGGTGGGTTTTAGAAACACGAAAATACCCAGCATGCTTCCTCCGAAAACGGCGTATGGCTGCCTAAATGGCGGGGTAAAAAACGGTCATACACGTAAAATTCCACTCGTGCAAAAAACACGAGTGTACGTGGGAGTTTCAGCCCACGAACGCAGAAGAAGAACAGAAAGTCTGAAAACAGTACAAGGTCTTAAAAGAGAGGGAGTCTGAAATTGGGGGATCGTGAAAAGGAGGTTCCAGTCTACAACGTTTGGACCCCTCTTTCAAGCCTTTATTTTTCACATTTTCTTTTCAAAATGTTTGTGAAACTGCCACCATTATTACAACTCCCTTCCTTTTAAGACCTGATTTTCTGTTATATTTCTTATCCAGTGTGGAGAGTCGAATAGATGAGTGTTTCATGGTGTGCACTGTAACTGCTTGATCTCTTTTCTTTGCTGTTGCTTTTTGCCAGTTAAAATCGAAAAAAATAGAACAATTTTAAATAACAGACGTATGAACAAACAACAGACAATAACAAAACAATTGCCTGATTGTTATGGCGGAGTCACACCAAGACAACGCACGGCCAGCGCACTGAAAATGAATAAAAATGGAAAATAATGATCAGTGCGTCGTTGTGTGACCGCGGTTTTTTAGAAGCACATTTTTGTGCATGCTAAAAAAATCCCAACGCACACAGCGAATGACAACGAATGCGTAGCGTTGGTCTACCGCGCTCGATGAACGAGTAACGCATATTGACGCACACCCAGCGAACGACAACGCACTGGCCAAAATCGCAATTTTTCGCGATATTTTCAGTGCGCTGGCCGTGGTGTGACTCCGCCATAACCTACGTTGATGGGCACTGTTGTGGATGTGACTATTGTATTTGTTTTTGCAGGGCACCCTTGACCCGTCCCTGTTTGAAGGGTCCCTGGTGAATAAAGCCAAGTCGCACCGCGCTCCTTTCTTGCAGTGTCGCAAGTACTTCCACACCATCTCCATGGCACAGCTACAGGGTAGGTTACTGTGTTTTCTTCTTCTTCTGCGTTCATGGGCTGAAACTCCCACGTACACTTGTGTTTTCTGCACGATTTTTTTTTTAACATGTATGATCGTTTTTACCACGCCATTTAGGTAGCCATACGCTGCTTTCAGGGGAAGCATGCTAGGTATTTGAACCTTTTCTCTTTTTATTATTGGTTAATTCTCACTGCATACCAGTTTCTCTTACCTGTGTTGATGGCCCTAACAGAGGTGATGCCGGCTGACAGCGCGACAGACTTTGACGCTCACCTGCAGCACAGCATCATGTCCCTGCAGCAGCTCAACTCGGCCATGGCCAAGGACGTGGCCATTCTCTACAGCTCGTGGGACATCCCGGCCGCTGCCGAGACAGACAAGATCAACCCCGCCTGGGTCAAGGACGACCTTGAAAAAGACGGGGAGAAGGAAGGGTATTCTTGGTAAGACTGGCATTGGTGTCTCATTCTTCTCTTCTTGTCGTTCGCCTTTACACGTGTCTCATTTATTTGCACATACTGTACCATACCTTACTTATTACGGGTAGAAAGAAGGGTATACTTGGTAAAACTGACAGTGAGTGTGAAAGAGTGTTTTAAAAAAAGAAAAAAAGAAAGCAAAACGTTCCAGTGTTGACCTTAAAAGAATTCAAGTGGACAAGTCTTGCAACAAAGGAAAGAGAGCAACAAATTAAAAGGGGACACTTCGAGCTATATGGAGTGGGAAGGATGAAGCGTCAGATGGAAGTGTTGAAAAGTTATGGGTAAAAATAGTGAACAGTTAATTCAATGCGCATCTCACAGATCACGCAGTTTCTGGATACTGCGAGAAATGGAAATTCCAATGGCAAAGACGTTCAGTTAATGTGTTGTTGTAAAAACCTCACCAAACTGTGCAAACCTGTTTACAGCCATCTTTTATTTTACTGACAGCTGGTTTCCAGAGGACGTAGAAAGCACAAGTGTGGAGGACATGATGATGTCTCTCAAGAACTGTAAGGTGAGTACACACACAGGCATTTCTGCTTACACACATGGCTATGAACACACACACACACACACATCAATCAATCAATATGAGGCTTATATCGCACGTATTCCGTGGGTACAGTTCAAAGCGCAGGGATTTATTTTTATTTTTTAATTTTTTTATTTTATGCAATTTATATCGCGCACATATTCAAGGCACAGGGATTTACACATGCTTGCACATACGCATGCACGCCCGTCTGCCTGCACGCATGCACACACACACACACATGCACGCACACATGCACACACACACACACACGCACACAGAACTAGTACCACACAGGGAGACCCTGTAAACTAAGAAAGGAATCAAATTTGAATGGGCCCTGCATAGCCTAATAGTTTGAAGGGACATTAAAAACCAACAACGAACCAACCAACACACACACTGCATATCCTTCTTGAAAATGAAAGGGGACAAAATCATCATATGAGCATCCAGTTTGTGACTGTTAATTGAAGAGCAAGTTAAGCAACAACAACAAAAGACTGTGGAACTGAAGTGCAAAAAGAAAGACATTTGAAATAAGAGAAGTGTTCTTGACTGTTCATTGAAGAGCAAGTTAAACAAAGAAAGAAGACCGTGGAACAGAAAAAGGAAATAAAATTGAAATAAGAGAAGTGTTCTTGACTGTTCATTGAACAGCATGTTAAACAAAGACAGAAGACGGTGGAACACAAAAGGAAAGACATTTGAAATACAATGCAACCCCCCTTTTAAGACCTCAAAGAATCTGAGAAAATCGAAAATTTTAAAAGTAAATTTTGATTTGATTAATATACTTACCCGACTCACATCTAGCATTAACCTCTGGTTTAAGTGCCGGGACGCTGAACTACGCTTCACCCCTTAAGGGGAAGTAACCCTAAAAAAGAACAGCCTAGACCCCGTAAACTGGGTCACAGGTCAAGGCCATACCGTCACGTGACTGAGCACGCGAGACCGCCGCCGCCATATTGGAATACTTCACTCGAAACGAAGCGAAACATTCATTTTTAGGGTAAATTAGAGCGGGGTAGGCGGGAGGGTATTAACGATGTGAGTCGGGTAAGTATATTAATCAAATCAAAATTTACTTTTAAAATTTTCGATTAAATTACATATCTTATCCCGACTCACATCTAGCAGATTGCTAATGTAGGTGGTGGGAAAGAAACTCACTCTACAAGTTGGAGAGAACCTGCCCTGCGGCTACCAAAGCCGGAAAGGTGTTGGTCCCATCCTGACGAGTAAACAGATTCTCAGTGAAACTCACTTATTTCTAGTAAGAAACCGGCCTGCTTCAACCATGACTGGTAAGCAACCACTACCATCCCAGCGGGTATTAGAAAACCCGCCAAAAGTAATAAAGAAAGACGTCCTAAAAAACGTCCAAAACACCTATGTGAGGCCGATCGAGATTTGCCTGGTCGCAGAACCGCTGAATAAAAGAGCCCAAGCTCAGGCCCCATGAGTTCTAGGCGAACTCAGAGGAAGGACAGAACGTTCCCCCCCCCCATTGACTGCCACACTCATAAGCTTGTTTAATGAGTGTGAAAGCCCATCTAGCCAGTGCTTCCTTGCACAAATTTGACTCTATCCGTCCAAAACGAAAGAACCAAAGAACTGGTCTGGCACTCCAAAATGAGCCATGCAAGAATGAGTCTGTCCAAAATACCCAATATCTTTCGTGAGACCCAAAAAGTACGTAAACAAAAGACAAAAGGCTTGAAGACAGGGCCCTTTTCACGCTGGGCGTAAAAAGAGAAATGACTTGTCTAGTTCTGAACGATGTTTCTCCAGACTAATGAAACATCGTCTTCCGCCAACAACAAAAGTTCGTGGAACATCTTAGCATCCTCGTGAACTTTTTTTTGTTTTTGTTTTTTTTGTTGTTGTTGGTCGCAACCACCCATAGATTGCTAATGATAGTAAAAAACCACCAGATAAGGTCAAATTAGATAAATAACCCTTTCACATAAAGTCTGTTGAGACCTGAGTGAAACAGCCGAGTGAAAAACCTTAAGATTCGCTGCAACAATGCCAGACATCTGGATGACTTGTTTTACAAGTACAGCGTAACAGACAGATACAGAGATTCGTGAGTTACGTCTTCCAGAAGCCGAAAAGAGCGCCAACCTCACTGACCTGTCTTGATCGTAGCTGACGAAAAGAGTGAACAATCTCTTGCAATCAGCAAGACCAGGAAGACAGTCCTAACTCAAAAGAGAGCTGTGAAAGTTCGGAAGACAACAAGACATGTCTTCCGATGCGAGCGAGTAAAACAAAACGAACCTGTGCGTCTCCCGCCTGAATAGAACAAAGAGTTCCAAATGACCACAAGTGAAACACCCTCCGAGGAGTGAAGCACTAAAGGATTATGGCTTGAGTAAACCACAGCACCATAGTCCCATGAGGTAGACGCTAATGTTCGTAATGAACCAGAGACAAACACTTGTCCCTTGTTCAATGAAAAGATGCAAGACAAAAAACCATCTGACAAACTAGACTCTTTACAAAGAAGAGTCGAAAGAACGTCTTAAAACCGTAAACAAAGGAAATAATTTGTAGACCGGCGAGACTGCAACCTCTCATCAAAAAATGAACCGAGATTGCTCATCAACAAACCAATGCGGCTTAAGCAAAAGCGGCAAAAGTCTTAACTTAATTCTCACTAGCAAGTAGCTATGAAAATTAAATCGACAAGGAAGGGAGCAAGCGTCAAAGTGGGCGCTTGCTGTTGTGCCGAACACAGAACGATCAGTACGTAATGCTGTCCGCTCAAAACTGAATAGGACGAACCCTGTAGGCTACCGTCAAAACATAATGTGAAAGTATGTGAGACCTCGGGAAGGCGTGAAGCCCCCCAGGCCTAGGAGATAGACGTCAGCTCAAGAAAGACGTGACCGATCTCCTCCCGATAAACGGGTGATACCTGAGTACAAGATATCAAGCCCTCATTAGCGAGGAAAAAACCCTCAAGATAGAGCATAAGTGTCCCTGAAGTTCCTAAACTATAAGGGACAAACACCTCCAAAGAACCAAGCTGTGAATCCAGCTTGATCCAAACGATTAGCCAAAAGTAGGCTACTACTGGTGCATGACCTGCTTTGAGTGTCTACCCAAGCAAGACCGAGTGTATGACGCAGTCCTGCTTCCTGCGTTAAGAGTCCAAGTCTAAGAAAGACAAGGACTCATAACCCTCATGGGTTGTGACAGAAAAAGCCAAAGAAAGACCATGGCTATGAACTGGACTGTCAATACCCGTCGAGTAAGTTAAACAAGAGTGCCAAAACCGGCAGTCCTGTTGCCCACAAACTGAATTTAAATCTTCTTGCCAAAACAGAAGAAGTTAAAAGAAAGTCCGAACGACCTCCTAAAGAGGCCAAAAAAGAGTGCATTCAAAGGCCGACAGCTGTCGTGAATGACCGTCTATCTACTCAAACAAAGTCTGTCATCCGCTTTCTACCTAAGTAGAATGCTGATCAGACTCGTAGTAATCCAAAAAAGTTTCGTGATAAAAAGAGGTCTGTGTGCTCAGCGAAACAGAAAACGATAAGTCCAACTGACCACAAGTTATCCTCTCCAGTCCATGCATGAGCAGATGGAGATAGTACGAGGAAGCCGCGATTCTGGTTGAACGTCAGCAACCGAACGTGCGGGAAACACAAAGGCCGAAGCCTGGAGTGGCATGAACGAAATGGCTGAAAGCCGCAGTGCCCGTAGGTCAGTCTGCTTGTAGGCAAATGACTACGTAACAAAGCCAAAAAACAGAAATCAAAGCAACTACTGGTCGGCATACCGAAAACCAGGAAGCCAACCTGTCAAAAGATTCAAAAGACGAAGTGTCTTCAAGAAAAAAAAACTGGAATTAATTTTGCTGCCAAAACGAGAGTAACCCTGAGTTTGGCCGAAAAACCAGAACTAGTCTGTTCATCGATGAAAGACCAAAGGTCAGACGCGGGGACCGACGCAAGCTGTATAAAAGATGCCATCACGTACAAAACCTTATCATCCGAGACAGGCGAAGCTGAACAGGAAGTAAGATACAAGGCATCACTACCCCCAACGACCTAGAACCCCAAAGGGTTGACGTCGTAAGTTGCGGACAGGAAGTAGCCGAAAAACTCCAGAGCAGAAGTACCCGCAACACCGTGGTGGTGCGAACTGATGCTAATGCGTACGATCCTTCACTCGCCCAAACAGCCGAAGCGAAATCGGAAGTGAGAGACCTCGTGTAAACACGGCGTGGGAGAAACGGCGTGCCGGGACAGACGTCTGCTCAGTGTTGATCTTAGCTAAGGTCGAAACGTCTTTAACACTTGCGTCATTCCGGAACTCAAACGGATCTAGGGAAGACCTAATAGAACGAGAGAGTGTCCAAAGGAGTGTCTCAGAGAGAGAGGCAAGATCAAGAGGGTACCTGCCTGTCTCTTCCAAACCAATAAGAGAACCTTCTGTGTAGACACAAGGTCTGTCTTGACGGTAACCGTCCTCCCTAAGAGTGGACAGCTACGGCGTGACCGGAAGGGCTGCACTCAGTAGGGCAAAAGTGTCAATAAGGTTCTGAGGCCGACGGCTGAGTGAAAACCTGCGCGCAAGGGCAGATACACTAGCCTGTGGAAGTCGGACAGTGGCAAGCCAAGGCTTAGCAGCGACTGGAGCCTGACCATGAGCAGAGAGGAGAGGCACCGTGCCGACAGTCAGGGAGCTCGCCGTGCCTGGAAAGCTTGCTAAAATATTAGAGAGCTCATAAGCAACTAAAGAAGACTCAGAGAACTGAAAACCTTCAGCTGCTGTTGGTGCTGGGCGGAAGTCACCCACCGCTGATGGTGGGGGTAAGACAAGTCCAGCCTATGAAACAACGCCGTCAGAAACATATTGTAAGCGACCTGTGCTGCAATAGCTAAGGTTGGCTTCAGCTTTGACGGTAATTGGAACTCAACGTCGTCATCATAGAATGAGAGATGATCGTCGAGCTCCGACTCCACTTCCGTATGAGTCGAAAAGTCCGCGTGACTCGCCGAGTCTTGGACATGATCAACCGGAAGCGAGGCTGACTGCAAACCGGAAGTAGAACTTCGGTGCAGAGCCTGCATGGAGCCAAACTTCCTGCCCAGGCGGAAGTGGTGACGCAAGTACACCGACGGGGGAAGTCATAGACAGCCCGTGTGCACCTTGGTCTCCAGATCAATGTAACATCGATTGCATTCCCGCGTCAACATCCCGTGAGCTCCGCTTCGTATGAGTCGTATGCCCCGGGTATGTCGAACTTTCACTCCCTGACCTATGAGGCGGGGGAGCTACTAGTTGCGGTCTATGCGGAACGCTTTCGCCAAAGAGCCTGGCTACCGGCGAACCCATGTAACATCGATTGCATTCCCGCGTCAACACCCCATGAGCTCCGCTTCGTGTGAGTCGTTTGCCCCAGGTATGTCGGAACTTTCACTCCCTGACCTATGAGGCGGGGGAGCTACTAGTTGCGGTCTATGCGGAACGCTTTCGCCAAAGAGCCTGGCTACCGGCGAACCCAACGTACCTGAGGAGAGTGCCTGCTGTGCAGAAGCAACAGTGTCCCGAGGGACCATCTCTCCGAAGCTGGCGTGCGCCAGTTATCCCGCCCGCAAGTCCGCTGACGTGACTGTGGCCGAAGGAGGCAACCGGATGCGGGAAAGTGAAGAAACATCGCCAACACCCTTGGGCAGCGAACGCAACTCATCTCGCGTAGCCTGTAGATCGGCGGCAAGTTGCTGCTGTTGAGAAAACATGGTATACATATGCGAGGAGAAAGAAGAGAAAAGGGAAGAGAAATCTTGCTTATCACTCTTCTTAGGCTTAGCCGAACGAGCCCTACTCCTGTTATAGATTCTTTTAGAACAGGCATGGTAGGGCTTGCTGGTACAACAATATCAACCGAAAGCGAAAAATTAGACACCGGTTTTACAAGAGTAACCGTTGTCCCTTTGGGTTTATCTTTATCTGACTACTAGCAGGGGAAGAATCAGCAACTAACTGTCGAGTATTAGGCTTTTCTTCTCTTTGTCCGCCATGTTGAAAACAACTCACAGAGAGTAGAACAACAACAACAAAGTTGACGGACACAAGGCAAAAATTCAAGTAAAACAAACAAAGAACGATCTCACCAATACAGCCGTAGAAGCAGAGACCGTGAAGAATAACCGGGGTGAAGATAAACTGCCAACCAGGCAGCAGGCTGAAAGCCAAAATGCGTAGCTCGAGAGAACAACGTCCTAGCGCTAGGACCGCTGAGGAAAGAGTGAAGTATTCCAATATGGCGGCGGCGGTCTCGCGTGCTCAGTCACGTGACGGTATGGCCTTGACCTGTGACCCAGTTTACGGGGTCTAGGCTGTTCTTTTTTAGGGTTACTTCCCCTTAAGGGGTGAAGCGTAGTTCAGCGTCCCGGCACTTAAACCAGAGGTTAATGCTAGATGTGAGTCGGGATAAGATATGTAATTTAATCAGGTCTTAAAAAGGAGGCAGTCTTAAATTGGAGGTAAATTTACACAGGTTATGAAGAGAGCATCTGAACAAGCAAGGTCTTAAAAATAACAACCTCATTGAAGGGTCTTTAAAGGGGGTTCGACTATAATAGAAGTTATTGTCCACAGCTGGTGGTGGCGCTGGTGTCAGACAACTTTGAGCGCGACAAGAAGAGCAATGACATGCTGATGTACACCATGGACACGCTCAACAAAGACTACATCATCGTCGTCATCAGGCCCAGCCTCAACTGGATCAACACCAACCTCGGCATGCGCATCGGCAAAGACGAGGTGGGTAAACACTTGGGGTTGAGTTTTCCCTCTTCTTTTTTACTTGCTGTGTTTGGCAAATGCCAGCAAGAATCGCTTGCACATCTGCAAAGATGAGGTGAGTGCATGTTCAGGGTTGAATTTTCCTCTTCTTTTTAACTTGCCCTTTTTGACAAATTTGCCAACAAGAGCTGCTTGCACATCTGCAAAGATGAGGTGAGTGCACACTTGGGGTTGAATTTTCTCTCGTATTTTTTTTCCTGCCCTGTTTGGCAAATGCCAGCAAGAGCCGCTTGTCCAATCTCAACTTGCATTTGTCCAGACATAGCTATTCATACACACTCACAAGCGCACACAACTTGGGCAGCTTGTCAATGTTTGTAGTTGTCTGAAAACTGAATTTACCTGTCCTGGACAATTGGCCAACCAGGTTGTTTTTTTAACCCTGACAAGGCACCAATTGTGCTGGGAGGGGGGGGGGGGTAAGAGGGTAGAGACACAAGAGAGAAAAGAGGTCTCTTGTAGATATGGGAAATGACTTACATGACCAAACACCAAAAAACACAAAGGGAAACAAAAAGCAAAAGCAGCACGGAACGAAAAAGGTATGAAAAGAAGATGGAGGGGGGACGAAAAAGTAAGAGTTGATGAACAGTTTGTGTATTGTTCTTTTCATACCAGGTGATGGTGATGATCAAGACAAAAGACCGCTACAAGTTGAAGGTTCAGGATGATCTGTTGGGACGAGTCAGATCCAAGATCAGAGGAATCCAGAGCAATGTAAGTTGTCACTTGTAGAACGTACATTGCTGGTGGTTATAGATATCAGATGGAGATATACTGCTATTTTACTGACGGTGTAATATTTTACTGGGTGTGAGTCAGAACCAAGATCAGGGGAATCCAGAACAATGTAAGTTGTCACTTGTGGTACATTGCTGGTGCCTATGAATATCAGATGAAGATGTTATGCTATTTTACTGACGGTGTAATATTTTACTAGGTAGACGGAATACTTGAAATGGAGTTGACAATTGCTATGTTGACAGCCATATGCTCTGCATTTCAGCAGGTAAACAATGCATATTTACAAGTCACTGGCTTAACCCTTTAGCTAACTGAAGTATTACAGTCTTCACTAAAATACAAAATGAACAAAAACAAATACTGTCTCCAGACAAGAGCTCTAGATCGCTCTTTGCATCGTAACCAGTTGATTGCATCCCCTGGATTCCCTTTAGATGTTTGCTTGTTGTTTCGGCTTTCCTGTTATGATTTTGTTAATCTGATTTTTTTCATTGGTGTTTTTCTGGAAGTCAAGGGGTTAACGAGCTTCGCTTTTTCTAGGTCCGCATTTGTCTTCAGATTATTCTACAACAGGCATGTACCTGTGAGTTCCTGCCATTGTGGCTGAAACTTTTTGTGAAAACAGAGCGTTGGCTGTGTTTGCAGGCCTCCAAGCCTCCTGTGTGCTTCCTGTCGTATTCATGGACCAACTCGCGTGATGCCCAGTCCAAGGGGTCCATGTGTCCGCCAGAAGCCCTGGGGTATGGTGACCCTCGCGAGATCAAGCGATTCCTGGAGTCCCACGGAATCACTTGCTGGTTGGATACTGAGCAGATGGCCACTGTAAGTGTTTTGCTTGCTTGATGGCTGTTTGTGTGCATGTGTGCATGTGTGTGTGTGTGTGTGTGTGTGTGTGCGTACTTAAGTTCGTGTGTATGTGAGTGTGTGGGTGTTGTATTTGTGTGAATGTGTGTTGTGTGTGTGTGTGTTTGTGTTTGTGCATGAGTAAATCGATATTCTGATACAGAATTTGAACTTGGTGGAGAACGCTTTGTATTTTTGCAGGGAGCAGGCTTGTTCCAGAACATCACTCAAGGAATGCGACAGGCTAGAGTAATGGTTGCCTGCGTTTCTGATGAGGTAAAGTTGTCTGCTTCAGAAATAGAGAGATAACAAGTAGTTGATCAGGTTTTGTCAGGATGTTGGGAAATAGCTCTGTCAGGTTTCTATGGGTTGTGAAAGAGTCAATACCCTTCGAAACATACTTTACACGTGGACAATGACCACATGTGGAGACACACCCTTCGCTCGTGATTGGCCTATATGATGTCACACGTTAAAGCGTGCATCAACATTTTCAAGACCGGCACGGTTGGCCTAGTGGTAAGGCGTCCGCCCCGTGATCGGGAGGTCGTGGGATCGAACCCCGGCCGGGGTCATACCTAAGACTTTAAAATTGGCAATCTAGTGGCTGCTCCGCCTGGCGTCTGGCATTATGGGGTTAGTGCTAGGACTGGTTGGTCCGGTGTCAGAATAATGTGACTGGGTGAGACACGAAGCCTGTGCTGCAACTTCTGTCTTGTGTGTGGCGCACGTTATATGTCAAAGCAGCACCGCCCTGATATGGCCCTTCGTGGTCGGCTGGGCGTTAAGCAAACAAACAAAGAAACAAACAAAAAAAACATTTTCAAGAGTATTCACTCTTTCGCAAGACATGCAAACCTGACAGAGTATTTTTGGAATTCGTCCATATGATCAATGTTTAGTACATGTAGTGTGTTTTTTTTCTTCTGAGCTGGCTTGTCTTGACGGTTGATTTGGGGACGTTGCCTCAGTCATACTTGTGCCTTGTCGTTGAGAATTGATTTAACTTTTTTTTTATAGGGTTCTTGGTTGCATTAAACAGTATTTTGATATTTCATTTGCGTGCATGTTTGTTTGCTTATGTGGTTTTTCTTACCTGAGTTATTAGGGTGTGTGTATGTTTTTTGTTTGGTTTTGTTTGGGGTATCTCGGAAGAAAAAATTGCTTGTTTGTTGTCTTTGATATTGTCTCACTATTCCACCCTTAATCTGCCCGCAGTATGTGAAGTCAGACAACTGCATGATGGAGTTGAGGTTTGGCGTGCTGACACTCAACCTACCCCTTGTCATCTGTGTGGTGGGCACGGGGAGAGCGTGGAAACAGTCAGAGGTGAGAAGAAACACACCTTATTCTTGGGGGGTGGAGGGGGGGGGCTACTTTTTGATCGTAATAATAGTATTGATTAAAGAAACAACTTGGAAAACAAAATAGGTTAATGAATGAAATTTTTGACAAAAAAACCAAGATAAGGTTAATAAAAGGAATGGTTGATAATACAATTTTGTGAATTGTTTGTATTGTATTTTATTAAATCTTCTATTCATTACAAAATCTTGGGCCTCTGAACCTATATTGGAGACATTAATTGGTGATGCGCTGGTAAAAAGTTTTCCTATATGGAACAGAGTGAAACATACACACCCATTCAGCGGGAGGGGGTTGTAAAGACTTCATTTTCAAAATATGACAGATTATTATGTCTCCTCCCAGCTGTGGGGCAGCACCCAGGACCTCGAAATGACAGCCCACTTCGTCAACATCACCCGCCAAAGAATTTAGACACAGCCATCGTCGAACGCTGAAGAAGAAGAAGTCTCATCCTAAGTTTTGAAAACATGTTTGCATTGTTGTGTCAGGTTGGGATTCTGATGCACCGCTCCAAGGCGTCCAAAGTCTACTTCCAGCAGGAGAACCCCACAGCTTTGGACGCGCTCCTGGAGCACATCAAACAGCGAATGCCCCTCGGTGACACCAACAAAATCCAAGAAGAGGCCGTCAAGCAGCAGATGAAGGAACTCAAGCAGAAGGAGAGCAAACAGGACAAGACATTATTTAATGTGAGCACTGCGTGGTTTTGAAAGTGTGGCATTTGTAGGTTGAGAGAGAGAGAGAGAGAGAGAGAGAGAGAGAGAGAGAGACAGAGAGAGAGGGAGAGAGAGAGAGAGAGAGAGAGAGAGAGAGAGAGAGAGAGAGAGAGAGAGAGAGAGAATGTGGCAATGAGAGAGAGAGAGAGAGGGAGAGACAGGGAATGTGGCAATTGGAGAGAGAGAGAGAGGTTGGGGGATGGGCATATGTAGGTTTAGAGAGAGAGAGAGGTTGGGGGATGGGCATTTGTAGGTTTAGAGAGAGGTTGGGGGTGGGCATATGTAGGTTTAGAGAGAGGTTGGGGGATGGGCATTTGTAGGTTTAGAGAGAGGTTGGGGGATGGGCATATGTAGGTTTAGAGAGAGGTTGGGGGATGGGCATATGTAGGTTTAGAGAGAGGTTAGGGGATGGGCATTAGTAGGTTTAGAGAGAGGTTGGGGGATGAGCATTTGTAGGTTTAGATAGAGAGAGGTTGGGAGATGGGCATATGTAGGTTTAGAGAGAGGTTGGTGGATGGGCATTTGTAGGTTTAGAGAGAGGTTGGGGGATGAGCATTTGTAGGTTTAGAGAGAGAGAGAGAGAGGTTGGAGGATGGGCATTTGTAGGTTTAGAGATAGAGAGAGGTTGGGGGATGGGAATATATAGGTTTAGAGAGAGAGAGAGAGGTTGGGGGATGGGCATATATAGGTTTAGAGGGAGATAGAGGGGGGTTGGGGGGAGGGGGTGGCATTTTGGTTTATAAAGAGGGGAGGGAAACTGTGGCAGTTGTAAGTTTAGAGAGATCGAGGGGAGGGAAACTGTGGCATTTGCAAGTTTAGAGTCCAAGGGGAGAGGGGCCTTAATCTAGAAAAGCTAAGATCATATACACACAAAAGAGATCTTGAAATCCATGTCAGGGTTTGATGGGTTATATAAACATGGCGACATTTTCTAAGCATGTATCCCCCTGTAAACGGAGTATGTTTTTGAAGTCTTATATCGCGCGCGTATCTCCAGACTCGGACTCAAGGCGCAGGGATTTATTTATGCCGTGTGAGATGGAATTTTTTTACACAATACATCACGCATTCACATCTACCAGCAGATCGCAACCATTTCGGTGCATATCCTACTTTTCACGGCCTATTATTCCAAGTCACACGGGTATTTTGGTGGACATGTTTTATCTATGCCTATACAATTTTGCCAGGAAAGACCCTTTTGTCAATCGTTGGATCTTTAACGTGCACACCCCAACGTAGTGTACACGAAGGGACCTTGGTTTTTCGTCTCATCCGAAAGACTAGCACTTGAACCCACCACCTAGGTTAGGAAAGGGGGGAGAAAATTGCTAACGCCCTGACCCAGGGTCGAACTCGCAACCTCTCGCTTCCGAGCGCAAGTGTGTTACCACTCAGCCACCCAGTCTTAAAACGCCAGGGGAAAAATGGCCAAACGTGTAACAACCCACTTGTGCAACAACAACAAAACCGAGTGTTCGCGGGTGTTGCAGCCCATGAATGCCAAAGAAAAAGAGATAAACCTTGGCAATCATTTGAGAAAAGTTTGTAAGCAGCAGAAGTGGTAACTCAAACAACACTGAAACTTGCCTGTCGAGATTAAGTATTATTTTGGAAGAAGAGAAAAGGTTGGTGTTTTATATATATATATATATGGGAGATTTATATAGCGCTTGACGTTCTCTAAGCGCTTTACATATTAATTTCTGCCGTGTGAGATGGAATTTTTTACACAATATATCACGCATTCACATCGGCCAGTAAATCTCAAGCCATTACGGCGAATATTTACTTTTCACGACCTATTATTCCAAGTCACACGGGTATTTGGTGGACATTTTTTATCTATGCCTATACATTTTTGCCAGGAAAGACCCTTTTGTCAATCGTGGGATCTTTAACGTGCACACCCCAATGTAGTGTACACGAAGGGACCTCGGTTTTTCATCTCATCCGAAAGACTAGCACTTGAACCCAGCACTTGAACCCACCACCTGGGCTAGGAAAGGAGGAAGAAAATTGCTTACGCCCTGACCCAGGGTCGAACTCGCAACCTCTCGCTTCCGAGGCAAGTGCACTTTACCACTCGGCCACCCTTTCCCCCTTTTGGGGTTAGTGCACACAATTTATCCCTCAGGGTTGTGTGTTGCTCTTTTTACTGGTGTAAAATGGGGCGGGGATGTGGCTCAGTCGGTAGCGCGCTGGATTTGTATCCAGTTGGTCGCTGTCAGCGTGAGTTCGTCCCCACGTTCGGCGAGAGATTTATTTCTCAGAGTCAACTTTGTGTGCAGACTCTCCTCGGTGTCCGAACACCCCCGTGTGTACACGCAAGCACAAGACCAAGTGCGCACGAAAAAGATCCTGTAATCCATGTCAGAGTTCGGTGGGTTATAGAAACACGAAAAATACCCAGCATGCTTCCTCCGAAAGCGGCGTATGGCTGCCCAAATGGCAAGGTAAAAACAGTCATACACGTAAAAGCCGTGGGAGTTTCAGCCCATGAACGAACGAACAAACAAACTGGCGTAAAACTTTTTTTGAAGTTGAATTTGTTCTCTTATTGTTCACTGGTGCATGTTACAGGAAGAATACGAACTTACGCAGCGAAAGTTCATGCGTCACATCATCAACTACGTCAGCAGCACTGACTCCCTTCCAATGCCACGCCTTGTCATACTTGACTTTGATAAACCAGGTGACTGTTATTTCTTTTTTGTCAAATTGTAGAAAGAGAAAAAGGTTTATTTAGCCTTTCATCTGGGTTATGTGTGCATGTTTGTGTGTGAAAGTCAAAATACAAGAAACATTTGAAAATGGTTGAGCTTACATATAGTTAAGTGCAGTTCAGAATATGTTAGTGAAGTTTTTGTTGTACATTGGACACACACACGCACACACACACACACACACACACACACACACACACACACACACACACACACACACACACACACACACCCACCCACGCACACACACACACACACACACACACACACACTCACTCACACACAAACACACACACACACACAAACACACACACACACACACACACACACACTCACACTCACTCTTACACCTTTTACAACCGTGCTTTCTCAGATTTTCTGTACATAATCTCTCTAAATTTACCTCCATTTTCAGACCTCTCTGTTAAGACCTATTTTTCCCATATATGACTGGGTCTTATAAAGGAATGACAGTTTATAATAACTGTTGTGGAATTGGCGTTTAGCCCCTAATTGTAGACTTAAAGGCACAGTGCAGCTCACAGCCTTCGTTTTGCGTTTTTGTTGCAGCTGAGTGCATTTACAGTTCAAAAATCCTCCTATGGTAGTAAAACAAACCCAAAACTACCCAACGACGACATCTGTGAAGCTCGACAGTTTCTTGTTCACGCGAGTGCATAAATTAACCTAGTTATTACGTTGGTGTTTGGTCGGAGTTCGATTCAACTGAGTGATTCCGGCCTCCATTTTGTTTTACACAAACTCATGATGACGTCTGACATAGTTTGCTTTAGTGACGTGTCTTTTTGTGCATGATGTGGTGATCTACCTGATCTAAATTTAGATCCAAAAATAGGCCAAGACCAGCCGGGTCCGAGTACGAAATTAATTCGTAAAAAAATCGCAGTTCTTGACTCTTTGGGTGCAAGTCAATGAAACTTGGTAGTTCTTCTAACGGATAGCTGCCTGAGGTATGACTAAAAGCCCCAGGGGTTCCGTGCACCTGGATTAGACAAGTTCAGTACCTTTAATGCCAACAGCTTGTTCCTTGTACTCCCAAGCTCTATATTTTTCACATTTGTGGTGGTCTTAAAAATAAAAGACTTGTGTAGTTATGGGTGTTGTGGAAGACTGGTATGTATTGAGTTGCTGGTTGAAGACTGTCAGTACTAACACCGTTTCTGGGTTATAGCTTTGACAGCTCGGGCTTCTCGCGGTCTTGCACCCATGGATGAGAGCGAGAGCAGTCGCCCAGTGACAGCTGCTGGCCGGCCAGGACTTCGCCCCAAAACTGCCACACGTACACGGGAAAGAATTGAGGTTTGCTCGCTTTCACTTTGTTTAATTTTTTACATTTAGTCAAGTTTTGACTAAATGTTTTAACATAGAGGGGGAATCGAGACGAGGGTCGTGGTGTATGTGTGTGTGTGTGTGTGTGTGTGTGTGTGTCTGTCTGTCTGTCTGTCTGTGCGTGTGTGTGTGTAGAGCGATTCAGAGTAAACTACTAGACCGATCTTTATGAAATTTTACATGAGAGTTCCTGGGTATGATATCCCCAAGCCGGTTTTTTCATGTTTTCGATAAATGTCTTTTATGACCTCATATCCGGCTTTTTGTAAAAGTTGAGGCGGCACTGTCACACCTTCATTTTTCAATCAAATTGATTGAAATTTTGGCCAAGCAATCTTCGACGAAGTGCGTTCAGTTTCATTCTGTGAGTTCCACAGCTTGAATAAATGTAGTAATTTCGCCTTACGCGACTTATTTTGTTTTGTTGTTGTGTGTACTCAATCTGTTGTTGGGAGAAGAAGATGAATGTTACGTAAAATTGTTTTTCTGTTGCTCAGTCTCTTCTTGGGGGAAGAAGATGAATGCTCCATTAATTGTTTTTGTTGTTGCTCAATCTGTTGTTGGAAGAAGAGGATAAATGTTACGTAGAATTGTTTTTCTGTTGTTCAGTCTCTTCTTGGGGGAAGAAGATAAATGCTACATTAATTTTTGTTGTTGTTGCTGAATCTGTTTTTGTGGAAGAAAATAAGGGTTGAATTCGTTCTGTTCTATTGCTCAATCTGTTGTGGGGAAAAGGTAAAGAACTATTAGTGAAAAGACCAAGCGCTGGTGACATTTATGTGTGTGTGCCTGCTTTGTGTTAAATGTGTGAGAGATCTACATCTGTCTGCCATTTTGCGTTTGTACATACGTTATAGCGGTACCTGTTATTTCAGGCCCTATGATAACAGGACACCTTTAAGTAAAGGATACCTTCTGTTGTCCCTTTGCTTATAAACTTGACTAAAATATACCTACCTTAAAAGGACACCTGCAGTGAATAAGAAATCTCCAATGTGCATGTTTTTCTTTTTAGAAAAAAAAGCATGGTAACGAACGGGCACTGAATAAATGACAGTGTGTTGAAGATGATGCCTCCTACTTTAAAAAAGTTATATCGGACGTCATTATTCACTTGCATTCTATATGTACGATTGCTTGGTTGAACTTGTCAGTATTATCAATATTTGTCTCAGCAGTGGGCTTCATACTTCACCCTTGTGGAACAGTATCTATTATAAATGCTTGTCTATTGTATTGAATATGTTTTTATCTGTCATATCCATTTTGCCATAATGTAACTTCAAAGCATTGCATGACAAAATGCAAAATTGCCTGAATAAAACGGTTTTGAAGAAGAACAAATATATATTTGTCTCAGCAACCAGGGGCACAACTCTTCCTTAGCCCATGAAAGGGACAAACAAAGTTATTTCCGAACATGGTCAAGTGTTTTAGAATGTCGGACTTATTACTATTGCAGCCTGTGAGTGTGAGCACACTGGATGATGTGGAGAACTGGGAGGCAGAAACCTTTTGCATCAAGCTGCTGTGTGAATGTGAAGAGGTAGGCATAAGGCAGATCAGTTACTCTCATTTCACACAATATCTGTGTAGCAACACTGATTGCTGTTAATTATCTCCTCTTTGAATTGAACATTGTTTGGACACTGTCATATGAACCATGCCCTTAATTTCTGTACATTTCTTGACCAAATGCACACAAAAAATGTGCCTGAATGAAAAATAGAAAAATAAAAATCTCTGTAGCGATTTGATTAAATTACATATTCTTACTCCGAATCACATAAAGCATTGACGCAGTCTGAGATGCTAAGGTCTGAAAAGGCTACCCGTCTTAAACAATTTTAAAGGGAAGCAACCCCACCACAAAAAGTGTAAATGGAGCCTTGGTAATGACCACAGACCCGGGGAGTTACCTCCCATTGGTGTGTACTACGTCACTACCGCTCCTCAACACAAGGTCAAGATCATACTCAACTCAACTCAACTCAACTCAACTCAACTCAACTCAAATTTTATTGGCTTCAATTTTCAAAGAAGAATTTGTCTTGCGCTTGGGAGAAAGTAAGAGTATAACATATAAAAACAGCATTCATATCACATTTCATGTATCACACACAGTAATCACTAGTATAAGCCTACAATTATCACATTTGTACCTGTATCATACATGCAAATAAATAGTATCACATTTCCACGTATCACACACAATATATACATTACATAACATACAGCAAGCTTCCATCTCCCGCCCCCCCCCCCCCCCCCCCCCTCCCACACATCCATATCCTCGCACGTGCGTCGACTCCATACGACTTTTTCAGCTCTGAGAGAAGGTTGTTGATTTTTTGGCTCTCTCGTGGCTGTGCTGTTTGGTGTTTGTTTGACACCCACCGGCCACTTACCCGTCTTACTTGCCTTCTGCTTCGTTAGTTGGTGAGCTCTTTCCTTTTGGTCATTATTTTGACAAGAATGTTGATGTAGTTGCTGACTTTTTGTCCGTTTTTGGACTTGTAAATTTTTCAGTGACTTATTGTTCGGCCGCCATTTTTGTTGGTCATCATGGCTGACAGCGATAAAATGTGGCAAGGCCGATGTAATGGTGAGGTAAACCTTACATTACCTCCTTACTTGCCTTCTGCTTAGTTAGTTGGTAAGCTCTTTCCTTTTTGGTCATTAGTTTGACAGGAATTTCGTTGTAGTTGCTGACTTTTCGTCCGTTTTGGACTTGTAAATTTCCAGTAACTTATTGTTTGGCCGCCATTTTTGTGGGTCAGCATGGCTGACAGTGATAAAACATGGCATTAGGCTTATGTCATGATCTACCAGACCATTGATAATTGTTGTTGTTTCGGACTAAGCATGTAATACCGCTATGTCCGTTACTTATTCTGCCCCAAATGAACATGTGTTTTGGGGGCAGTTAAGCATGTCTTTGACTTCTTTTTCTTCTTGCTTTCCCTCTTTTAGGCATCGGAGCATGGCGCTCTGGTGTCTATACTGCTTAGCTCTTTATTTCCAGAGTTCCGCAGTTTGGGAGAGAAGAATTGCAGCGTCCCACGCCACCCCCCGCGGGTTAGGGGGAAGAATTTACCCGATGCTCCCCAGCATGTCGTAAGAGGCGACTAACGGATTCTGTTTCTCCTTTTACCCTTGTTAAGTGTTTCTTGTATAGAATATAGTCAATTTTTGTAAAGATTTTAGTCAAGCAGTATGTAAAAAATGTTAAGTCCTTTGTACTGGAAACTTGCATTCTCCCAGTAAGGTAATATATTGTACTACGTTGCAAGCCCCTGGAGCAAATTTTTGATTAGTGCTTTTGTGAACAAGAAACAATTGATAAGTGGCTCTATCCCATCTCCCCCCTTTCACCGTCGCGATATAACCTTCGTGGTTGAAAACGACGTTAAACACCAAATAAAGAAAGAAAGAAAGCGTCCCACGCCGCCTGCCGGTGGTGTTTTCCCCCCCTTCATTGGGTGACGCTCGCCTTTTGGGGATGGCGTCGGCGACGATTTCCGGGGAGGATCTCCTTGCTTCTTTGTCTTCTGCCTCCGTGGTTGACACTGCGGTAAGTCGAACTGGTCCACCGGCCCTCGTGAGGCTGCCGGACATTCCCTGCTGGGAAACAGTTCTTTGGCGCAGGATCCCAACCCGCAAACTTCTGTTTTGAACTCCCCTATTGTCACGTAGAGGTCATAGGCGTTTTCAGAGCAAGGGCGGCTTCTGTTTCCGGTCCTCTATCTCATGTACACGCAGAGGTCTTGACTGGAGTTGACCGCGGACTGGCCTTCGGGCGCTCGGGCTTCCGGCCCCAGTCCACTTCTGTTCTGACCTCACCTTTGCCTCGTCGCGGGCATTGGCGTTTTCAGAGTAAGGGCGGTAGCCGTTTTCGGCGCTGCGCTTCCGGTTTACCGGAAGCATAGGTCCTCCATTGCAAGTACACGTTGTGGTCTTGACTGGAGTTGACCGCGGACTGGCCTACGGACGTTCGGGCTTCCGGCCCCAATCCACGCAACCTTTGCTTCCGCATTGTGCGGCTTTGTCTGTTGCGTTTCCGGCTCTGTTCGGATACACTGTTCCTCTTCCTGACACTTCCTCTCAGATGTCAGTGAGTGAGGAACAGCAGCTGGCCTACGGGCATTCAGGCTTTCAGCCTCGGCCGGGACAGTGTTGCGGCTACTGCCTATTCAGTTCTGGTGGCTTCGGATGTTACCTCCTCTTACTCTTACCCTCATACGGGAGGGGTTGAGACAGGACGGTTTCCGGGTGGACGGGTTTCCGGTTTCCGGTCATCACGTTCATTAGTCTTCCACTGGCAACTGTGACTTAGGTCCGTGTCCGTTCGCTTGGCTATTCTGATGTACAGTCTTTAGCCAGCGATCAGACATGTTCTGGATTTCCGTCGAAGCTTTTGGCTGCTCTCGAAGCTGCGACGGAGGTTACTTCCAGATACTTTCCGGAGGGTACATCGGCTTCGGCTTTGGTTGCTCAGTTGGCGATGTCGTACTTCCGTTCCGCGAAGGAGGAAGTTTCCTACTTCCGGTTCGAGAGTCACCTTCGGTGTGTACCACCTTTCGCAGGTTTTGGCTAGACCATCTCCTCCCGGAAGTGGTATCCCCAGTGTTCCGGTTCTGCTGCTCGTTCTTCACGGTTCAGTTCCGGAACACGCTCAGCCTTGGCTGGCTTCGGCTACACAGGCTTCGACTTTTGTTCCTTCTTGTCATAAGAAGTTCACTTTGCCGAAGCCGGGCGGAACTTGTTGGCATCCTTTGCTCTTCCGCGTACACCTTTCCGGTAACGCAGGAACTTCTTCCTCTGCTGGTGAAGCAGGTTTTAGAGGGACTTGGGTGTTGCGTTCCCAGACCACACCCTTGTCTCTGCGGAGGAATTTGGACGTCAGCTTTTGGAACTTGCCTCTTTCTCGGAGATGATCGTCAGAGTGCTCTCTCTCTCGCTCTCTCACTGAGTCACTGAATCCTTTCACACTTAGTGTGGATCAGGACGCTGATGACATCTCTACTCTTTTGGTCAGCCCTTGCTAGGGTGAATGAAGAGCAAATGAGGCTGTCCTCCCTTCACTACGCGCATACAGTCATGTGTCGGAGGGATGTGTTTCTCTCGCATTCTCAGTTTACTGAGCAGACTAAGAGAGACACCTTGAGAGCTTTTCCCCGTGGTAGAGGGATCTCTTTTGGACATCTGGTGTTTGATACCAGAAGGAAGGAGATCCAGTTGAACAGAGATCAGCAGTTCTCAGACTTCTCTCTGCAAGGGTTGAAGCAGAGCTAGCCTCCTCAGGAGAAGCAGGCTCAGGCCTCTGGCCAAGCTAAACCGGCAGCCATTAGCCTGTCTCTGACTGGTTCTCGAGTTTCGAGGTAAAGATCAGTGTCGGGCAGGGGGAGGGGCAGCTCTAGCAGCAAGCCTTACCCCCAATGAAGTGCTCCCGATCTCACTCTCCCCTCCGCCCTCCACTTTCGTATTGGATGGTCTCTGTACACAGCCAATGGATGGTGGGAGTGGTGAGGTCGGGCAACTTCAATCGATTTGACGGATGCATATTTTCACATTCTTATGCATCTGTCCGATCTTAACACAGCGAACAAGGTCTATCAGCTCGAGCACCCGCCGAGGTCTCTTCTGGTCGGATCTAGGGCTGGCCTCAGTCAGTGTAACAGTCGTTTTCAGTCACGGGCTGCTTCTTCTGTCGCACTTCCAGTTTTAACCGGAGAGGTTGTTCCTCTCACCGACGGTTAAGGAGGTACGTCAGGGTTTTTTGGAACAACGGCTGACCTAAGGGCATCTAGGTTTATAGCCTCAGCCTGTGCAACAGCCATTCCACCTGTTGGCCGTGGTGGTTGCTTCCTCTGTTCTTGTGGCTTCGGATTTCGACAATTCTTTCCTTATTTCTTAGGACTGGGTGGCCGAGTGGTAACGCACTTGCACTCGGAAGCGAGAGGTTGCGAGTTCGACCCTGGGTCAGGGTGTTAGCAATTTTCTCCCCTCTTTCCTAACCTAGGTGGTGGGTTCAAGTGCTAGTCTTTCGGATGAGACGAAAAACCGAGGTCTCTTCGTGTACACTACATTGGGGTGTGCACGTTAAAGATCCCACGATTGACAAAAGGGTCTTTCCTGGCAAAATTGTATAGGCATAGATAAAAATGTCCACCAAAATACCCGTGTGACTTGGAATAATAGGCCGTGAAAAGTAGGATACGCGCCGATATGGCTGCGATCTGCTGGCCGATGTGAATGCGTGATGTATTGTGTAAAAAAAAATTCCATCTCACACGGCATAAATAAATCCCTGCGCCTGGAATATGTGCGCAATATAAATTGCATAAAATAAAAATAAATTTTTTTTTTTTTTTAAAAATCCCTGCGCTTAGGACTGTACCCACGGAATACGCGCGATATAAGCCTCATATTGATTGATTGATTGATTTCTCTTCCTATGCAGGAGATGAGGCAGGACGATTTCCGTTTGGGTGGGGTTTCTGTCTTCACGTTACCCCGTTCACCCTTTTTTTTGCCACAAGCAACTGGACTATGGTCCTTGTTTGTCTTTCGCTGAGTCGGACTCTGTCTTTCTCTCTGGTGTTTCGTCCAAACTTAAGGTGCGCTTGAGTTGGCCTCGGAGGTAACATACAGATTTTCCTGAGGGGGCATTGTCTTTGGCAATGTATGTTTGAGGAGTCATCCTTTGTGGCTTACCACCTCTCTCAGGTTTGGCTAGTCCTCTCCTTCGGGCAGAGGGTTAGCTAATGTTCCGGTTCTTTGCTGTGGGCTCATAGCCCAGCATCTTATTTGGCAACCGAAACTTTCGTTTCGTACTTGTACATGTGTACTGTGGGTACTTCGGAACAATGGCTGTCCTACGGGCATCACGGCTCTCAGCCTTGGCCATG
The DNA here is from genome assembly GCF_037325665.1 of Littorina saxatilis. Taxonomy (NCBI): domain Eukaryota; kingdom Metazoa; phylum Mollusca; class Gastropoda; order Littorinimorpha; family Littorinidae; genus Littorina; species Littorina saxatilis. Next base: position 33,949,945 of record NC_090250.1, on the reverse strand, counting down.
GCCTGTGCAATAGTCTCCTGTCTGTCGCTGTTTGATTATGGCGTTTTTGGTTCCTGTGACTTCGATTTCGACTCTTTCTTTCTTCACATTCATCCTAGATGGGGTGAGTCAGGACGACTTCCGTTAGGTCGGGTTTCCTTTTACAGTCACCCTTCTACCACAGGCAACTTTGACTACGGCGTTTGCGCGTTTTTGGGTTTTTCGCCCAAGCTCAGGAAGGCTCTTGATTTGGCCGCGAAGGCTGAACTGCGGACACTATGGCTTTTAGCCATTTTGTTCATGGTCACCGGTCACACCAGGCTTCGACCACTGTGACTTCCGCACTTCCGGTTGCTTACGCACAATCGTAAGTCGCTGCTTCCTCGTACTATCTCTCTCTGCTTTCGCAGGGACTGGTAGAGGATAACTGGCGACCATCTCTTTTGAGGGCAGCTAGACTGCTGGTTACGGCACCCTTCTCAAGCATGCTTTATGGGTGACGATGTCAGTTTCTTTCTTTGGTGTTTTTTCTGTCACTACCCAGGAGACTATGTTTCTTGTCTTGGTTAGACTTGGACTCTAATGCAGGGAAGCAGTACAGCGTGCATTGGAGGGTGAGCGTTTCTTCACGTTCTTGGAATTTTAGGAACGTTTTTTGCTCTTTTTTGAGCTTTTCCCATCGAGTTGGACTCTGGTATCTTGTACTCAGGCGTCTCTCTCGCTCATTGTGTGGAGATCGGTCACTCTTCTCTTGAGCTGACTTCTATCTCACAGGCCTTTTTGGTCTTCACTCCATCCCAAGGTTTGCATACTTTGGCATGATTGTCTTACGGTCACCTCGAGGGTTCGTCCTACTCAGCACTGAGTGGACAACGTTATGCACGGATCGTTCCAGGGCATTGGCATTTCCTTCCAATAGAAAGGGGGGGGCAGCTTCTTTTTCCCCTCGACTCGGCTCGGGTTCATTAAATCCAGGGCTTGGGTCTCTTCCTGGGCCGTTTTACGGTCCGGGAGATTGGGTGAAGTGCTGGGCACAGCTTACTGGCTCTCTGAAGTTGTCTTTAGCAAGTTTTGCCTGAGAGACATCGCGGCTGTCAATCAGGACGTTTCTCGGGTCCCTTCCTGGCTTGTTGGCAGCGGGCCAGTTCCTGGCAAGGGTTTTAGAGTGAGTTAGATTTTTTCTTTCCCACCGGGCCCTTCCTGACTTGTTGGCAGCGGGCCAGTTTCTGGCAAGGATTTTTAGAGTGAGTTAGATTTTTCTTTCCCACCGCCTTGTTGAAGCTATCGGCTTTATGTGATTCGGAGTAAGAATATGTAATTTAATCGAAAATTTTAAAAATAAATTTTCATTTGATTAATATACTTACCCGAATCACATAGTTTATGCCCTCCCACCAACCCCGCTTATGGTTTTTTAGTTTCTTTAAAGCCGTATGATCTTGACCACGTGTTGAGGAGCGGTAGTGACGTAGTACACACCAATGGGAGGTAACTCCCCGGGTCTGTGGTCATTACCAAGGCTCCATTTACACTGTTTGTGGTGGGGTTGCTTCCCTTTAAAATTGTTTAAGACGGGTAGCCTTTTCAGACCTTAGCATCTCAGACTGCGTCAATGCTAAATGTGATTCGGGTAAGTATATTAATCAAATGAAAATTTATGTTTAAAATTTTTGATTTTAGATTCTGTGCATTCAGTTACACCAGTAAACCAGATATATTGCTGGATGAGGTCAGCTGGCTCCTTCATGCTGTTTGAAGTATGTACGCCCCAATTGTCTCATTATTATTTTCTGCCCTTTTCAAAGACCACAAGGTTGAAGTACAAAACCTAGTGAATAATTCCTTTTGTCTATGATTAAAAGTACCAATAATTAATTGATTCTTGATTTGATGTTAGCATGAGTCTTTGTTTTGGATTTTTATTTAAACTTGTTGTGTTTTTGCAGGGCTGGCACATGTTACCAATGTCTTTCCCTATCAAGCTGGACGATGAGTTCATGCCGCTGATCAGACGATGTTCAGCGTATCTGGCACGACTGTACGCCATCTTGCAGCAGTCCTCCGTACAGCTCAACTGTTTTGCCGGAAAACGAGGCAAGAAGTACCGCGAGTGGATTGAGGAGGTGGGTCTTCTTTCATCTTTCCTGGTTTCTTTACAAAGAATAAACAGACTTTAAGAGAAAGAGGTGGGGGGGGGGGGGTGTTCACATTGTGTGCACACATTTTGACATGTTTTATGTGTGACATGTATTGTTCAGAGGGGGGGTAGAGTGAGTGAGGAGGTATTTACGCTGAAGAACTGGTCAAGTTGCCAGTGGGATGGCGGAGGGGGTAACTGTTCTCTGTTCCTTTCTGTCCTTATCTAGCCCTTGAAGGATTGACCAATTTATTTTTTTAAATTTCCTTCTGTCTTTTGTCTTATTGTTTTGGGTTATCTGAATGTAAATGATATGTTATAGAAGCCTAAGAACGCAACATACACAACGAGGACAGTGTGCAGATTTGCGGTCAACTTATATACACTGGCGGCTGTTTGTTCAGGGACTTCTTGATATATTCTTTATGCATTGTAATTTTGAAGGCTCTCCGGGATGTTACCAGTGTAACCCATGCTGTGTTTTTGTGTGGTGCACAGAACTCGACGGAGAACCCCAATTTCATTGAAGCGTTCAGCGCCATCAGACTGCGACTGGCAGAGAACAAGGAGGCTGACACGTTCATGGATCAACTCTGCAGGTAGGAGGACTTGTCTGTGTCCCTTTAAGATACCCCCTCTTTCAACCACCCCAAATCTAAGAAAATCATGTCTTAAAGGTGAAGGGGTCTTACAGGGGAGGTCAGTTTACGGATAGAATGAAAAGAAAGTCTTAAAAGATGTGGTCTTCAAAAGGGGGAAGTCTGAAATTGAGGGGGGGGGGGGGGGGCGGGGGAGGGTAATTGTGCTTCATTAAACAGTTTGTCTTTGTGTGCCCCGATGGAAAGGGGATGTGCAAATGTCAAGTCTGTCTTCCTTATACCTGCCTTCCTGTCTCTCTTCCAACAAATACAGACACTATGAAGAGCAAGTCGGAAAAAAATTGAGGTTTTAAAGTAGAGGGAGTCTTTAAAATGGAAGTTCTTAACACAGAGGTTACACAGTAGTACTTTTCAGTCTACTGAACACACAAAGCAAAAGAGCAGATTATTGAGAGAGAAAAAAATAAAAAAAGGACAACAGATATAATACAATTGAGTTTTTGCTTCAATGCTGTGTGTTTGTCCCCAGGTGTCACCTTCCGAGCGGCAAAACTTACTGGCTGTGCGCCAAGCACCAGGACGGTCCTCGCATCACCAAGCTGACCACGGAGTCGGCCACGCGAGACGAGGTGCGCCGCGTCCTATTTGAGGAGGACATCATGCTTAAAGAGCTGATGGAGGCGTCGCCATTGTACAAGAGTCGCAAAGCTCAGAACAGCATGGGCAGCTCCATCGTTCTGCCCGCCAAAGGTATGAACAAAGGTTTGGTCGTAATTGTACCAAGTACACAGAGTACAGTGAAACACCAAGTACAGTAGAACCAAAATCGGGTAAATTTGCAAACTGGTAGAACAGATATTTTTACAAAAAGTAAAGTCTTGAAAGCTGGAGGTCTGATAAAGAGGGTTCCATTGCAGCAGGTAGGGAGCATTAAACAAGGAGTCTGATGGAGAGAAAAAAATTGAAATAAATTAATGAAATAAAAAAATTAGGTAAAACATAGATAAACATGCATTTTAAGAAGCAAGATATCGCCTGGGAAATCGTGTGACCTTGTAAGTGACTTGGCGCCAAGAAGCACTTACCAGGTCCCACGATTTCACCGACGATATGCTGGACTGCTGTTAATTTATATTTCACTCGGTGACAACGTAAAAAATTGCTATTTAGTGTTCATTCTGCATTAAAACAAGATTGTGTAAGTTTGATACCGAAACCAGGTCAGTAGCCCATGCAGAAAGTGTTGTTACCTCAGAGACAGTGTGCTTATCAATCAGCCACAAGCCTTCACATAAAGTCCCTGTAATTTTTTCTTTGCAAAGGTTTGAGGTTTTCTAATTGGTTTATATGTGAACAAAACACCTCCTGCCATTGTTCAAGGCTTTCACAGAGAAAGGTAATGCAGAGAAAGAAAATCGCAGACAAATCTCATGAGGGTATCATGTGACGGTGTTTTGGTTTTTTTGCAGTTGCTAATGCTATCAACAAGACCAAGGAGAAAATAGGCAAGATTGCCACTCAAGCCTCATACAAAGGAGCACCACAGAACGGTGAGGCTGACACCGCCAAGGCCACCCCCACCCCCACCCCTTCAGAGTCTTCAAAGTCCAGCAAAAAGGATCTGCAGAGGCAGAGGTCGACGACGATGAAGGTCGCAGGTACAGTGGCCGATGCTGTGGCGTCTTCTTCACAGAAGAGGGATGAGGCAAAGAAGAATGGAAAAGACGAGGGGAATGGCAAGAGCAAGGCTTGTGCTTTGATGTGAGCCTACGGTTCTGGCAACAAAGCTGTGGTCTGTAGTAGATTACTTTTCTCCTGCAAAAGAAAGACAATTCCACTGTTGTTAGACCAGCAGTTTAGATGATGCTGTTCTGTAGATGAAAGAAATGCTCATTTGATAAGGTCTGAATCAAAAATCTCAGTTGATTACTTCCATCGACTGATTTGCTCGTGAAGCACTGTGCTTTGACTTTAGCACAATTAAGGGATTTGTTTTGCCCCTCCTTTAAGGCCTAAATCAAAAAGCTAAGTTGAATATTTCAATTGTCTGATGTGTTTGTGAAGCACCATGCTTTGAATTTAGCACATGAAATCTGTTTTGCCCCTCCTTTAAGGCCTAAATCAAAAAGCTAAGTTGAATATTTCAATTGTTTGATGTGTTTGTGAAGCACCATGCTTTGAATTTAGCACATGAAATCTGTTTTGCTGCTGCTTTAAGGTCTAAATCAAAAAGCATAGTTGATTATCTTTATTGCCTGACTTGCTTGTAAAACGTTGTGCTTTGGGTTAGGCACAAACTAGAATCTGTAATACGGATGACTGTTTGTGTCACCAATGCTTACTGACTGTCTCTGATCACTAATGATCATCATTGTGATATGTAAATACAGCATTCTGTGATAATCGTTTTTTGTGTTGTTTTTTTAACTTGAATTTATGCCTCTTGATTCCCATGGGAACATAGGGCTGCAGCAGATAACCAGTTACTTTTTTTTTCTCTGTTTTTTTATGATAACCTTTTTGCATTTTAATATGGCTGATTCCAGATGCTGATGCGGTAATTATATGAGACGATTTACAGTGTCATGATGCTCATCCTCTTCATTTTTGTTTGTGTTTATTTTTCATGTTATCAAAGTTAACGCCATATGTACTCGATGACTATACACGCTAATTGCTTTACCAACAGCTGGAGACATGCTAAATTAAGTTCCCTGCAAAATATTGTGGTCTAGGACCCCTTCAATGTTGAGATATGTTAATTTTCATTTTGATCTGGACCGTCCTATTTATAGATTTGGCAACACATGTAACGTTGATGCAAGGGAGCTAACACCGCGGCTTTGTTGACATCCTCACTTTTTCAGAGGCTAGAACAAGCTGTAATGCATGTATTATGGTCCGCGCATGGTGACATATCGTCATTATATGGTCTTATGGTGCGTTTGACATCGATTATGGGCAAACTACACTTTGTAAACACGGGAGTGCGTACATATGCCTTTAACGTAATGTCAACTTTTTATGTTATAACATGGTAATGATAATAGTATGATGTTATAATAATTATTTTGATTCACAGTGTTGTATGGTTAACAGATGATTTCCAATGTGTAATGACTTATTAGTAATCTGCTAATTCTCTTTTCTTTTTTTCTTATGACTACTTCCCGTGTTATCACAAGTTTTCTCAATTATGTATTGTTATGATAATAAGATTGATTCAAAGTGTCATGATTTACAGATGAGATTCGATACTTCTTGGCTTGTCAGTAACCTGCTCATTCTATTCTCTCTTTCTTATGTGTATTTTTTATGTTATCGCAGATTATGTGAATTATGTATATTAGGATACACGTTTTAACGTTGATTTCTCTTCTTTCTCATTTGCTATAACATTGTTTCAAAGTGTCACAATTATGATTAATAGGTGATTTTTAATATGTGGCTTATCAGTGACCTGCTCATTCTATTCTCTCTTTTTATGTGCCCTTTTCCTGTTATCACAAGGTATGTCAATTATGTTTATCATTATGATAATATAATAACTGACATGATACTTTAATGTATAATGCATGATTCACAGTGACCTTGCTATGAATTACAAATAATTTGCTCATATTGTTGTTGTTTTTGTCAATTTAAAAATGATAAAATGTATTTGTGCAATACTGTAAAGAATCTATTAAAAAGACCAAGAAAAAAACTCACACAGCTATCTGTGTCTGTAATGAAATTGAGACCATAGCAGGTCACTTGGTATGTATTCATCGATTCACTGTGGATATTTGATGACATGTATTTGAATAATCTTTTCATTGTTTTTGTTTGTTTATTTTTATGAACATTTTTTTTTTATTACACAGACAATGTAATTTTTAAAGAAATTTTTTTTTTTTATTAATTTCATTTTTTTCCATACCATCCTGACGAAGGCAGTTACATGGTGAAATATTGATTTAAACGTATCTAACCTGGTTACTGGTGTGTTGTATTTTTATTTGTATGTACACTGTAAATTTGTTTTCTTAAGTGGTCAGACTCCCTACTTGCTGCTTTTCTGTGCTACAGTAGCCATTGATCTGATGTCTCAGATTAATTAAAATAATTAATTGCATGATTAATTACATTAATGAAAATGATTGTCTCAGTCTCTTCTGAACGAGCTTCTGGACAATTTGTCAGACAAGTTTATTTTCTGTATTATAAGTGTACATCTGTCTGTCCACTTAAAAGACTGCTGGTTCGAAGATGAGTGACCATAACGTTTTGTTTTGTCACAACTAAGGATTCCTATAACATACATCCTTTTCTATTTTTTTATTAATTAATCTGATGTTTATACTATGTACTGTACACGACTCCGTCCTTTGCCAGGATTGTTTAGGCCAAAAAGAAAAATATGTCTGTTTCCGGTAACCCGACCGACCCAATTTTTGAGCGCCGACCCTAAAGGTTTTTTTCGCTTTTCGTACAAAAATAAAAAATAAAAAATAAAATATGAAGTCAAGTATACTTTATTTAGTTTCAATATATCTAGGTCAAAAACATGTGCTAAATAATTGTAAGTAAACTAAGGAAGTGTTTAAAATAAATAAATAAACACGTAAAAAGACGTTAACAAAACGTAAGAAAAAAAAATAAAAAAAAACCGACCGACCGACCGACCCTATTTTTTTTGGCGATGTTACCGGAAACAGACATATTTTTCTTTTTGGCCTTATCTCAAGGTGCTTCTATAATTGTTTTCTGTTCTTTGTTTCGGGTTTTCTTTCTTTCTTTCTTACTTAGTTGACCTTCTTCTGCGTGTACTCTTGCTGATGGCTTCTTTTTTGTCTGCTTTCAAATGTCTCTTCCATGTTTTTGGAAAACAAATTTTTTTCTCCTTGTCTCTATTGTTGCAGTACCAAAAAAAATGGCTTCAACTCAGGTCCAGAATATTGATGACCTATGTTTTTAATTATTCATAGTCTTAACTGCTTGTTATAAAATTGTTTTACTAGAATACCTCGGGGGTGTTTTACAAAGTGCTTGGCTTAATACCTCTGTGTCTTGCTCCCAACAACAGCATAATATTGTCCCAGGCATTTTTGACAAGGGGGACTACTGCATTGCCGTGTCTGAGCTGCTGTACTGAGTAATCTCCCTTGTCACACATTATTGTTGCTCACACATTATTTTTACAATGTTGTATTTGTTTTATCCAAATTGTATTACATGTACACTGAACACTTTCTTTTTGTATTTTGTGTTCCTCAAAGGGAAGGAAAGTTTGTGTTTAGACTGAGGCTGGTTATTTCTCATGCCTAATAATAAGTCGACTTCTAACCCATGTGCAGAACAGCGTCAAAGAATGTTAAAGATGTGGTTTTGTTGTTGTAAATCCTATGTTTGAATTATTGATACAGAGGATTAGCAGGTGTTCACTTCTAAGCAGAAGACATCCGTTCTGTCTCTGTTTTTCTCATACCAAAAGATGTGATACTTAATGTGCATATATTGGTTTTTGTTTAACATGCATAGCTTGTCTTTTCTGCCTAACATTTAAACCAAGGGCACAGTAGCTAGTTTTCTGAAAACAATATTATCTGTGATTTTTTTCTTTATACATGTATTTACTTTTTAAGGTACAATTTTATTTGTACACAAGGTGAAGGGTACGACACGTTTGATATTGCATGTGTGGAATATTTGTAATCTGCTTATCTTGTCTGAAACAATATGACAGAATGTATGTACACATTTTAAATGTTGTCTTATTCATTAATGTCACACTTTTTTCTTTTCTTTTTTTAAATTGAGGTACACTGAACATGTACACCATACTTTGGTTTATTGTGTACCCACCGAGGGGAACAAAAGTTGTTGCCATTTATTAAGAAGGTTTGTTATTTTTTATGCATGATCCTTGGCTGGTTTCTATGTTGGCACATTTGTTTTATTTAGCTAGCCGGATGAGATATCATATAACTATTAATGTTAATCAAACCTGGTTTCCTGATGTGTCCTCTCTTTTTTAAGCTATTTAATGTATGTTTGGAACTTTCAATCTGCTGTCCTCATCCAAAATAGGGACTTTGTGAATGTTTTATTAGATTTGTTGTTTATGAATACACATGCACCATTGCTCTCTTGGACCTTGTCCAAAATAGGTACGGAATTTATCAAGAGGGAACTTTGTGAATGTTTTATTGGATTTGTTGTTTATGAATACATGTATACTTGCACCATTGCTCTCTTGGTTCCATGGCATTCTAACAGCAGGGGGACCAGCTCAGTGGGTAATCGAGACTGTTGTGATATGCTGCTTCTTTGATCTCCTTTCAGTTTCACATCTGTGATGGTTTTGCATAAAGCTGTTTTGCTTTGATACTGTTGATATCTTCTTCTTCTTCCTTTTTATTCATGGGCTGAAGCTCCCACATTCACTCATGTTTTTGCACGAGTGGGTTTTTACCTTTATGACCGTTTTTACCCCGCAATTCAGGCAGCCATACACCGCTTTCGGGGGACTGTTGATATATAGGCCTTGGTTGTCATAGCAGTAATGGTTAAATTGCTCAACACTTTTTTCGATATTATAATGTTGACATGAACATTTTCTTGAATATACTCTGTGTGTATCCGTCCCAATCTAAACAGATTGTCTTTTTTTATGGTTTTTATGTTCTGTGTGATATGGCCCTTTATTTTTCTGCCCAAATACTACAGCTTTCTAAGAGGTGAAGGGTTTTTAGCTATGCATAGATAGTTACCTTAAAGTTCTGATGATTCCAATACTATACATGTACTTGCTTCTGTATCATACACAAATCGCTCTTTATAAGTTAAGTGTACACAGAGATTGTAAGCACTGTACCAATATTCAATCAATCAATCAATATGAGGCTTATATCGCGGGTATTCCGTGGGTACAGTTGTAAGCGCAGGGATTTAAAAAAAAATTTTATGCAAGGCGCAGGGATTTATTTATGCCGTGTGAGATGGAATGTTTTACACAATACATCACACATTCACATCGGCCAGCAGATCGCAGCCATTTCGGCGCATATCCTACTTTTCACGGCCTATTATTCCAAGTCACACGGGTATTTTGGTGGACATTTTTATCTACGCCTATACAATTTTGCCAGGAAAGACCCTTTTGTCCATCGTGGGATCTTTAACGTGCACACCCAAATGTAGTGTACACGAAGGGACCTCGGTTTTTCGTCTCATCCGAAAGACTAGCACTTGAACCCACCACCTAGCTAGGTTAGGAAAGGGGGGAGAAAATTGCTAACACCCTGACCCAGGGTCGAACTCGCAACCTCTCGCTTCCGTTACCACTCGGCCACCCAGTCCTTATTGTTTGTAATGCAGCAGATAATCCTTGCCTTAATTGTCATTTGCAGTTGTATACATGGGTTCCTTTTTATTGAGTCACTTGAGAAAAAGTGACTCTATGTAATCGGTCAGTGTTAGTCTGTCCGGCCAGCCGGCCGGCCGTCCGTCCGGCCGGCCGTCCGGCCGGCCGTAGACACCACCATAACGTTGGACTTTTCTCGGAAACTATCAAAGCGATCGGGCTCATATTTTGTTTAGTCGTGACCTCCAATGACCTCTACACTTTAACGATGGTTTCGTTGACCTTTGACCTTTTTCAAGGTCACAGGTCAGCGTCAAAGGAAAAATTAGACATTTTATATCTTTTCTCGGAAACTATCAAAGCGATCGGGCTCATATTTTGTTTAGTCGTGACCTCCAATGACCTCTACACTTTAACGATGGTTTCGTTGACCTTTGACCTTTTTCAAGGTCACAGGTCAGCGTCAAAGGAAAAATTAGACATTTTATATCTTTGACAAAGTTCATCGGATGTGATTGAAACTTTGTAGGATTATTCTTTACATCAAAGTATTTACATCTGTAGCCTTTTACGAACGTTATCAGAAAAACAAGGGAGATAACTAACCTTTTCTGTTCGGCAACACACAACTTAACGTTGGGCTTTTCTCGGAAACTATAAAAGTGACCGGGCTCAAATTTTATGTGAACGTGACTCATTGTGTTGTGAATAGCAATTTCTTCCTGTCCATCTGATGCCTCATATAATATTCAGAACTGCGAAAGTGACTCGATCGAGCGTTTGCTCTTCTTGTTTCTGAATGTTTTATCACAATATTTGAATTTACTTTTATCACTGTATAGCTGTTTGACGTTTCTGTGTAACAGCAGATGATCACATATAGTTATTTTAATAGTTGTGAATATTATGTAAACAGCTATGACAATTTTAAATAATGGCATTCTACACACACTACCACCCCCTCCCCCCCATTTTAAGAAAACTTTGCTTTTCCAGATTGTCTGTCCATAACCTCTGTAAAAGTACCTCCAGTAACTCCCTCCTTTTTAGGACCTGACTTTTTCAGATTTGTGTGTGTCTTAAAAGAAAGGTTCCAGTGTACCAGGTAAAATCCTGGAAGGATGTGTGGTGATTAACAAGATAACAGTAAGGAAGGTATTGTTGATACAGCATTCCCTCTCATGAACGGACACCCTTGGGCCATAGCAGAACTGTCCGCACATTGCAGGTGTCCGGTCACGGGAGGGGTGACCACACCACCCCCTCCCCCATACACTCACAGAGACACACAAACAACAGGATTGAGTCTATGCTAATCACTTTTTGTGGCTACTAAACAATAACGGCTGTGATCTTTGTACCAAGAGCCGGACTGCTCTGTTATCGATTTTGTTGTGGTAAAAATTTGAGATGGTCTGTCCGTACATGGGAGGTATGACCTGCTGTTGGGACCGAAATTGAGTGTCCGCGTCCACGTTTTGCAGGTGTCCGTTTAAGGGGGGGCAAATATAGAAGGAAAACACTCCGTGCCAAGCAAATGTGTCCGTACATGTCAGGTGTCCGCTCACGCCGGGGGCCGTACATTGCAGGGACTGCTGTACTGATTTTGCACCATTGTGTCCTACAACATTTCAAACTGCCATTTCTGCTACTAATTACAGAACATGATATGCCTTCATTTGCAAACTTAATTTGGGTTTTGGATTGTTTTAAAAATATCTCATGTTCATGCTTATAGTACGCTTTTGCTTTTATAATAGGATGCTGGAAACTGCATTCCAATGTTCGGTGATTCCCCTGTAAACGAGAGTGTAATAGATGAAAGGCTAACATCAATCAGTAACTTGTAAATAAAATAATAATCTTGTATGCAAATAGTCTCTTTGTGTATCTGTGTGTTAGCGTGTGTGTCTGTTGTGTGTATGCTTGTGTCTGTCTTCTTCTGTGTTGGTGTGTGTTTGTGTGAGTGTGTGTGTATGTGCGTGATGTTTTTTCCCAATGTATCAAACACACATACACACACACACAAACACACACACACACATATTTGCCATATACCCCCTCTGTGGCAGACTGGGATGAGATTATTCAGCTAGGCTGTCTGTGATCCAATCTTTGTAGTACTCTCTGATGGTTTGCCTAATGAGTAAGTGTTTGAATGGAAAGACAATGATGATCCTCTGTTACCCAGCTTTCTCACCAAAGCAACATCTTAAATTGGAACCTGTCAGTCTTGTTGCTGCATGGTCACCTGACTGCATCCACCCCAAGTGGCAGTTCCTTTGAAAGATTGCATGTTCGGAGGTGTGTGTGTGTGTGTGTGTGTGTTACAGACTCGTCAATTCATCCGCAAATCACTTTCATTAATGACAACACCTACAGAGTTTAAGACGCAGCTCAAGCGCGTGCTTTGTACATTTAGTCAAGTTTTTATCCAGAATCGAGACGAGGGTGGTGGTGTGTATACAAATATGTGTTTTGAATGTGTGTGGACTTTAGATCGATTCCCAGAACACTACTGGACAGATCTTCATGAAACTTGTATGTTATTTCTTCGAGATGATATCACCACACGTTGTTTTTACATTTAGTCAAGTTTTGACTAAATGTTTTAACGTAGAGGGGGGAATCGAGACGAGGGTCATGGTGTATGTGTGTGTGTGTGTGTGTGTGTAGAGCGATTCAGAGTAAACCACTTGATCGATCTTTATGAAATTTTACATGAGAGTTCCTGGGTATGATATCCCCAGACGTTTTTTTCTGTTTTTTACATTTAGTCAAGTTTTGACTAAATGTTTTAACATAGAGGGGGGAATCGAGACGTGGGTTGTGGTGTATGTGTGTGTGTGTGTGTGTGTGTGTGTGTGTGTGTAGAGCGATTCAGAGTAAACTACTGGACCGATCTTTATGAAATTTTTCATGAGAGTTCCTGGGTATGATATCCCCAGACATTTTTTTTCATTTTTTCGATAAATGTCTTTGATGACGTCATATCCGGCATTTTGTAAAAGTTGAGGCGGCACTGTCACACCCTCATTTTTCAATCAAATTGATTGAAATTTTGGCAAAGCAATCTTCGACGAAGGCCGGACTTTGGTATTGCATTTCAGCTTGGAGGCTTAAAAATTAATTAATGACTTTGGTCATTAAAAATCTGAAAATTGTAATTAAAATTACTTTTTTATAAAACGATCCAAAATTACGTTTATCGTATTCTTCATCATTTTCTGATTCCAAAAACATATAAATATTTTATATTCAGATTAAAAACAAGCTCTGAAAATTAAAAATAGAAAAATTATGATTACAATAAAATGTCCGAAATCGAAGCTTACAAATTAATCAATCAACTTTCTTTTATTGAAATTCCAAAGTTTCCAAACTGGAAATTTCGAAAAAAAGATTCAATTACGATTGCATTGTATTCTTAAATTTTTAATAACAAAATATAAACAGAAGCTATCATCTTTACTCTGAAATATGTTGAAAATCGGTTTTGCAACTTATGTCCTATGTTTGCATGCTTCGCCGAAACCAGCTCGACCCGTCGCCGTTTACATGTTTTGGCTTGCCAGGACTTGGTAGTCTTGGAGATGACTGATCCCGTGTTTTCAGTGTCGATCTACTACTTTTAGACCGACAGGTTGTCTAAACGTTTTGATATTGCTTGGCGCGCGACTTGTTTTATAAAACTTTCCTGGGCCAGAGGGGAAATTTTGTTTGTTTGTTTGCTTAACACCCAGCCGACCACGAAGGGCCATATCAGGGCGGTGCTGCTTTGACATATAACGTGCGCCACACACAAGACAGAAGTCGCAGCACAGGCTTCATGTCTCACCCAGTCACATTATTCTGACACCGGACCAACCAGTCCTAGCACTAACCCCATAATGCCAGACGCCAGGCGGAGCAGCCACTAGATTGCCAATTTTAAAGTCTTAGGTATGACCACAGAGATATATCTCTGTGGGTATGACCCGGCCGGGGTTCGAACCCACGACCTCCCGATCATGGGGCGGACGCCTTACCACTAGGCCAACCGTGCCGGTTTCAGAGGGGAAATCTGTACGTGTCAATGAGGGGACTAAACACAGCAGT
>NC_090250.1:33903284-33930784 GCF_037325665.1 Littorina saxatilis | reverse complement strand
GAATCAGAAAATGATGAAGAATAAGATGAACGTAAATTTGGATCGTTTTAAAAACAAATTAATTTTTTTTACAATTTTCAGATTTTTAATGACCAAAGTCATTAATTAATTTTTAAGCCACCAAGCTGAAATGCAATACCGAAGTCCGGCCTTCATCGAAGATTGCTTGGCCAAAATTTCAATCAATTTGATTGAAAAATGAGGGTGTGACAGTGCCGCCTCAACTTTTACAAAAAGCCGGATATGACGTCATCAAAGGTATTTATGGAAAAAAAGAAAAAAACGTCCGGGGATATCATTCCCAGGAACTCTCATGTCAAATTTCATAAAGATCGGTCCAGTAGTTGGGTCTGAATCGCTCTACACACACACACGCACAGACAGACAGACGGAGAGACACACACACATACACACACACACACACACACACACACACACACATACACACACACACACACACACAAAACACACACACATACATACACCACGACCCTCGTCTCGATTCCCCCTGTACGTTAAAACATTTGGTCAAAACTTGACTAAATGTAAAAACATTTTAGTCAAAACCTGACTAAATGTAAAAAGCTGAGGATATTATACTCAGGAACTCTCATGTGAAGTTTCATGAAGATCGGTCCAGTAGTTTTCTCGGAATCACTTTACACACACACACACACACACACACACACACACACACCCCACACACACACACACCCACACACACACACCACTACCCTCATCTCGATTCCCCCTCTATGTTAAAAAAAATCAGTCAAATCTTGACTAAATGTAAAAAAAACTAAACAAAGCAAAAGAACTCACAAACAAACAAACAAACAAACAAAAAACAATGATAAGCAAAGAAAAGAAGAGATGGAATGTTTTAAATTGAATTTGTTCATAACATTAAAAAACAAAACAACAAAAACAAAACGGCAACAAAAAGTAACATGCGCGTGGGCTAGTGGATTCTTGCGGCGGTCCATTGCAAGAGTATGTGCGTAATAAAATTGTTATGATATTCATATATATTTATTTAAAAAAATATATATAAAAAAAGTCATGTGCATGGGCTTCAAGTGGTGGATTCTTCGTTCGCGACAGTTCGTCACTATATATATATAGTCGGAAAGAGAAGCCAAGTGCATCATAAAGTTCAGTTCCGCCTAACTGTGTAAAAACGACGTGAGAAAAAAAACACAGACGTGTATTCTCCTGTTTCTCTTTTTCTCCTATTACTATCAACGACGCTTATCAGAGTGGGCGTGGCGTTGTGTGCCTACCTGACGTCACGTGCCTACACCTCGAGAAGCTCTCGTGCGTTTTATGGCGCCCCCTATAAACCTGTCATGTTCGACAACTGGCCTCCTTGTCATCTCCCCACGGTCTTGTTCATTGTTGTTATCTCCCTTCTTCTGGTGCAGAAAATCCAATGAGTCAGTTTGCCTGGGAAGATACTCGAGAAAGATTTCATTATGTTCATACACCAAGTAAAACAGGACACCAAAACACAAAGTCGGCACTTTTTGAAAGTAGATTTATTTCAAACGTGATTCTTTCCCCCAACATTTTGGTTGTAATCTTATTTTGTTTCTTTTTGCGTTGTCATTTAAATGTTATCATGTTGGATTATTTTCATGCTTATGTAATATTGTAAATCGCGGAGATCACAAAACTATTCTGTTGTTCGAGTTATGTAGACTTTCATTATTTATTATTATTGACTGAAAGTGGATCGCTTTGTATTGGCGGCGCAGCGGGTACTATATCTAATCAGTGTAGGCAAATATATATAATCAACTTATTCGGCCAATCCTTTGAGAAATACGTAAGGATGCCCGCGAGCTTAAAAAAAACACAACACAACACAACACAACACTGATACCACACCACGCTAACCGCACACACACACACACACACACACACACACACACACACACACACACACACACACACACACACTCACACACATACACACACACACACACACACACACACACACACTATGAAGCAAATAATGGAATGCCCTCGTTTGATAAAACAAATTTATATTTACATTATTATACTGGTGTTCTTTTTATATTTAGTCAAGTTTTGACTAAATATTTTAACATCGAGGGGGAATCGAAACGAGGGTCGTGGTGTATGTGCGTGTGTGCGTGCGTGTGTGTGTCTGTCTGTCTGTGTGTGTG
The DNA here is from genome assembly GCF_037325665.1 of Littorina saxatilis. Classification (NCBI taxonomy): domain Eukaryota; kingdom Metazoa; phylum Mollusca; class Gastropoda; order Littorinimorpha; family Littorinidae; genus Littorina; species Littorina saxatilis. Next base: position 33,928,592 of record NC_090250.1, on the reverse strand, counting down.
TGTAGAGCGATTCAGACTAAACTACTGGACCGATCTTTATGAAATTTGACATGAGAGTTCCTGGGTATGAAATCCCCGAACGTGTTTTTCATGTTTTTGATAAATGTCTTTGATGACGTCATATCCGGCTTTTCGTGAAAGTTGAGGCGGCACTGTCACGCCCTCATTTTTCAACCAAATTGGTTGAAATTTTGGTCAAGTAATCTTCGACGAAGCCCGGACTTCGGTATTGCATTTCAGCTTGGTGGCTTAAAAATTAATTGATGACTTTGGTCATTAAAAATCTGAAAATTGTAAAAAAAAAATAAAAATTTATAAAACGATCCAAATTTACGTTTATCTTATTCTCCATCATTTGCTGATTCCAAAAACATATAAATATGTTATATTTGGATTAAAAACAAGCTCTGAAAATTAAATATATAAAAATTATTATCAAAATTAAATTGTCGAAATCAATTTAAAAACACTTTCATCTTATTCCTTGTCGGTTCCTGATTCCAAAAACATATAGATATGATATGTTTGGATTAAAAACACGCTCAGAAAGTTAAAACAAAGAGAGGTACAGAAAAGCGTGCTATCCTTCTTAGCGCAACTACTACCCCGCTCTTCTTGTCAATTTCACTGCCTTTGCCATGAGCGGTGGCCTGACGATGCTACGAGTAAAATGGCATTGCGTTCAGTTTCATTCTGTGAGTTCGACAGCTACTTGACTAAATATTGTATTCTCGCCTTACGCGACTTGTATTACAGTTCTAATAAACTCCCTCATCTTCTGTAAACAAACAAACAAACAAACAAACAAATAAAGGGTGAATGAAAAAAAAAATAATTCCCACTCAGTTCTCGTGAACTCATTACACCAAAACCTGTCTCAACTTACAGCAGATTGAGTATAACTATTTTTGCATCTTAGCATGTCCACGGCTTTGGGTAATTGTACATTCCGTCATTAGTCTAATTACTAACATCGGCTATACTTTGATCGCAGAGAACGATTTCACAGATTTCACAGATCTTCAGCGTTTTACATTTAATGCCACGGCACTAATTCACTCTGGAACCGTTTAGTCTTTGCACGAGGGAGGAATGAATAGAAAAAGAATTCGCTTTTGGTAATTTTCACATCTGGAAATCATACCACAGTATCTCGCTCACAGGATCCACTCAAAGATTACGCGGGTCTATTCCGGCGGTCAGACCATCGGACACACTTCAAACGAAACAGTCGTCACGCGAATCAGTCTCTCCTGCCTTTCTCAACCGACAGAAAACTTCTCTGGAACACTGCGGTCTGAAATGTGATAACCTTGCTTGCACTGGCCTCAAAGTCTCGCCGAGCCTCGCTCTCGGAGATCGTCATTTCCGATGGTTTTCCGTGACGACTTTTTGATGAGACTATTTTGTCTTCGCCTCTCCTGGTTTTCGCTTTGCAGTGTCTTGTGTCTTCTTCAATGCGTTGGGCCTAAAGATGTTAATCATGCAGAATTAGGAACAGCTCATTTGGTTGTTGAGCTAAATAGAATGTTTTTATTAATTTTTTTTTTACAGATTTTCGTCTATTTAGCCTGCTTATTTATTAATTGATTTTAACAACAACGAAATCGACGATGCTGATGACGAAGACGACGACTGCGGAAAAGAACGTCTACAACAGCAGCAGGAAAGACAAAACAAGAACACAAAGACGGTTCAAGAGAAATAAATGAATTCATTATGAATAAATAAATAGATGAATAAAACAATAAATCAATACATACATATATCTCTAGATATATGAACAAATAATTGATTAATTTAATACAAGTTGCAAAAATAGATGCAATCAATTGATTAATCAACAATCTACCAGTCAATCTAGCAATAACAAAATAAGCAAAGATATGACAAAGTCAATTAATACTGAGTAAGCCAATAAATATAAAAGTAAATAGATAAATGAGCCGGTGGTAACTGGCGCAGTGACGGTGAGTTTAAACAGAGGAGTTTTTCGCTCGGATTAAAAGTTCATCTTCGAATAACTGATTTTTTTAAAGATGCATTTAAAAAAAGTCAAACAATTTCTAAGCACCAATCCTCACTGCTCTAATAGAAAGTCCATCGACAGCGATCGTTTCAAGAAATAACTTTCTTGCGATCATCAAAAACAAGTTCTCACGCAACAAATTGGTAAAAATGCCTAAATTTTCAGGAACACCAGTCCTCGCAGCTCTGATAGGAAGTCCATCCTTTTATTTGACAACAAGCATTTCAAAGTCCGGCTAAAATCTCATAGCTACTGATGGCATCAAATGAAGAGGAACGCTGTTTGAAGTATCGCCGGTCACGTCGTCACGCTATAGTTCACCACTCAAGGTTCCAACAACACAGAACAGACGTGTTGTGTTTGGTACCAGAGAAAAATTCCTTTCTAAGACACGGAGTGGAACTCTCAACATTGTCTAAAGAAACCGCAACGCGCAGGAGAGAATGTGGGTCATTGATGTTTGTGAACAAATGTAATCTCACTCTTCTGTCTCTGTCTGTCTGTCTGTCTCTTTTTTTTCTCTCTCTCTCTCTCTCTCTGAGTCTCTCTCTCTCTCTCTCTGAGTCTCTCTCTCTCTCTCTCTTTTTTTATATTTAGTCAAGTTTTGACTAAATATTTTAACATCGAGGGGGAATCGAAACGAGGGTCGTGGTGTATGTGCGTGTGTGCGTGTGTGCGTGTGTGTGTGTGTGTGTGTGTAGAGCGATTCAGACTAAACTACTGGACCGATCTTTATGAAATTTGACATGAGAGTTCCTGGGTATGAAATCCCCGAACGTTTTTTTCATTTTTTGGATAAATGTCTTTGATGACGTCATATCCGGCTTTTCGTGAAAGTTGAGGCGGCACTGTCACGCCCTCATTTTTCAACCAAATTGGTTGAAATTTTGGTCAAGTAATCTTCGACGAAGCCCGGACTTCGGTATTGCATTTCAGCGTGGTGGCTTAAAAATTAATTAATGACTTTGGTCATTAAAAATCGGAAAATTGTAAAAAAAAATAAAAATTTATAAAACGATCCAAATTTACGTTTATCTTATTCTCCATCATTTGCTGATTCAAAAAACATATAAATATGTTATATTCGGATTAAAAACAAGCTCTGAAAATTAAATATATAAAAATTATTATCAAAATAAAATTGTCCAAATCAATTTAAAAACACTTTCATCTTATTCCTTGTCGGTTCCTGATTCCAAAAACATATAGATATGATATGTTTGGATTAAAAACACGCTCACAAAGTTAAAGCAAAGAGAGGTACAGAAAAGCGTGCTATCCTTCTTAGCGCAACTACTACCCCGCTCTTCTTGTCAATTTCACTGCCTTTGCCATGAGCGGTGGCCTGACGATGCTACGAGTAAAATGGCATTGCGTTCAGTTTCATTCTGTGAGTTCGACAGCTACTTGACTAAATATTGTATTTTCGCCTTACGCGACTTGTTTTTGGCTCACGTAAGTGTAGCCTATGCGATGATAAACTTTGTCTGTCTGTGCGTGCGTGCGTGCGTGCGTGCGTGCGTGCGTGCGTGTGTGTGTGTGTGTGTGATAGAAACTTTAACATTTCCGAGTCTATGGATTACGTCAGTCTCGGTCAAAAGTGTTTGACGTGTGTGATAGAAACAATTTGAAGACGTCACATTATGACGTAAGAGGGTTAGACGTCACGCAAAGGAATTACTGAACGTCTCGGTCATTGTTATTGTGAGCGGGCCGAGACTACTTGGCAGATCCAGGGTCTCGCTTTCTTGCACAGTTTCACCTATGCTTACCGTGTGTGTGTGTGTGTGTGTGTGTGTGTGTGTGTGTGTGTGTGTGTGTGTGTGTGTGTGTGTGTGTGTGTGTGTGTGTGTATGTGTGACGGAGTGATTGAGTTTGTGTTACTGTTTGTCGATTTCTTACGTGAGCCTTGAAGGCTTCGCCTCTTGTTTCTTTTTCCTCTTCCAATATTTGTTTGTGTGTCTGTGTTAGTGTCTGTCTGTCTTGTCTGTCTGTCTGTCTGTCTGTCTATCTATCTTTCTGTGTGTCCCTCTCTCTGTGTGTCTGTCTGCCTGTCTGTCTGTCTGTCTGTCTCTGTCTCTGTCTCTCTGTCTCTGTCTGTCTGTCTCTCTCTCTCTCTCTCTCTCTCTCTCTCTCTCTCTCTCTCTCTCTCTCTCTCTCTCTCTCTCTCTCTCTGTGTAGTGGTGGTTTTTTTAAGTTTGTCTTTTTATTGGTTTAAATATTTATTATGAATTGAAGAATATTTTTTGACACTTCATAATGATGTCTCTAAAAGCACAATTATAAGTTGTTGTGTTTCTTTGTAGTATTCAAGAATCAACGGTTCTGTAAATCAAATATGAATGTGAAATAAACCACGGTTAAACCATTCAATTGCACGAATTAGCAAATCACACAAAAAATTCGCTCAATGTCGGCCGATCAGTTGAAGAATATTTTAATGTAAATTGTTACCAGGTGGTTAAAATGACAATTAAATGGTTTAAGATTGCCTTAGAGAAGGAAAATAGGAAGTTGGGGAGGTACGCAGGTAAGTAGGTAGCTATAATTATAGGTAGGAAGGCGGTGCTTCTTATGGCATTAGTTGCCAAAAAGTACATCGCTGGAAGGTTTTGCTGGTTCTGGGATGACTGAGCCAAAGGTGAAAGCAATCACGAAATTCACAGGAATAAGTAGCCTCGGGAAGCAGTCGGTAAGCACAAAATTCTTTATACGATTACTAGAAACGGTGAGAGAAGTAAGGGGCGGGGAAGGGGAGGGGGTACTGAAAAGCGTGTACCACACCGGGGCGTTGTCGGTTGATTCTTCCCAGCATCTTCATAAGACTGGAATCCGATATCACTTGCAACATGGAGTAAATAATCCCTCTTCAGAGCACACCGCCACCCCGGAGCGGGGGTGGGGGAGGGGTGAAAGGGAAGGGAAGGGAAGGGGTACATGCGCCTTCGACAGACTAAAGGAGTGGGGGAAGGGGGGCGTAGGGTAGAAAGACATGATGACAGAAACAGGTTGAACGATTAACTCATCAAAACTGACTTAAGGGTCATAAAATGTGATCTCTCTTGTAATGGACTGGATGCGTACCCATGCGTACCCATGCAGCTACAAGCCTACAAGCGGTTACGATCAGAGAAGACATAGCTACATATATACAGTCTTTCAGTGAATTATCCATACGAATGCCAGTTCGCCTAATTACACAGACTGAAATAAAGTCCGTGATATGTCTTCCGCCGAGCCACTGCTCATTATTTCAGTCCACCAGGCTACAATTTTGTGTACTGATTAAAATGGTGGAGAAGGTGGTTGTGGCGCGCGCGCGTGTGTGTGTGTGTATGTGTGTGTGTGTGCGTGTGTGTATGTGTGTGTGAATGTTTGTGTGTGTTAGTGCGTGTGTTTGTGTGTGTGTGTGTGTGTGTGTGTGTGTGTGTGTGAATGTTTGTGTGTGTTAGTGCGTGTGTGTGTGTGTGCGTGCGTGTGTGTGTGTGTGTGTGTGTGTGAATGTTTGTGTGTGTGAGTGCGTGTGTGTGTGTGTGTGCGTTTGCGTGTGTGTGTGTGTGTGTCTGAACTTCTCGAGAAACTACCGGACAGATGTTGATGAAAATGTACATGTCAATTGTTTTAGGTAATACTATACACGGGTTTTTCCTCCATTTATTTTCCTATCAATGTCTTTGATGATGTCATTTGACTTTTACAAAAGTTGAGGCCGCACTGTGGTCATCGTATTTTGCAATCAAATTATTTGAATTTTTGGTCAAACCATTTTTGACCCAGTCCGGACAATAAGATTAAATTTAAACTTGGAAGTTTTGAATTCAAATGATTAATTATGTGCCTTTTTTAAATTCTGCTTGAAAACTGAATTGCAATACCAGATCTAAAAATTATAATATAGCATTCTTTATTATTTGCTGAATAAAAAATATTCAATGAACAAATATGCTATTCTCGATCAGCCCGAGATGTCTCTAGCCAGGCCTGAGCGGATCTTAGCAGTTTCGGAGATGACTGATCCCATGTTCTTAGTGTCTATCTTTTAGTTTCAACCCGCCAGATTACCACAATGTTTTGATATCGCTCGACGCCACTGTTGGTAGCGTGTTAAAAAAAAAACATGTCCCTAATTGGCTGCTGCTGACATGCACTGTTGATTTATAATCTTGTGTCTCTGTTTTTGTTTGTTTTTGTGTTTGTTGTTGTTGTTTTTGCTTTAAACTGAGTATGCTGCTTACGCCCTTCTATTTTGCCTTTGTGTTTGATTTTTTAAAATTTATTTCTGCATGCATTTATTTTTTATAATTCTGTTCGAGGCGAGGAGCATCCTTCCTAAATCTGAATTTGTCCACACAACAGTGTCAAGTCATAGTTTAGGCATATTTTTCGACAGCGATTTACCCGACACTGCTAGCATCCGTTGTTAAAAGCACATTTTTTTTAAAACATGTGCAGCTATCCATTTCTCGCCCATCTAAGTGCATTTTGTAGATGCTGCAACACTGTCCAGTGCAGTGTCATACGCATCTCCTTCAAAGTGGTAGAACCTGTCACTACCAACATCCATTGTTCCGAGCAAGTTCTTGTCAAGATGCGCAGCTTCTCATTTCAAGCCAGTTCCATTGTATTAATTTTAGTAGAGGCAATAGCGCCCTGTAAGGTATCGTGAGCATCTTCTTCGACATGGTAATACTTGATACTGCCAGCAGGATCCATTGTTCATAACAAGCTCTTGTCAACATGAACATGCAGCTGTCTGTAAATCACCCTCGCATCGATGTTATCTGCCACATGGCTCTTCATGCTCCAGTGCGGATAGGAGTAGAGATTCGAACCCTTCACTCCGTGGTGTGTGGAGCTGGTCAAGGGCTATTGACCATTGCAACGGCTACCCTCGTGCCCACATGTGCGCTATGGTTATTTGCAGTTCGCCAGCGATGATGTCATATTACGATTGACGTCATGCCTGATGAAAAGTGTCATCGCTGCACTTGAGACAGTGTGGCGACCGTAAAAATACAATTTCTTGACCTTGAAAGAAAAGATCGCAGAAGGGGGACGGAGGGTGAGGGTGCGGTTGGGGGAGGCTTATGTGTGTTTGTGTGTGTGTGTGTGTGTGTGTGTGTGTGTGTGTGTGTGTGAGCGTGCGTGCTTGTGTGTACATCACTGTGTAAACAAATAAATATATATACATTTTATGCTATTAAAATCAGTATGTCCATTCTCTGACACAAATAAGATATATACTTTCTTTGCATATTCAGTTGAAACTTGTACAGAAAAAGCAGTTTATAACTTGAGGAGGTGGGTTTTTATATTTAGTCAAGTTTTGACTAAATATTTTAACATCGAGGGGGAATCGAAACGAGGGTCGTGGTGTATGTTCGTGTGTCTGTGTGTCTGTCTGTCTGTCTGTCTGTCTGTCTGTCTGTCTGTCTGTGCGTGTGTGTGTGTAGAGCGATTCAGACTAAACTGCTGGACCGATCTTTATGAAATTTGACATGAGAGTTCCTGGGTATGAAATCCCCGAACGTTTTTTTCATTTTTTTGATAAATGTCTTTGATGACGTCATATCCGGCTTTTCGTGAAAGTTGAGGCGGCACTGTCACGCCCTCATTTTTCAACCAAATTGGTTGAAATTTTGGTCAAGTAATCTTCGACGAAGCCCGGACTTCGGTATTGCATTTCAGCTTGGTGGCTTAAAAATTAATTAATGACTTTGGTCATTAAAAATCTGAAAATTGTAAAAAAAAATAACAATTTATAAAACGATCCAAATTTACGTTTATCTTATTCTCCATCATTTGCTGATTCCAAAAACATATAAATATGTTATATTCGGATTAAAAACAAGTTCTGAAAATTAAATATATAAAAATTATTATCCAATTTTTTTTTCGAAATCAATTTAAAAACACTTTCATCTTATTCCTTGTCGGTTCCTGATTCCAAAAATATATAGATATGATATGTTTGGATTAAAAACACGCTCAGAAAGTTAAAACGAAGAGAGGTACAGAAAAGCGTGCTATCCTTCTCAGCGCAACGAATACCCCGCTCTTCTTGTCAATTCCACGGGCACTGCCTTTGCCACGGGCGGTGGAGTGACGATGCTACGAGTATACGGTCTTGCTGCGTTGCGTTGCGTTCAGTTTCATTCTGTGAGTTCGACAGCTACTTGACTAAATATTGTATTTTCGCCTTACGCGACTTGTTTTTATTGTAGAAAACTCATAGTAGGCAGAAATATTTTCGGGTTGTTTGTGAAGTTACGGAGCCTGCGCCAAATCAGCCGTAAGAGAATGATAAAGCTTCAAGATTTTTTAGGTAAACTTTCGTAACCAGTGATCTTGAAAACGCAACATTTTCATCAAAGTTTTGCTTGACACGACTTTTTTTTCAACAAGTGGGTGTAAAGCTATACCCTCTTACTGTCGTAACACACCCCGGTCACCAGTAATCATCTATCCCCCCACTGACTGGCAGCTTCGCTATCAATGAACTCACCTTCCATTGGCCGAGGGACCGGAACTGGGCGGAGCCACTGACCAGTCAAACCGTTTACTCAACGCAGAGTGGGCGGGGCTTAGTATGCAAATCGACCTGGGTCAAAGATATCGCACTGTGTGGGGTTCGGGGTGCAATGGTTTATTGGCTAGTATCGGCGGAATGACTGCATGATATGAGTCCCGTGGCGCACGCTTAGACCAGAGAGGAAATATATTACCCTGGCTGATAATATCAGAAAGTGAAAACCTGTGAAGGAAGGAGCGACGGTGCAGCAAGTGACGGATGTGATAAACGTTGGCGGTTGAAGATCAGCACACGAAGGCGCTATAATCCTGTGGATTTGGAAAAGAAAATCGCTGCGATTTACGGGTCGTCCTCAACTGCCTGGCAAACATTCGGAGCCATTTTTTTTACCACCTGTTCGTGTTTTCTGTGAGTTTCGGTGAGTACCCAAGTTTTCAGTGGATTTTCTTTGACTGCGGTAGTAAGATCATAAACTAGATGGATTTTATGACCGTATCAGTTGCACGGTAAGGTAATAGTTTAATGTTTATTGCCACGATCAGTACTGCAGTCTATATGATAGTCTTTGTTGACTCCAAGTGCTTGATTGGTGTAACTTTGTTGATTTTAGTTGTGACGATTAATCAGGAATTCTCGATCAGTTCTTACAAGGTGTGAAGCCAAGTTACATACATTTATGAACTTGATAAAAGCGATGTCAAGATACAAAGTTTGAGCAGCCAAAGCTTTATCTTATCACGGCACTTCTTCAGTTAATAATAGTCACGGTCAGGTTCGTCTTTTTTTCTCCATAAAGAACGTGTGTTTGTCAAGTTTGAAGATGTTGATTCTTCGTTTTAGATGATATCATCTTTGTTACTGCGTTTTATTGAAACGACCCTCGATGTGTAGGGAAAGCCAATGCGGTTGTAGACATAGTATTTCAGTAATGGCTTATGTAGATTGAAGAAAGTTTATCAGTCCTTCGCTCTAAATACAACAGTTAGGCCTACTGCTTGCGATTGAAAAAAAATAGAGCTCTAGTTTTGTTTAAAACAAATTAGGGATTTGAAAAAGACCCCTCTCAGTCGAAACAACCTCTTTTCCTGACTGAGTTTCATTTTGTCTGTTTCCTGGTCAAACATAATGATTTTTAAGTGGTCTGTAATTTCCTCTGCTTGTTCTATTCACTATCATTTTTATCAGCGAAATAGATTTCAAACGGATTTTCAAACATGGCCATTGTTTCTTTAATAGAACTGGCTTTTCTTTATTTCTATCCAAAAATTACAATGTATCCTCAACATGGAATCTTCTATTTTACGATGTTAATTGATTTAACTTTGAAATCTGTCGGGTTTTATTTTGGTCAACCTGTGTTGGTTCAGTGATCTTTGTTTATTTGTCTCAGTATCTGTTTAATTAGGTATTCATTTCTGTATTTGTTCGTTTATGTAAAAATTTATTTTTTGATTTGTTAAACATAGTTTACGCACGTATTTATTGTTGTATTTATTATTATTTGCACAGCCTGACGTCACGCACAGTCTTTCTCTGACGACCTAACCGGAAAAAGGCAAGCGAGAGCCCTCTGCCGGCAAAGATCAGCGGCAGGGTACGTCACTTTCATCTCACATCGCCGCACCCATCAAAGCCGGACTGAAACTGCGACAATCTTCAAACATTTTCCCACACAGTGCTTGCAGTGCGACAGTTCTTTTTTCTTATACTCAGTGACAGAAAGAAGCCTAGAAAGACTTAACCAGCAGTGATGGCGCTGTGCGAGAACCTCCCCCACCCCCTCTCCCTCTCAGGGCCCGGGGGACGACCCTCCCCCACCTTCTTCAACGCCTACAGTTCCGGCTTCGTGCCGGTCAGCCAGAGCAACGTCAGCAACGGACACATGGTGCCTTACGGACTGGACCATGGGCAGTACCAGCAGTTCCACACCCCGCTCCCCACCATGACCGCCTACGACTCTTCATCTCCGCCTCAAGCCCAGCAGCAGCACCAGCAACAGCCCGGTGAGGATTCGAACTCTGTGGTGCAGACCCCTCAGTCCTGGCACTACCCCATGCACCTCCGCGCCACCCACGCCGGTCTGGAAGACTGGAGCCAGCACTACCTCCCCGCCCCCCACCCCCAGACCAACGGAGGTACCCCCCCTCTTCATCATCACCACCACTCTCCCTACAACTACCCCTACCCTTACGACCCCCTCAACCACGGCGTGGAGACGTCGCCGTCAACGGACAGCAGCTCACCCTCCGGGGGCCAGTCGGGGGGCCCGGGGGCAGGGTCTGGCACCAAGCAGCTGAGACCTCCCTTCGAGTGGATGAAGCCTGCCAACGTGCAACCTGCTCCTGGTGAGTACAAAGTCCTCCTTTTCCTTTCTTCTTGTCTGTGTTTGTCTGTGTGTTCGTGTATGTGGGTTTTCAGGAATGAAATTAATTTTGAGATCAGTGGTGGGTTAAACTTAACACGGACATACCCATCCATACACAAATCTCCACGTAAAACTGTGTGTGTATCTGTCCCTTCCTTTTTATCTTTTTTTCTTTTCTTAATTCATTATTTCTTTTCTTTCAGTCCTTACTCTGCTTTATTCACTTATATTCCCTCTTTCTAAACGTATTTAAGTTGCTTTTATTTTGAATCTATGTTGTTGTTTTTTGCGGAAAATAGCGTTCTATGGCATTTAGTTCTGTTCTTGTTTGTCATTTTTGTTGTATACTGTTCAAAGCCGGGTTTGCCTATACTCTTTTTTCATTCACCATTCAATCCATGTCCGTGATCGCGATGTTGCATCTACCGCTGTATATTTTGTTTCCTGAATAGATTTGCTTACCAGTTACCGCGTTATTGTTGGTTCGTGTCAGCTATTGTGACCTTGGAATTTTGTTCAATGGGATGTCAAGTTCTTTTTACTTTCTTGGAATTTTGCTCTAACAGGATGGGTTGGTTTTTTTTGTTTTGTTTTTACCTTCTTGGAGGTTCTTTTTACGAGGATGTTCTTTTTAACTTCTTGGAAATTTGTTCCAACATGATGTGATTTTTTCTGAAGTTCTTGGAATTTTGTTAAAGATTTGTTTCTTGCGTAAAGAAAACCCTTCACACACGTGCGTATGTTTTATTGCAGTGCTTTATTACACATGTTAATGCCATGGCTTGACTAGTCCAAACATCACGGGCCAATTCTCTCGCAGATTACCCGCTGGCAATGAAGTTTACAGAGGTTAGTTTTGATCACTGATTTATATCTGTAGCATGAGTCGACATAAAATACCTACAGCAGAAGCTCTGAAAGATTAGAGACGGCGTCCAAATGAGGTGTCGCGATTCAATAAAGCGGTGTCTTCACTGATGAAGTCAATGATGAAGTTGCATTAGTAGATCGTTTAGCATGTCGAAGACAAACGACAACATACCATAAAACTTGATACGGTTGAGGTGCAGTAAGCCGGGTGTGACTGCTCAGAGTAGACAGTTTAACTGCTTGGAGATCGCCCCACAGGCGATCATTAAAAGGCACTGTTTTTGTACCACGGTTAAAGGTGTCGGATGATCAAGTTGCTATGCAATGTTAGGGTGGTATAAGCGCTAAGCCAACAACTGTCTATAGCCAGATGTAGTCAGTGAGGTTGTGTAGAAGTTTGCATACGCTATGTTCATGTAACCCTAGGGTTTTTTAAATAAAAATATTGACTTGACTTAATCTTAATGGACTATAAAGTGTTTGTTATTATTATCCACTTAGCGGTGGTGTTTAATTAACGGGGCAAGGCGAGGCGATGATTCTAGACGTAAAGCATGATTCCCAAGGTTTACTGTAGTCTGTATAGAGTCTTCTCTATATCTCCGGTTTACCCATGACCTCCGCTGGGAAGCTTCGCATGACACGTGATTGTTTTGATGCGCTGAGGTCCGTTACATCTCACTTCTCTTTCTCGCGGTCAGCGTACTTATGGTCAGTGCAGACAGTGTCCTAACTGGGCAGGCGCCACGGACACAGGTCATTGACCACACATCTTCCCCTCCAAGGTGGCCGGAGGACAGGAGAGCGTGTTGACATGTATTGTGCCCATTGTTTCCCAATTAACATCAACAACTTCTCCCCCTTCCGAGGGTTGTCTTCCCGCACACTCGTGGCCTCCCTTGCCTCTCCAGGGATGGCTGTAAGCTCTGTCGACAGGGTCTAGGTTAGGATAGTGGTGACAGTATGTCTGTGTGGAAACGGTGTCAGTTAAACGTTCATTTGCTTTTCCCGGTGCACTCTTTTCCTTATAGTTATAGTCTGTCTGTCCTCCATACGATTGAAAGCTTGGAGTTTAATTGAAATTGTCCCGTGGGGGTACTGAGAGCAGTGAACTAAATGACCAAAACTAGAATAGACAGCGGTAGGGAAAACGTCGGAATCGACCATGCAACATTAAAAAAACCAAAAAAACAGGCAGAAAGCTTGCGGTTAGAAAACAAGTCTAAATCTTCGCTACTAACAATAAAAGTCAACGTACATCATGTTCTTGTGAGAGATTTCTTTCATTATTTGTCTAATTTTACGATTCTTACATTTTCTGCTTTACTAATAACAATCGTCTTATGAAGGAAGCAAGTCGCCCTCTGCGCATCATTTTGAAGCTTTTGGGCTTGAACACATTTTCCTGTGGTTGTCTTCTTATTCTTCATCTTATTCTATTTTATTGGGGTAAAACTGAAAGAAGAAACAGATTATGATAATAATAATATTCTCTTCGCATTGATTATAGTCCCTTAAAACGGTCGTGTGACAGGGCACTCCTTGTGGCGTTGTCTTGTTTGCTTTTGAGGGAACGTCTGGTCAGGCTCGATGAAGCTAGTCATAGTCGCCTCAATGTAGTAGGATCTTTGCAGTTGTCCTAGCGTTGAGCCGTTTGAGACGTCCTCGCCCAAAAGCGTTCAGGGTCATCAATCAATCAATCAATATGAGGCTTACATCGCGCGTATTCCGGGGGTACAGTTCTAAGCGCAGGGATTTATTTTTATTTTTTAATAAAAAAAAATTAAAAAATTTATGCAATTTATATCGAGCACATATTCAAGGCGCAGGGATTTATTTATGCCGTGTGAGATGGAATTTGTTTTACACAATACATCACGCATTCACATCGGCCAGCAGATCGCAGCCATTTCGGCGCATATCCTACTTTTCACGGCCTATTATTCCAAGTCACACGGGTCATGCGTTTTCTGTACTGTTAACTTTTTACACGCACGTTTTCCAAATTAACAAATGATTAGGTTTATGGGAAATGACAACGTTTAGGCAAAGTGTTTAGCTCCCGGCTGAACTCAATCATCCGCACGAGACTATGGCTGTGGGCAATGTCTGAGGTTGGAGACATCCAAGTCAGTCTGTGTTATGCTTGCTTCACTTTTTTCCCCGTTTGATGTTGGTTTAAACAGTTTTTATTCAGATAATTACAACAACAAAAATGCCGTTTGATGTTGTGATTGGTTTGATGGAATTTCTTGCATATCATAATTAAGACTGCTTGCTTGTGTTGACACATTTCGGTCTGGTTTTTATGTGTATTTCGAACTCAAACAAAACTATATTTCTGTTTTGGGGCAAACAAAACAATAGAGGGGGGGGGGGGATGTGTGATAAAACTTTCTAAAAAATTTTCAGATATTCCTTAAACGTAATTATCTCAACTACAATTATTTTCGGACAACTTCCCCTATCGACGGTATCATTTAAAAATGCAAATGGTTGTATTTTCAACAGCCTGAAGGTGATTATTATTATATTTTATAAAGCCATGTAGGTAGTTTTAATGGACAAATAATATGGCTAGAGCACGTTCGGATGTGTTTTGAAAGAAAGAACATTTCATTGAGCGAACTTCGCCCGTTCAATTGTTTCACAGCAATGCAACCAGGTAAAAGCTACACACCAATTGATTGGGGAAAAGGAGGAAAACCATAACGTTACACGGTGCTCGCTTCTTAAGAACTTCGTCGGTTGTGAAGCGATTCTCTCACATCGGTGTTGTACGCGTTAATTGGTCAGGTAGAAATAATGTGGTGAGACGTCTTCTTCAACGAGTTAGCAAGTAAGTCGGAATCTTCAAGCCGGGCGTCAAAATTGTCATCTAACACACTTAACTGCCAACGCGGGGCAGATAAACTGATTAACACTGTACGTCGAACTTGGTGAGACGCTGACATCAAGGAGAATATACAATATTCTTAAGGGTAATATATTCAGTCCTCAGGGGATGGCGTATACGGTTTTGGTTTGTAAACAAATACGGGGAATAGCAAAAGTAAAACACCATCGACGATCTTGTTTTCAGGCTTCAAAAAAAGTTTTGTTGTTGTTTTGTTGTTGTTTTGTTGTTGTTGTTGTTGTGTTTTCAAGGACACGTTCAAATCAAGTTACGTTTACGAGAATTCTTGTGATAAATAATTTTGTTTCAAAATAAATAGCATTGCACACAAACAAGCTGAACTAATTGCTCCTCTGGGGAACTTTCCTTAAAAAACATGTATCCTTTAATATCATTATCATTATTATTACCATTGATTAAAAAAATCTGTATACTTTATCTAGAACTACGAAGAATTTTACTTGACAACAATTAAATACGCAATAGAAGTTAATACTAAATCTGCGGGATTGTAAGCGCGCTTAATACTTAATTCGTACAGCCTACAAATTATTGGGCAATCAACTTGTTCTACACGACTTAAAGCCCGTCCCTGGGCGAAGTGGACTGCGCGAAGTATACTTCGCGAAGCTGGCCACACGGATCTTTAGCACTGAGTTTTCGGTAAAAAGACTTCGCGAAGTCTTCGCGTAGTGGACTTCGGGCTCTAGAAGTTCATCACAAAACTTGGTCGTAGCAACGCAGCACAGAACTTGGTCGTAGCAAGCCAGCACAAAACTTTGTCGTAACTGACATGAACAATGTTTGGCCAAGCAGGGGGGGAAACCTTCGACAAGAAACTGCTGGGCCGTCTGCAAGGCGCCTTCGATTCCCAGGAGAGAAGCTGTCAAACAAGAGAGGAGAATCTTCTGAAAAATTGGTTACATCGTGCTTGAAATTTGTTTGTTTGTTTGCTTAACGCCCAGCCGACCACAAAGGGCCATATCAGGGCGGTGCTGCTTTGACATATAACGTGCGCCACACACAAGACAGAAGTCGCAGCACAGGCTTCATGTCTCACCCAGTCACATTATTTTGACACCGGACCAACCAGTCCCAGCACTAACCCCATAATGCCAGACGCCAGGCGGAGCAGCCACTAGATTGCCAATTTTAAAGTCTTAGGTATGACCCTGCCGGGGTTCGAAACCACGACCTCCCGATCACGGGGCGGACGCCTTACCACTAGGCCACCGTGCCGGTCTGCATGAAATGCTCCTTTTATAACGTATGTGTCAAACGTTTGTGTCAAAAGTCTGGGCTTAGTCCTATCGACACACCATAGCGTTCCCTCGTGACCAAAAGCGGGAAAGTGAAAATTAACTTAGTCTCCTTGCTTCAAATAGACCTTTTCGGTATCTGAGCAGCTCTCGCGAAACACGCTCTTTGTTATGCTTTGAACATCGCGAGAACTTCGAACCTTCGCTTGTGCAGCTCGCACGAGATCGCTGTACCGCATGCTTTGCTATGCTCTGAAGCTTGCGAGAGATTACGAGAGCTTGGAATACCAATAGGGTCTATTACCAAGAAACGTTTAGGGACTTGGTTCAACTACACTGTATCCGCGAGTCTCTCGTGTTCAGTAAAGCAATCCGATTCCGTTCGAAGTCACGGGTAATTCTTGCTTCTTTTTCTATTTCTTATCAGATCTACCCTCGCGAATTATAAAAACAAAATGTAATTACTAGATTTAAAAACTCACGCATGATATCAATAAAATAAAAATAAAAACACCATTAAAACAAATAAAAGAAGTGATCGAGAAGAAGAAGAAGAAGAAGAAGAAACAAATAAAAGATAAGAAAAAACACAAAGCAAAGCAAAACATACAAATGAATGAAATAAATAAAGATAAAACATGCAATAGGTAGTAGGGAGGTTGAAAATATGTTAGCAGAGCGTGGTTTCGATCCACGGACCTCTGGGTTACGGGCCCAGCACGCTTCCACTGCGCCACTCTGCTGATATGTGTTTACAGGATAATTTGCCAACTAGTATGGCAAGGTTCAACTCCGAACGGGCTGTGTATTAAAGACATTTATCCTACATACGTGAGAGAGAACCTCATGAGATAATACCGTTCAAATCACATGTGTGTATATCATGTAAATGAGGTCATGTCAAGCAAGTCTGGCAGGGAAATGTTTTTCCACTGCTTATGATGCCAGAGTCACCGAGATAAACGTCATTATAGAAAACAAGAGGCGAAGCCTTCAAGGCGGCTCACGTAAGAAATCGACAAACAGTGACACAAACTCCGTCACATATACACACACACAGTAAGAATATGTGACACGGTGCAAGAGTGCGAGACACTAGATCTAGATCTGTCTGTCTCAGTGTAGCCTACTTACGGGGACACGACTGCCAGATCGACACTGCGCAGACGCTGGAAACACGCTGTGCAGATTAACCTGTAGGAAATATCCTTTGGTATCTTCTGTATCTATTTTTCTGGAGCTACGAAACCGAACAATGTGAAATCGTCTTCTCCGAATCGGCGAACTGCAGCTCGGTGATGACTGTATCTATACCACAATCCTTCACGCGATCTGACCTAACCTTGACCTCTGACCTGGTCTACATACCACACACGACACAAACCAGTCACCTGTGTTTACCCCCCCAAAACAACCCACCACCAGTTTTCTTTGGATACACACTTTAACTACATACGTGCCGACGAAATGTTGATCATTGCTTCAATACTTTGAAGCTGCTGCTTGGATAATAACCAGGTAAAATTAGTATTTCAGTGTTCAGTCAAATGTTTCTACCACAGACAGACAGACAGACAGACAGACAGACAGACAGACAGACAGACAGACATACATACATACATACATACATACATACATACATACATACATACATACATACATACATACATACATACATACATACATACATACATACATACATACATACATACATACAGACAGACATACATACAGACAGACAGACATACATACATACATAAATACATACATACATACATACATACATACAGACATTCATACATACATACATACATACATACATACATACATACATACATACATACATACATACATACATACATACATACATACATACATACATACATACGCACGCACGCACGCACAGACAGACAAAAGTTAGCATCGCATAGGCTACATTTAAGTGAGCCAAAAATGTACGCTCGCTATTCCCCTCGAGGAATTTTTAGAACTAACAGGTCACGCCACACTTTCCAGAGTGACGTTTCTTTGCTTTGACGTAATAGATTGCACGATGTGAATGCGAGAATGTATTGTGTAAAAAAAAAAATCCATCTCACACGGCATAAATAAATCCCTGCGCCTTGAATATGTGCGCGATATAAATTGCATAAAAAAAAATAAAAAATCCCTGCGCTTAGAACTGTACCCTCGGAGTACGCGCGATATAAGCCTCATATTGATTGATTGCACGAGGCTTTAGAAGAGATCGAGGTTCTAAAACAAGCGTCTTCAATTTGGCTGCCTCGGCGACTTCGGGACGTTTTGAGTAAAATAAACGTAAATACAATATGTAGGATAAACAGAATACTAGGCTACATGGCTTAAGATGTCTTTTAAAACAATTCTTTCGCTCGCAGTTCAATATTAACAAAAAACTTGTGTAAATCTGATACGACACAGCAAGCCATGTAGTATTCTCTATGTTCGCTTGAAAATAGATAATTTACTGAAAGATAGGATATGACCCAAAGCATTATCTGTTAATCTGTAAATATTTTAAAATCTAAACCGTCCGATGCTTTTTTAATTCAAATAAGATTCATATTTACTCGTATTAATTTAATTACATTATTTTGATTTTGTTGATTTTTATTAATTTAGTTTTAATTTTATTTACTACGCTCTAGTGAGTTAGCAAATCTGTTTTCGTGTCTTTTCCACACAAAAAAAGTATGGAACAAAGAAACAAACAAGCAACTGAACGATTAGTAAACTACATAGTCAAACTAGCAAATGAACAAAATTAAATGAATTAAACAAACAAACCTTTTTTTCTTTTTCTTCTACTTGAAATTGAAATTATTACTGTTACAGTATTTGATTCAATATCATCCGTTTGTGGTGTCCACCCAAACGACCTTTCCAGTTACCGTCGCGTTGCTAGAATCACGCACACAAAACACACTTGATCCCGATCATGTTTGTCTGTCCGATTCCGTAACACTGCACAATATTGTAAGCGTAACTTCTTGTAGGTATTGATATCAGCTGCAGGTGGGTTTCGGTACACTTCATAAAACCGTAAAACTGTCGTGATATTACGTCTTAGGATCTGACGTCACGATAGAGTAGGGTGCTGCACGTGACTCATCGACACACACTTATTTTTGTCTTATCTGTGGACCGGTTTGATAGTGATGCTATGTTTGTCTTATCTGTGGACCGGTTTGATAGTGATGCTTTGTTGTTCGCGTTCCCCCAACCCAACTTTCATCCTCCATCCTCTTCCTCCCTCCCAATTGACCCCGCATCGCACATTCACCCCGCAAAAATCCCACCCCACCCCACAACAGTATCCTCTTCATACGTTCGAAAAAAGAAAATAGAACGAGTCAACGTTACGTTTTTATCAACAAAGGTAAAAGGTAGATATTCTTCGCAAACGAATATAAATTGAAAGTAATGGTTTAAAGTAATACCGTGATCTTTTTTTTTCTTCATTCGTTCTTTCTCTCTTTCTTGTTTATTTTTGTAAGCTCTTTAGATCATTATTTTACTCAAAAGGTAAAGGTATTTTATAAGGAAAAAGAGTTGTGATATCTTCTTGCTGGGTCATTTTCCCTTCCACATGCGCGGCCTCAGCCGGCATCTGTTTTGTGTGTTTCTCACCCATCCTTCGTCTTTTTCTCACATCTTCTCTTCCAAAGCAAATAGCAAATCAAGCGATTCATTCCGTAACGTATTGAACAGCGCGGTCAGTGAAGCCATTATCCCCACAAAGGAACCGCCCACCTCACTGGGAGGTCACGGTTCGATTCCTACGCCTCGTTGAAATCCAATCAACAAGCGATTATCGCTAAACGGGGAGGCGTGGCCCGGCGGTCAAGAGGCTAAGAAGACAGACATTACTGTCTAGTGATGAAAGCTGTGGGAGTGACAACAGTGGTTGACAATGTTTGCTTTGATGCTGACGCTGTTCGCGTTAAGTTCTTGATGACGTCATGATTCTGTTTGTCTTGGTGGTGTATGCATGTCCGTGTCCACCTTGCGAGTGGTGGGTGGTCAGACTTTTAGATTTACATGTATATATGTCGTGCCGATTTCGCGGAATCTGCAACATTGATATAATTATGTAGGCCTACTTGTGTTTGTATGACTTAGACCTACGTAAGTTTCGAGAAGTTTAAAAGATATATACTTTTTGTGTGGTACTGATATGTTGTTAAAAACGACGTACTGTAAAGATGTAAACATTAATGCAGAGAAGCAGAAAATGTCCTTAATTGTTTTGGTATTATTTGTTTTATACTGTCGCCCTGTTCATCAGCTATATGTATTTCAAGTCTGTCACTGAGCTTTACCCCCCACCCCACCCTACCCTCCTCGCACCCTCTCCCCCATTCTTCACAGGGTAAACCGAAAGCTTTACCAAACCGACACCATTTTGCAGACATGTGTGAAAAGCAGATGTAAAGGGAGGCCATTAGGCGAGAGGGCGGGCGTCAATCGACCCCCTTGTCCGCACGATCACTGAGAGTTATCCCGCGTGTCAAATGGTAATTCGCTTTGGGAGATTTAGCCCTCTTTTTAACGGTCAGGCGCCGATGAATGGTCTTGTTGACGGTTTCAAAGATGATCTGTTTGGGCAGCCAAGATGGCGTTTATTCCACCACTAACGCTGCCATAGTTGTAGCCAGGTTTCAGAGCTAGTGAGGCGCCACCTATCGTCGGTGAGGTCATAAATTACCTGGGCGGAGAACAGTGGGCTGGGTTTCTACTGAACAAACCATGGGTTCTGTTTGCTTTTCGCGGTCAACTGATGCTGACCACAGCAGTTCTTGTTTCTGCTCATCCCCTCCCCTTTGGTTTTGGCTTTGGTACCTGCTCATCCTACGCCCATTTCGTTCCTGCAAATTTGTCAGTTAGTATTTGTTCCGTCTGACAAATTGTTATTCACATATTTTTTACTTAGTTTAGCTTATTCTGAATCACCTTTTTCTCCCTGTACTTCACCATCAGTCATAATCATGTTGTCTGTTTGTTATTTCCCTTGGTCGTATTTTATTTCACACTGTGCCATAGCGTTCTTTCGCCATGCACTGTGCGCATGCATACGTGTCACACGGCGGTTCCAATCTAATTGTAGACGGTTCTTGCAAAACCTCGCCCTCAACTTTTGTCGTATGATCGGCAGCTTTCAACATCTGTGCTCTTGTGTTTTCTTTAGGATGAGCATTAATAATGCTCAAATCGTGAAAATGTTAACGTTTCTGGTTGTCCAACGTACACAGCAGACACGATGAGTAGAGCCACTTACTGAAGCCTGGACTTGAGCCGGTGTAACACGAGAACACTACTCCCACGAGATTTTTTACTCCGGAGTGTTACTCCCTTTACGAAAAAACTACTCCCCCATTACACGGGAAAATTACTTCCAACGACAGGTGTGTTAATTCCCGGTCAACATTTTGGTCGAAAATGTTACTCCCCTGACGAATAAATAACGAATACATTATTCCACCCTAACACGAGCAATTTACTGCCCACACTGACCAGGTGTACGCCAATTTTACTCTCATATCCCCTGTTAGTCTTGGAGGTGGAAGGGGTGAAGGGAGGGTAGCGCGACATTTGTTTGCCCGAGATCACATATTGGCATTATCCCTTCGCCCGCATCCCATTTTCGCGTACGAGCTTTTTACTGGAAATAAAAAAAAATGGGGAGTAAAAATTTCGTGGAAGGAGTAATTTTTTCGTGCCTTGGGGAGTTCTTTTCTCGTACGAAAGGTGTACTCGGAGTAAGAATTTCGTACGAAATTTTTACACCGGAGTACATTTTTCGTGGAGTAAAAATTTCGTGTTACACCGGCTTTACGACGTTAAAACAAACACGGCGAGCCACAGGTGTGTCCGGCCTGCAACAAATAAATTGGATTGAGGTGCAAGTTTGAAATATTGCTCTACTCATATATCAGTCCCGCTCTCTTTCATGTAGGCTATCAGAGCAAATGATATCTGGGCTTCTTTCATGGCTTTATTACCAACCGGCAGCTTGCCTGCTTATAACACTGGTCTTGTAGCGGTCCGATGGCCGTGTAATAAACAGTGTTTTATAGAGGAAAGGGGGAATATACGGGCCCGTAGGATTTAGATGTTCAGCATTAACAGCGTGCAATTTGCTCCCAAATTTACAAGACCCCCATATAACCGCTTTCTTGTAGGATATAAAGCGCTGCAGCAAAGCAAAGCTCCGTAGTCAGTCAGTAACGGGAACGTCAACTTCTCTGCCAGATTGATGGAAGATTGGTCTCAACCATTTCCATGGCAGCTTCTTGGATTTTAATGTGTGTGTTTTAAAATATTTCGTTTGCCGGATAAGAGCAGTCTTCCACCTACTGTCAGTGGCACTTTGGATAACTTCGTGGATACTTGTGTGACATGCCTTGCTAGTCACCTTCCTTTGCCTATTGTCATCATAAGTTTGAAGTCTTAGTGACTTCTATCACAACTTCACTGGTCCTTGGAACTTTGCAAGAACCAGACTGCAAGACCCTGGACAGGGTTTATCCTGCAGTGGTTTCTCAGCCTAATGGTCAAATGTGGAACAGTGTTGCCTGCAGGAGTTATTCACTACTTCCGCTCAGCGTTCATCCTGTCTCTACACCATACGCATGCGCAGTGATGGATTGTACTTCAGCATGGTCACGGGGAATTGTTCACATCTTGTTAAGAGGAGTAACCTAAAAGATGTTGAAGCAAAAAGATAATCAGTAAGGATCAAGTATGTGCAAATGTTTATTTGTAAACATGTGTCTATATAAAAAAGCAAAGAAGAAAAAAAGCAGTAAGGATCTGGTTGTTCCGTGTATGATGTGGGCGCGCGGAACAGTCTCAAGTTGAAAATGGCAACAGGTCCTATCTTGGATGCCTTGCCATGTTGTCATTCACGTATTAATTTCATGGTAAGATACTGGTTCTACCAAGTAGCTAAGCTTTTCTCACAGAGCGCACATGAGAAATACGACTGATGCCGGGTAGCAGAAATGTGCAACTCCTTGGCCGGTTCGCAGTTTTTACAATGAAGGCAAAAATAATATAATAGCTAGCTGGTAGCTCTTCCATCAACATGTTGTTATTCAAGTATTAACTACATGGTCAGTCACCAGGAACACAAAATACCTCAGCTTTATCCACAGAGAACGGATCAACTCGTGGATAGCAAAAATGTACGAAATTTGTGGGTAGCAAAAAATAATGTGCAAATCTCTGCCTGGCAATTTGTCTTGATGGGAAGCAGAAGGAGTAGGCTGGTATACCCTCTGGGCACAAAACCAATGTGTCCCAAGTTAGTAGGTATCCACTTTGTGTCACTGTCAACAAATTTGGATGATGAGTAAGCTCGGACCGCCTTGACCACGCCTTTCCTGGCGTACCCTTCACACAACGCGTGCATGTTGATTGCAGTGTCTCCGGGTGTAAACCACACCCACCCAGCCCCTCTATTGTGAAAGTGACATCTACCCGAAAACATGGTATTTGGCCCTTCTCTTGTGAGATGAAGATGTCACGACGATGCTGGAGAATGAAGCTTAATCCGATTTATACATTCCCAGCGCAGCGTTTCAAATTATTCAGTGAGGTAAAAGGGTTATTTTTTTCCTGAAAGAGATAAGTGTCGGTTGTGGTCAATGTATTTTTTTAATAAGTAAACATGCGTAACCGAGTCATCTTTTCTCAGTGTGGATTACACTTGTAACGAAACAGCTGTTGTAGTAGGGGTGTTCGTCTGTTGATGGTTAAATGCGCCATATACGAAATTGTACACAATCTCGATAGTTCCTTCCATGATGGAATATTACGTCAAATTCTGAGTGAAGAAAACCGAATGTCAAAGAGATCGAAAATCGTTATCAAACAAATGTTCACAGATAATGCAGAATGAATCCAGGGTGTAAGCTGGGGTTTTCTCTTTACCCCTAAGACGGAATGCGGTTAACGATTGCAATCTGACAAGGCAAAGTAACGCCAAGGGTGAAAACCAATGACGATTATCAAGGAAGAGAATAAGGGAGGATTTGAGGTCAAACCTAGCAACGGGTCAAAGTCAGTGTTAGGCTTGAAGTGTGAGGAAGGATTTGCAGGCAACTGTTCCTTCTTGCTGCATGTGACCGCCCATGATATAATCTCTGGCTGATTTGTGTTCTTCACGACTGGTATCTCAGTTCTCATATTTTTGCCATAAGATAGCAAAGGCTTTTCTTCTTCATTTTGCAAAGAATAAACACAAAGGTCAATATAAAGGCGATTCCTATCCTTTTCACCATTATCCGTTTATTCGGACGAGTATTGAAAATACGGCAGCAAAATGCCAGGTATAGATACCGGTATATAGATTAAAGCATAGATACCGGTATATAGCCATAAGCAGGACAACAGGTGTATGCGATGCTTACATTGGGAGGAAAAGATACAGGAGTAACCATAGACAGACCAAAACAAGAAATTCCTCCGAGGTAGGAAAAACACCCCCGTTGGTCAAAGGGAAATAACCATTCTCACTGCCACCAACTGAGAAGGTTATTTCCCTTTGACCATTAAGATGTCCCTCTATAAGTCCTTGTAGAATCTTAATCCACCAATAACTCCCTAACCGTGTGTTTGACTGGTCCCAAGTTTTGTAAGGACCGTCTCAGGAATGTATAGAACCTGTTCACCAAGTTTGGTGACGATCGGTCCGTTCATTCTTGAGATCTATATGCGAACACAAACACACAAACACACAAACACACAAACAAACACATCGACCGAAACCTATACACACCCCTATACCGGGGGTGTAACAAAGATACAGTAGTACGGCGGATATGCCAGCAAATGATCCTCAATCCAAACGCCTTCATAAATATATCTCCAAAACGTCTGTTTCCTTGTTCTGTAGTTTCCGTTCAACTCGAACAATGACCTATGAGTTTGCTGACTTTCTTGCGTTGTTTAAGAGCTCCTCAAGGTCTTATCAGCCGGGTATTAGTTTCGCAAACTCTGTCATAGCTCTCTTTAGCACCCGTATTAAAGCTCTTTCTCGCTTTCACCCGTCGATTTGCGATAATTAATTGTGCGGGGTGTTGACTCGATAAAACGACGGCGCTTTTGGTGGTGCGTGGATGATATCGTTGGCCGTTTCACTATCGACGTTTTCTGCTACTTTTGATGTGAGGTTTACAAGTGTCTACACGGCGCTTTGATGTGTGTATGGATTTCGTGTCTTTATTCCTCGGTTTTTGTGTGTGTTTGACATGGAGATTACCTGGTAACACGCGGTATTGTATTTCTCGTCAACTTTTTGATTTTGCGTTAATCAGAAAAGCCTCTTCGAGT